>NC_140071.1:104452174-105052174 GCF_964194135.1 Talpa europaea | reverse complement strand
CCCCTCTGGCCTATACCCCAGTTCTTGCATGCATAAATAAATAAAAAATAAATCTAAAAAAAGAAAAAGTAATGCTATTGCTATTAAAGAGGTTTAAACCTAATTCTGGAATTTAGGTCTAGAGTCTTGAGACACCCAGAGGAATTGAGAGAATCATGAACCACAGAACAAACCATAAGAGTTTATGTTTAATGGTACTTTACCAAGAAATGTTATTTGGGACATTATTTACTTAAAAAAAGAAAAAATCACCAATATGGTTTAATTCCATGGATACATAAATAATATACCCAAGAAATTGATAAACATGAACCCTGATTACTTTAACCTTCATTAACAGCAATTATCATTGCATATGAAATGGTATTTTAAGGGAGAAGTGCAGTTTTCACTTGCAGAACCAAACACAAAAATAAAAGATGTAAATCTTTTTATAGCATATATAAAAAGGCTTACCTGAAAATCTGAAAGAAGAAGAATCTATATTTAAAGTCCTAGTTTCACCCTTTATCTTCTGATATAAAATGGTTTGTATCTTATCCCAGAACTTTGCTGCATTATTTTTGTAATAGGATTTGAACTTCAGCACAGAGTGAATTATTACTTTCCCTTTGGCGCGGCTGTAGAACAGAAACAGACAAATAAATTATGCTTTTTTTATGGAGCCTTTATCACTCTTAGTGGTCATGCTAACTTTTTTAAAGCAGATCTGAGAACTATTTCAGTTCCTCTCAAGGAAGTGGGATTGACATTCTATGGATATGGTGAACAGAAACAGAGTGATTAGAAGCAGGAGCACTGAAAAGTGTTTTGGATTCATCATTTGGCAACTTCTTGATTATAGCATGCTGTTGGCATTCTCTGTGCTTATGTTTTTCTCATCTCTATAATGGGATAATAATATTATTAAGTTATTGTAAACATCATATAAGATAATGGGCATGAAGGTATTTTGAAAAAGCTAAGTGCTATATAAAAATTACTGTTAATATAAATGTATCTATGCATTATATATCCACTATGGACTCTGTAGGAATAGCCAGTAGCAAAAAGCAAAATGAAATCTAACAGATAAGATTATAGAATTATCACTGCTTTTTTCTTTTTTTCAGTGGATGTTTAATTTGCAAAGATGTGTCATTTCTCTCTTACCTTTTGGAAATCATGACTGAACAAAAATGCTAGACTGAAGTTATTTGTAATTTGGGCTTGAAGATGCAAATGTAAAGTCAGAAATTTTAAAAGTAAATTACTACTAACTTGATGGAAAGTCTATTCGGTTGCCATTTTTTGTTTCCATTTCTCCTCATCTATTCCTAGGCATTTCTCTACATTTGTGCATTTGGAAATCCACAACAATCCCAGAGCTCTAAGTAACTCAAGAACAACCCCAGAAGTTTCCACTTTAAAACCTTTATATACGCATGAACAAAAAACAGTAACCATGGCCAAGATCCAAGATTTTCTAAGTGATTAAAAATCCTTATTATTTCAATATTTTTTCCCAGGATAATTCCAAGTAAATGGACTAGCTAATTTCTATGTCACCCCTTATTACCTTATGTTTTAGGATGAATGCTATACATGATCTTCCTTTGAGTGCTGTAAATGTATTATTTTTATTGCTTTTTAAAGTATTAAGCCTTTAGTAATTACATGTCAATTTTTTAGTATTTTCACCACAGCTGCCTTTATGCCATGTTAACTTTCTCTTATCTGATCTGTAGGGATAAGCCCTCTGTTCATTATGGAGCAGACAAGGACATATCATATTACTCTGTTTATTTTAAATATTTTGTCAAACCATCGATGTCACTCTGAACTTTTCTCTTTGGTCAAATAATGAATTAAAACCAAACTAAATATAGACAGATGACTTCTTAATCTGACATCATTCAAGTCATATGATCTCTTTCACTGAAAACATGACTCGACAGTTACTTGAATTTTACCTTTTCTTCACTTTAAAATAATATTTAGTTTTGTATGACAAATATCAGTAATTTTTTGCTACAGGTAGTTTTCCTTTCCATTGCTGAACTTTCTATTTGTTGATTGATTTATTCATTCATTTAACAAATATGTATTAATTCAGGAAATATATCTGACAGAGCTTTAGGTACGGAGTTATTTTAACATATTAGACCAAAGGTCCCTGCCTTCATGTCAGTAGGTGAGACAAATAAACAAGGAAACAAAGAAATAAAATAACCTTTAAAATAAGTGCTATGAAGAAACCTTAACATTCCCTTAGTTCTGTTAAGTGTCTAGTAGTCTTCTTTCTGGCTCTAGATCTCTGATAACCCACACCCCCCTTTTTTTTTTTGTTTTTAGAAAATTTACTTTAAAAAACTTGTAAACTTTTTCACTGCCCTCTGAAATATTTGAAAATCTTAAAGGCCTTTTCCAGTTTTGTAACTCCAAAAATGTCTTCTTTAAGAATCTGAAAGCAATGTCTTTGAATGTCAATCAGAGGAGATAGTACCTTATCTCACAGTTTCCATGTGAGAGTGGAAGTTTAACCATGGTGGTTACCCTGCTCCATCTGGTCATAAAGCTACAAGAAGTTTATCTTTCTTTGGGCAAAACCAATTAGAAAACACAGAGAGACTAAGATCTCCCTCTCACTTCAGCCTTTAAATATGAAATTATCCTTCACTTCAAGGGAATTAGGACTTCATTCTCACCTTTCTCCATTATTGCAACAACCTTGCATAAAGTCTTTTTGTATGCTTAAATTTGGTGCAATTTGTGTTTTGACAGTGTGGTAGGAACAATTTTGGCATGCTTATTGGAAGAATAGTAATGGGTTAGTAAGGATTTAAAATCATGAGGGAGAAACATGGTATGAGATGAGGTCAATGAGTCAGGCCAGGTCAGTCAGAGTTGTAGGGACTATGTGGAGATTGGAGTTTGTGGGAAATTGCTAAGGTGACTCATGCAGATGAATGATGTGCTCTTCCAATTCACTTTGATTGCTGTGTGGAGAAAGGATTGTAGTGGAGTATAGTTAAAATAATCACTGGAGATTAGACAAATTGATGCAACAATCCATATAAGATTGCTTGACTTCTGGGATCTCCCTGGTGGCCTTGTGGTTAAGTGTCAGTGCTACTACCACGATGAAGGCCTGAGTTCGATCTCTGTCCAGGAAGCTAACCCACATGGCCCAGCAGACCTCTCCTGTTTTGCCTTAAGACTTCTCCTCTTTTGCCTCCGCTCCCCTTAGTAGTGTATTGTAGTAGAGCTTCCTATTCTGCTCCCCACTTTCTCTGGTGAATCCTCTCACCCCCACAAACATACCTCTGGCTGTACCCCTGTTCTTCTACTGCACAAAAATAAATAAAATCTTTGAACAAAAAGATTGCTTGCTTTGAAACTACAGATTTGTTATTTTTTAAATTTGTGACCCTGCAAGTCACTTAACCTATCTTTGCTTCAATTTCCTCATTGTAAAGTGGAAAACTAATATATACAGACATTTCAGGGTTGTTATCAGGGTAACTACTCGATTCAAATGACATTCTCTGGGACATGGATTATTTAGAAATAAACCAAGAAAATAAAATAGCACAAGTTGTAATTTTAGACACAGATAGATTCCAATGCATATTAACTGCTCTATTTGTGCTTGTGATTTTGATTTTTTAAATATCGTGCTCTGCTCTCCTGTTCCTCACCAGTGTTAGAAAAAACAACTTCTTTACTAGACAACAGCTATAGAATTGGATTTCTATTGGGACCAGAAAGGTAAGGTAAAAGGTCAAGCTGGTTGGAGTATATACATATGTATATATTGTGTGACTATTTGGGGCTGTTACAAATTGAACAGTATCAGTTTCAGCCTGTTAGTGTTATCAGATCTTTTATTTTCCAAACCATTCTGAAAATTCTGTCTTTTATGTGAAATCTCCAAACTTTTACCTTCATTCCACAACTCTAAGGCAGATTTGGCCCATTAGTTACTAGTTTGACACTCCTGGTTAAGACATTCTGGATATGGCTCTCTCTTACCCATTGTTTTCTTATGTTGAAATGATCACCTGCTTTTAGATTTGCTTTTTTGATTTTTGTGCCCTTTCACCTGATGTAATCAGTCAATTCTTGGTTGTGGTTTAATAATTTCCCAACAGACCTTGAATATCTTCTTTCATTTTTGAAAGTGGTTTTGAAACACCTAATTCAAATTTATTTTATCCTTTTATTGTAGGCATTACAAAGATATTCGGTTGAGTGTGAGACATAAAGCTGACAGATAAAAACAGCTTCTCAGGCTATTTACCTACCTTACTTGCACAACATGAGAGCGGACATACTGTTTTCTTAGTTTGGAGCCATGAAATGTTTCATTTATCTGTTAAAACATAAAAGAGATAATGACTTCTTTTTTCCTTTTAAATTTTCATTGTGGAGAACTTCAAATTGACACAAAAGCAAAAATAGTATAACGAACCCCATGTATTCATCATTCAGTTTCACCAGTTATCAATAAATGGCAAATCCATTTTAGTTTACATATGCCCACATCCCAGGAATGAAATAATTCCTTAATATCATCAAATACAGATTGTAAAAAAAAAACTATAACATATATATAGAACACTATAAAACCCATTTAAGAAAATGATACAACGTATTAAACTTGTGTCTTTTTGTTTCATAGTTTTTTGTTGATTCTGATTTTCACTTTCTTATAGTTATTCATTTTCCTGGTCCCTTATTTAAGTTTTCTAGATTCCTGCTATGAGTGAGACCATCCGGTATTTTTCTTTTTCTTTTTTTTCTTTTTTTTTTTAAATTTTCTAGAGGCATATCTTATTTATTTATCTATTTGTTTGTTTGTTTGTTTGGTTTATACATGCACTGGGTACAGTCAGAAGCTGGGAGGGTGAGAGAATTCACCAGAGCCAGAGCAGGGAGCAGAACAGGCAGAAGGACCGAAGTACACTGCTGAGGGGAGCAGCGGGCGGCAGGAGAGGTCTGCGCGCCATGTGGGACCCTCCTCCGGTGGCCGGGGAGCAGCCGGGGATCGAACCGGCGCCGCAGAGGCCGCGGGCAGCTTTGCAACCCAGCGCTCAACCGCTGCGCCACCTGGGAGGCCCTATTTTTCTTTTTCTTTTTCTTTTTGGCTTATTTCACTGAGCATGATCCCTTCCAGCGCCATCCATGTTGCTGCAAATTGCATGAGTTTATCTTTTTTTGATTGTTGAGTAATATTCCGTTGTGTATATATACCACATCTTCTTGATCCAGTCATCTATTTTTGGGCATTTGGGTTGTTTCCAAAGCTTAGCTATTGTAAACAGTGCTGCTATAAACATAGGGGTGAAGGTGTTCTTTGGAATTGATGTTTCTGTGTCCTTTGGGTAGATACCTAGGAGTGGCATTGCTGGATCATATGGAAGCTCTATGTTTAGTAGGTCCAGAAATCTCCATACAGCTCTCCATAGTGTTTGGACCAGTTTGCACTCCCACCAACAGTGCAGAAGAGTTCGCTTTTCTCCACACCCTCACCAACATTTGTTGTTGCTAGTTTTTTTAATATGTGCCATTCTCACTGGTGTAAGATGGTATCTCATGGTAGTTTTGATTTGCATTTCCCTGATTACAAGTGATGTTGAACATTTTTTCATATGCCTGTTGGCCATTTGCATTTCCTCTTCAGAGAAGTTTCTTTTAGCTCTTCTGCCCATTTTTTAACTGGATTATTTTCTTTGTTGTTGTTGAGTCTCATCAGCTCTTTGAGATTTTTGTGATCAGTCCTTTATCATTAGTGTTGGGTGCAAAAATGTTCTCCCAGTTGGTGGGGTTTCTCTTTGTTTTTGTTATTGTCTCTTTTGCTGTGCAGAAGCTCTTTAATTTGATGTAGTCCCAGCTGTTTATCTTTGCCTTCACTGTCACTGCTTTGGGTGATGTGTCTGTAAAGATGTCTTTGATGTGCAAATCACGTAGTGTTTCACCTATGTTTCCTTCTATATATTTTATGGTTTCAGGTCTTATGTCTAGTTCTTTAATCCATTTTGAGTTGATTTTCTTGTATGGTGTGAGGTAGTGGTCAAACTTCATTCTTTTGCATGTAGCGACCCAGTTTTCCCAGCACCATTTATTGAACAAACTTTCTTTGCTCCAATGCATAGTCTTTGCTCCTTTGTGAAAGATTAGTTGACCATAGATCTGTGGGTTTATTTCTGGATTTTCTATTCGATTCCATTGGTCTGTATGTCTGTTCTTGTTCCAATACCATGCAGTTTTGATTATTATGGCTTTGTAGTATAGTTTGAAGTCTGGGAGTGTGATGCCTCCATTCCCTTTTTTTTTTTTTTCAGGAGAGCTTTGGCTATTCGGGGTTTTTGGTGATTCCATATGAATTTCACCAATAATTGTTCTATTTCTTTGAAGAATGACATTGAAATTTTGATTGGAATAGCATTGAATCTGTATATTGCTTTTGGTAGGATGGCCATTTTAATAATGTTTATTCTTCCAATCCATGAGCAGGGGATGTCTTTCCATTTCTTTGTGTCTTCTTCTATTTCTTTTAACAGTGTTTTATAGTTTTCTTTGTATAGGTCCTTTACCTCTTTTGTTAGATTTATTCCCAAATATTTGATTTTTTTTGTTTCGATAATAAAAGGGATGGTTTTTTTGATTTCTTCTTCTTCAGATTTATTGTTTGTGTATAGGAAGGCTACTGACTTTTGCGTATTGATTTTGTATCCTGCCACTTTACTGAACTGATTGATGAGTTGAATTAGTTTTTCTGTGGAGTTTTTGGGGTTCTCTACGTATATTATCATATCATCTGCAAATAGTGATAGTTTGACTTCTTCTTTTCCTATTTGGATCCCTTGGATGTCTTTCTCTTGTCTTATTGCTCTGGCTAGGACTTCCAGTATTATATTGAAAAGCAGTGGTGAGAGTGGACATCCTTGTCTTGTTCCAGATCTTAATGGAAATGCTTTCAGCTTTTCAACATTGAGAATGATACTGGCTGTTGGCTTGTCATAGATGGCCTTTATGATGTTGAAGTATGTTCCTTGTATCCCAAGAATTTCAAGGGCTTTTATCATGAATGGGTGTTGCACTTTGTCGAAAGCTTTCTCAGCATCTATTGATATTATCATATGGTTTTTATATTTCTTTTTGTTGATGTGTTGGATAACGTTGATTGATTTTTCGGATGTTAAACCATCCTTGTGTCCCTGGAATGAATCCTACTTGGTCGTGGTGAATTATCTTATGGATACATTGTTGGATTCTGATAGCTAAAATTTTATTGAGGATTTTTGCATCAGTGTTCATTAGGGAGTTGGCCTGTAGTTTTCCTTTTTTGTGTTGTCCTTGTTCAGTTTTGGTATTAGTGTAATGTTGACTTCATAGAACGTGTTTGGTATTTTCCCTTCCTTCTCAAATTTTTGGACGAGTTTGTGAAGGATAGGCACTAATTCGTCTCTGAATGTTTGGTAGAATTCATTTGTAAATCCATCAGGTCCTGGACTTTTGTTTTTGGGGAGGTTTTTGATTACCATTTCAATTTCGCTAATTGTAATTGGTCAGTTTAGGTGTTCTATTTCTTCTTTATCTAGCTTTGGGTGATTGTAGAGTTGTAGGAATTTGTCCATCTCCTCTAGATTGTTGAACTTGTTTCCATATAACTGTTCATAGTAGTTACTGATTATTCTTTTGATTTCTGCTGTGTCCGTTGTGATTTCTCCTCTTTCATTTATGATCCTGTTTATTTGTGCTTTCTCCCTTTTTTCCTTTGTGAGCCTGGCTAGGGGTTTGTCTATTTTATTGATTTTTTCAAAGAATCAGCTCTTGGTTTCATTGATCTTTTGGATTGTTTTTTTAGTTTCAATTTCATTTATTTCTGCTTTGGTTTTTATTATTTCTTTTCTTCTACTGGTTTTGGGGTTTTTTTGTTGTTCTTTTTCTAGATCTTTGAGCTTCGAGATTAGGTTGTTTCTTTGAGTTCTTTCTTGTTTCTTGATGTGAGCTTCTATTGCTATATATTTTCCTCTTATTACTGCTTTTGCTGCATCCCATACATTTAGGATATTGGTGTCCTCCTTGTCATTCAATTCAAAGAATTTTTAAATTTCTTCTTTGATCTCCTCATTAGTCCAGTGGTCTTCCAGTAGTGTGGTTTTTAATCTCCATGAGGTAGGAAAGTTCCTTGCCTTCCTTTTATGGTTTATTTCTAGTTTGATGCCTTCATGGTCAGAAAAGATGGTTGGTATGATTTCAATCTTGGTGTATCTGTCGATGTTTGTCTTGTGCCCCAGTATGTGATCGATCCTGGAGAATGATCCGTGTGCACTTGAGAAAAATGTGTACTCCATTTTTTGTGGGTTTAGTGTTCTATAGATGTCTGTTAAGCCCAAATGCTCTAGTTCCTTATTTAGAGCTTTAGTTTCTTTACTTATTTTTTGTCTTGTTGATCTATCCATTGTTGATAGTGGTGTGTTGAAGTCTCCCACTATGTATGTGTTTTCTCTGATGTCTGTTTTCAGAGAGGACAATAGTTGTCTGATATATTTTGGTGCTCCTTCATTTGGTGAGTATATGTTAATGAGTGTTATTTCTTCTTGAAATATTGTCCCCTTGATCATAATGTAATGACCATTGGGGTCTCTTTTTATTTTTTTGAGTTTGAAGTCTGTTTTATCTGATATAAGTATAGCTGTTCCTGCTTTCTTTTTTGGTCCATTTGCTTGTAGGATTGTTTTCCATCCTTTAACGTTTAGCCTATTTTTATCTTTTGTAGCTAAATGTGTTTCCTGGAGACAGCAAAAGGTTGGATTTTGTTTCTTAATCCAGGCTGCAACTCTGTGTCTTTTTATTGAAGAGTTTAGTCCATTTACATTTAGAGTTAATATTGATATGTTAGCATCTGTATTTGCCATTGTGTTTGTCTTTCCTTTGATTTTATTTATTTATTCTTTTAATAACTTTTTTATTTTTGGCCTTCTTTCGTTGTTATTCGTCCCTCTGAGGTTCTGGCTTTAGGATTCCTTGTAGTATTTTTTGGAATCGGGTTTAGTCTTAATGAAATTCCAGAGTTTTTGTTTGTCTGGGAAGGTCCTTATTCTTTCTTCATAGAGGAAGGAGAGCTTTGTGGGATAGATTATTCTTGGTTGGCATCTGTTTTCTTGGAGTCTGTTGACTATGTCTCTCCACTCTCTCCTTGCCCGTAGTGTTTCTTCAGAGAAGTCCGATGTCAGCCTGATTGGTTTTCCTTTGAATGTTATCTGTTTCTTCCCTCTTGTCAGCTTCATTATTTTTTTCTTGTCCTGGATTCTTGAGAGCTTTACTATTATGTGTTTGCTGTATTTTTCCTTTCGTCGTGGAAGTTTGGTGTTCTTCTTGCTTCTTGTATATCAATTTTCAGCTCCTTTTTCACATTTGGGAAGTTCTCTTCAATTATCTCCTGGAATATTTTCTCTGTTCCTACATCTCTCTCCTCTCCTTCTGGAATTCCTATAACTCTTATATTTCCTTTCCTCAAGGAGTCAGATAGTTCCCGAAGTCTTTCTTCGTTCTTTTTCCTTTGTACTTCTCTTTCCTTTTCTGTTTTGGTTCTTTTTATTTCTGTGTCTTCAAGAGTACTTATTCGTTCTTCCATTTCATCTATTCTGCTTTCATTGCTTTTCCCAGAGTTCTTTAGTTCCTCCATTAATTCTTTGATCTCCTGTGTTTCTTTTGCTTCCATCTTTACGGACTCAATTTCATTCTTCTGATCGTTGATTATTTTTCTCATATCATTGTTTTCCTTTATGACTTCTGTCAGTTTTTTAATCACAGCAATTTTAAATTCTCTTTTTGGAAGTCTCAGAAGTTCTTCCAAGTCACTGTCGTTGTAATCTGGAGGGTGGTTTTCTTTTTGTGGTGTGCTTTTTTCCTGAGGAGTTGTTAGGTTACGTGTGGTTCTTCTACTCCCTACTGAAACTTGTGTCTTTTTGAAAAACATCTTTATGATGGATCAATTCATTCACACGATTCCTTTAAACCAAAAAATTAAATGGCAGTGATATTTTTGTGGCAATTTGTCACACAGACATTTCCTTCCTAACAGTAGCATGATAAGGCAGGTGAATTCAAAGGGCCAACTGACATAGTTTGTCTTCCATGTTCAGGCTTTTATTGAACATCAATATCATAAAGTCTAACATATATACCCCATAAGGAGGAGGTGTTGATTTTTTTTTGTACCCATATCAATTCCCTTTTATCTCTGAGCTCCAAACCATTTCCCTTGTTCTTTCAATTGTATGATATTGACAGGTTCAAAATGGGATACCAGAGAAATTTTATATAAGAATTATTTTCTCAACTGCTCCTTACTTTACCCTAATGGATGATTCTCCAGAATAGGATTTTACAGAGGATCACATGACAAATTATATTGGACAAAACCCCATGGTTTTTGCTTTGACAATAGATAGGCCTTTCAAAACAATGACTTGTTGGAATTGCAGATTTCATTTATATTCTGCCTTTTGCTACAAAGCAATTGGGATGTCTTAATTTTTCAATAAATATTCACTGAACTAAAACTATGACTAGATACATGCTTTCTTAGAGATCGAATGGATAAAATAGACTAGGAATAAATATCTAAATATGATAGTGAGATTGTGTTAGATGATACAAAATGTATCATCGTATAAACTAATATTATGAATTAGGGGACAGTATTTGAAGAGGGTGATATTTGAGTGAGACTTGAAAGATGAAAAACTAACAATTCTTGTTTAGTGATATAGTTTTATACAACACAACAAACTAAAACAAAAATAAGAAGACAACTATAAATCAGAGACATTCTGCAGGGAAGGGGGTGGAAGAGGGATCAAAATGAGGGCGGGAAGAGCACAAGGGACTATGGTGATGGTGCATGGGTGGATTGGTGGTGGGAATTCTATGAGGACTAAACCTAGAGAAACAAAAGCAAAAACTGTAAAAAGAAAAATGAACAATGATGTAAAAAACATATAAATTATTTAAAAAGTAATATTTTATAGCTTTATTCATACTTTTAACAACGTTTATTTTTTTAATCCATAAACACAGGATATCTTTCCATTTCTGTGTTTTCTTTTACTTCCTTTGACAGTGTCTTACAGGTTTCAGTGTAGGCATTCAGTTCCTTCACCTTCTTTAGACTACATCTATTTTCCCAAGCATCACAATAGTTCAAAAGATTATAAAATATTTTGAATAACACCAAAACCTGTTTTCTTTAAAGTGATTAGTAACTTTAAACCTAGGATGTTCCATAAACTACATGGTGGAATGGGAATTTATCCAGTAATACTTACGCAATTTATATTTTTAAGACTCTTGTGTATTGGAAGACTTTCTAAGAAAATAACTGCTAGATATTTGACCTGAAACCAATGCCAAGTTTTAGAAACCCATGTAGGATAACAGGGCAGTGCTTTGAGCAAGGATTTCAAAAATAATTTGCCAGTAATGAGGAAGGACAGATTGGAAATTCAAATGGAATTCAAAAGATACACTTATTACAACTCTAAATCTTTCTCTTTCATATCAAATGGACCTAATTTTTACTTTTCCTAGCTTCTTCACCTCACTCCATTCTTTGTATTCCATTTCATCCTCATTCCCTCATTTTTTCCTAAAGGAAAATACACAAAATACTTCCTAAGTTACCATTAGTAAAGAAGGTGGAATGAAATTCTGGACTATGTTGATGGAAACAAAATTTTTGGACTCAGGATGGATTTATTAACTGCAAAAATCATAATCTCTACAGTATTAAAATAACCTTTATCAATTCACAATAGCCAAGTTGACTTGGACTAAACACCCATTGACAGATGACTGGATAAAGAAATTGTGGAGTGTATACTCAATGGAATAGTACCCAGCTATTAAAAAAGATGAAAGTGTTTGTTGGGACAAATTGGATGGGCCCTTAGATAATTATACTAAATGAAATTAATGAGAAAGTGATAGACAGTTACCAGATGGTTTCACTCATTTGAAAATTATAAATAATAATATAGGCATTGTTTTATTGTGCTTTTCAGTGATTGTATTTTTACAAATTGAAGGTTGGTGGCAACCCTGCATGGAGCAAGTTTATCTCTGGCATTTTTCCAACAACATATACTCACTTTGTATCTCTAGGTCATATTTTGGTAATTCTTATAATATTTCAAACTTTCCCATAATTATTATATCTGGTATGGTGATGTGTGATCCTTGATCTTTATGTTATTACTGTAAATGTTTGGGGGGGGTGTGCTACAGGTATGCCCACATAAGAGTTAAATTAATTGATAAATGTATGTGTTCTGATCGCTCTACTGTCAGTCCTTTGTTTTAGATCCTCTTTCTTTTAGATCCTCCTTATTCCCTGAGTCTCAATCCATGTTGAAATTAGCCCAGTTATAAACCTGTAATGACTTCTAAGTGTTTAAGAAAAAAGAAGAACCCCATGTCCCTCACTCTAAAATAAAAGGCTAGATGTGATTAAGCTTATGGAGAAAAGCACGTAAAAAAGCTGACACATTGAAAGGCAAGTCTTGAGCAAAACAGCCACATTGTGAATGCAAAGGAAAAGTTGTTGAAGGAAATTAAGAGCACTACCCCAGTGAACATATCAATGATATGAAAGCATAACAGCTTTATTGTTAATGTGAAGAAAATTGTGGTGGTCTGGATAGATTAAAACTTCAACCAAAGCCTAATTCAGGGCAAGGTCCTAACTCTCTTCAATTCTGTGAAGGCTGAGAGAGGTGAGGAAGCTGTTGAAGAAAAGTTTGAAGCTGGCAGATGTTGGCTCATGAAATGTAAGGAAAGAAACTGTCTCCATAACAAAGAAGTGCAAAGTGAAGCAGCACATGCTGACATGGAAGCAGCAGCGAGTTATTCAGATGATCTAGCTAAGATAACTGATGAAGGTGGTTACAGTAAACAACACATTTTAAATGTGAAGTATTATTGAATTAAGGTATGTACATTGTTTGTTTGTTTTTGATATGATGCTATTTCACAGTTAATAGAAAAAGGATTGTCCTTTGAAAAATTTTAGACTTAAGTGGATGTTCTGAAGATCAAATGAAATAACCATATTAAATGAAAGAATGAAAAGAATTACAGAAAGTAATTGGAGCCACTTTTCTGAAGAATTCCTGCTCTCTAATTACCAAATTTTAGTGTAGTAACTGCATATAATTATTTAAGAAATTCTTAATAATTTTTATAAAAATAATTCAGATATTAAACTTTTTTTTCAAATCAGCTATGTATACATTCATGAATTTATCAGTGTTTTTGTTATTGTTAAGTTATACTGGGTTACAAAGAATTATAGGATGACATGTCACAGAGGCAGGAAGATGCTATCTCTACATGACAAATACACCATAAAGTTGGATATAAAGGAGGCAGCACACATGTTTATTTTTTCTATTCAACACTGGAAAAGAAAACCTGCATATCAGTAGTTTATGTCAGTTGTCTTCAAGTCATTTGAAATATGAACAATAGGTCTTTAATGTTGATTAAATGTTTTGAAAAACCTTGACATTTCTTAATTATGACTGGAAACAATACATACTGATTTCCATTTACTACACAAACAACATATTTTGTTTTCAAAATTTTGGATTAAAGAGTACAGTATTCTTGAATTTAGGATCACTGTTGAAACTTGACTAAAGATTTCCCCCCCAAATTAAGAAATGATGTAAGATTTCTTGATTTCTCATTAGAAAACCATGTATCTAAAACATGGAAAGGTTTCCTATGAAGGCCTATCTCTTTACTTAAAAAAACTTTTTCATAGTAAAGAACTTTTCTTTATACAATTCCTTTCCTCTTTTTAGAGTCAATCATCACAAGAATTATTTAATGAAAATGGAAGAAAAGTAGGCTCTAGTATTATAATAATGACTAGTTAGATGCATGATTCACAACCCTGGTACATACTATTATCATCAGTGTAGTGCTTATTAACGTGTGTCCCTGTTAATACTTATAATACCTAGAGCATCATTGTATTAAATGAAAACATAAAGGCATGTAAAAGCAGGTACTTTGATGCATATAAATGAAAGAGTATGAGAAATATCTGGTGACTTTTAGTTCAGATGAGTTAGAAACTGGGAAGGAGGGCTGTTAAAGTTTCCTATAGTAAGATGGCAGGATTGGTAGTAGACTGACTAAGAGGATATTATAATTGATAAAACTGACAGTTTTAGAATATTTGTTTGTGAAATCAATATAGATTAACTGATTTAAATGAATTGCTTTGAATTTATGCAGAAAAGGTGACTTTCTTAGTGTGGTGAGGCTGTAGCCAGCTTCTGCTCAACTGCCTGCGCCACCAGGGGAGGCCCTATCTTCTTGAAAAGAAATTATCTTGTTGCAAACCAACATTACTTCAGTAAAAAAAAAAGCAATTAAAACAAATAATAAATAATAGGACTTACAGTCTAATTTCTAATCATTGTATTATAATACTCCTTTGTCATTTTTTTTGACATACAGCTGAACTAAACTGAAATTTTCCCATTTTCTATATACTGTTAGTATAATGATAACTATGCACTAAGACTTGTATAGACTTAATTTATTAGAAACTGGGAGATAGTGGAATGTTATGAAAAGACAACAAGCTTTAGTTAGAGCTAGATCTGGAGATGCTGTCAGGAATCTGCTCAAGGAAATGGAAGATGAATGATGCTACCACTGTGCTTTGTAGGATTTGGTTTGATCAACAGAATTGCTTGAGCTAGGGTGGTATCTATGATAAAAGAAGCTTCTTTCCCCGGGGTTTTGAAGAGTGTTTATTGGATCTTTTGTCAGGTAAAGAATAACTTAAAGTAAGGTATATTATACAAATGCTTTACATCTAAAATTAAATTTAAAATTTAAATACTTTAAAATTTAAAATGAAAAATTCACTCCACACTAAGTTAAAAGATGATCTTTATTTTGGGCTATGCATTCTTTCCTTTATTCTGCATTACTCCTCCTTGAAGGACTGCGTAGTTTCAGGAACAGAAACAGGTATATTGAAGGTGGGATGCATTTTTTTATTTAGTTTATTAATATAACAGAAATATTCATTAACTATCTTGCACATATCAGGCATTTCTAAGAAGTTCTCAAAATGTGTCCTTTTCACTTTGTTTTATCTTATATGTTTTCTAGCTAACTTTCTGAAAGGGTTAATTATCTTAATTTAGACCAAGGTAATGGTAAGAAAATAATGTGAAAGTATCAATAATTTCCAATTTAGAAGATAATTGCTAGGATTCTGGCACTTCTAGAAGCATACATTTCAAAAGAATAATGAGCAGAAAATATTTCAACTTACCAAAGTCTCTATCTTCTTACTTAGGCTCAAATATTCTTGTGAATATGGTTTTTCATATTTGCTATCATAGTCAATGTTTTTGACTTTAAAGCTGATGTGATAGTAGAAAGGTGTCCTCCCTGAAAAGGAGAGAAAAGGAAAAATAGTTTCATTTTGTCGTTTATGTGACTACTTTCATTCTTAAGAACCTGAATAAATAGAATACTCTGATAAAATTTCAGATAACAATATTTGAAAAGTCTTGCTTCTGAGTGATTATTGAAATAACTTTGACAGAGGGATGTTTATTAAATTATAACTGTAACCCAGTTAAATTATAACTGTAACCCTACGCTGAATGTAGTCCAAGTTCTTTCATGTAAAATTTCAATTTGTCAACTTTCAGGTTTGGGTAATCTAGAGACTTTCATTTTACTGTAAGAAGAAATATTAAAACATAGACAGTTTTCTTAGTCTTTGTGATCATTACAGATTACATTTATGAAAATCAGTGGATTACTGGACTTTATCATTTATGAAGTACCTAGAAGTGAAAATGAATAAAGGAGAAAGTAAAATGTGGCATGACTTTTAAATACTGAAAATTAATTAAATTGAACAACAAAAAAAGTAAACCTACAGCCTTAGAGATGTTGAACAAAGGAAAAGATGAGTGTTAGGGTGAATTGTACTCCTTTAATATATCAAATATAATGAAAATTAAGATTTTTTGGTAATGTTTCTCAAATACCCCTCCATTCCGTAGACTGGGAAAGCACAAAATGTGTGTGTGTGTGTGTGTGTGAGAGAGAGAGAGAGAGAAAGAAGGAGGAGAGAAGAGGATGGGAAGGGAAGGGAAGGGAGGGCGAGTCAAGAAAAAGAAAAGAGAAAAGAGGGACTAAAAGCATTTTGTAGTATCCTGAGAAAATCTTTTATGTCAGTGGCTACAGATAATTCATTGGAAAAATCTTCCTGCACATTCAAAAACAATAAAAAAATGCAAATTAAAATGATCTAGTACTTTTCATGTATTAAATTGGCAAAGATAATGAAAATAATAAATATGCATACTAAGTGCTTATACTTATATAAGAGAAAATAACTTTTAAGGTGAAAAAAGTAATAAGAGACAAGGAAGACTACTGCATAATGATAATGGGGTCAATTCATCCAATTTATCAAGAAGGCAAAATAACCATAAATATATATGTATCCAACATAATATCTAAGTATATTAAGCAAATACTCTTAGATCTGAAGGAAGAAATAAACAACAATATAATATTAGGGGACTTCATTACCCCACTTTCAACAATGCACAAATCATTCAGACAAGAAATCAAGAAGGAAATATTGGACTTGACCCATACTTTATATCAAATAAACCAAACAGATACAGATGAAAATTCCATGCAAAAATACACATTCTTCTCAAGTGCACAAGAATATTCTCAGGCTAGATCTTATGATACATTATGAAGCCTATCATATGATATGTTAGAAAATGCTAGCAAATTTGAGAAGATTGAAATTATACCAACCATATTTTCTAACCACAATAGTATAATAACAACAGTATAATCTAATAATAGATCAATAACAGAAGGGAAGCCAGAAATTTCACAAATATGTGGAAATTAAACAAAACACTCCTGAACAATCAATAGGTCAAAGAAGAAATTAAAAATAAATATTTTGAAACAAATGAAAATTGAAATGCAAAATACTAAAACTGACAGGGTGTTGCAAAAGCAATTCTATGAGGGAAGTTTATAGTGAAAAATGCCTAATTAAGGAAAAAGGCAGATCTAAAATAAAACTCCCTAAATTTATACCTCAAAGAGTTAGGAAAAATTTATATAAATTAAGCTCTAGGTTATTAGGAAGATGGAAGTAACAACAATTAGAGCAGAAATAAATGAAATTGAAACCAGAAAAAATAATAGAAAAGATCAACAAAACCGAGTTCCTTTTTTAAAAAGATAAACAAAGTTGACAAACTTTTAGCTAGACTGATAGAAAACTCAAAATCAGAAATGAAAGTGATATTATAACTTATAGCACATAAATGCAAAGAATCTCAAGAAACTACTATGAATAATTATGTGATAACAAACTGGATAACCTAGAAGCAATGGATAAATTCCTAGAAATAGATAATCTACCAAGACTGTATCATGAAGAAATACATCCTAATAGACTAATAACAAGTAAGGAAAGTAAATCAGTAATAAAAAAGCTTTTATCACAGAAAATGATCAGATGGTTTTATAAACATTTAAATAAGATTGCTGATTCTTCCCAAAATTATCTAAAAAAATGGAAGATAGGGGAACATTTTAGAACTATTTTATGAGATCAGCATCACCTGATACCAAAACTAGATAAGGATACTACAAGAAAACCATAAACAAATATGTCTAATGAATACAGGGGTAAAATTCACAACAAAATATTAACAACTGAATTTAACAGCACATTAAAATTATACACTATAAATAAATAATATTTGTCACTGGGATGCAAGGATGATTTAATATATGTAAATCAATAAATGTGATAAACCACGTTAATAAAATGAAAGATTTTTGTCATATCATCATCTCAATAGATATAGAAAAAGTACTGGACAAAGTACAATATCCTTTCACCTTATGAAAATGCTCAGCCCCTTTTTAGAAGGAATATACCTCAATGTAATAAAGGCCTTATATGACAAACCCACATTCATTCTTGAGAATGAAAATTTGAAAGCTTTCCCTATAAAATAAGACGCACCAGAGGACAATGATGCTATTCACTACTCCTATTCAACAAAGTACTGAAAGATTTTCTTTTTTTTTTTTATTGCTGAAAGTTTTTAACCACAGAAATCAGGTGAGGCAAAGAAATAAAATTCATCTAAATTCCTGCCCCATCAAATAAGCATTCCTATCTGTTGCATTTAACAAGTTTGTCTTCTTGCATTCTAAGGAAAGGAAGAACAATCCTAAGAAGATAATAAGGAAGTTAAACAGCAGGTGTTCACAAAGCAAAGTGGAGCCCACCGGATATCTCCATATGCCTGCATCAAAAGGACATGCTGACTCTTGCCCTTCTCTCCCCCCTCCTTTTTTACTCTTTTGTATAAATACCCCTGCATTCTGCTGAAGAGCAGGATGGTGGTCTTTCAGACACAAGTCTGCTGCTCTCCTCAGTTTGTCAACAAATTAAATGGCTCTCCTTCTCAAACTCTTTCCTTTTATTGGCAGAGGGGACCTGAGGCTGGCATTCGGTATCACTACCAGTTATAAGATGAATAAATTTTGGGGATCTAATAAGCAGAATGGTGACTGTGGCTTATAATATTGTATTATATACCTGAAAGTTGCTAAGAAAGTAGATTTTATATCTTCTTACCACAAAAAAGTAATTTATTATGTGACACATTGGAGGTGTTAGCACAATGGTGCTAATCACTTTAAGTGCATAGTGGTTATCATTTTGCATTACATAAGTACATCAAGTCAGCACATATATCTTCAATTTTCACAATGTCATATGTTAATTTATTTTAGTAAAGCTGAGAAAAGGAGACAATTACAAAGGAAGATATTTTTCGTTACATGTATTTATTTACAAATAAGCTATAACTTCTAATTTTTCTGGTAGAATATCAGGATTCAGAATTTGGGAAATGAGGGACTATTAGGTTATATTTATTTGTTGGATATATAATTATACATATATATATAATTTCAAACACTAGGGATGAAAGTCTTTCCGTAGCTGTGTTATCCTATTAGAGCACTGAGCACTGAATTAGAAGATGTAGAGGTAAATTTGTAACAGGGTGGTCCCCAGGAAAGGGGGAGGTTCCCTGCCCCACCCAAGGGAGGGTGGAGCTGAGCAGGAAGAGGAGAAGCTGCAGAAGAGACTAAGGAAGGAAGCAGGATGGAGCCAGGAGACCTGGAGGAGGCGCATGGAGCCTAGAGACATGTAAAGAAACTGCGCTTGTCTTTTGGTTGTGGACTGGGTGACACAGATGTGGGTGAGACCTGTGGGGAGGTGACAATGGAAGCTTTTATCTTGATGTTGATTTTGCTCTTTTCCTTCCGGGCTTGTCCGGTTGTTTGTGACCCTTTGCTGTGGGTCCCCACTGGAAGATGTTTTAGACTTGTAGCAGGCTTTGGGGCCTTGTTCTGGGCCGATCCCATATGGATGGACTTTTACCCACGAGGGGACGGGTAACTTTGGGTGCTTCATTTAGAAACTAGACTCTTTGCCTTATCTGTATTATTTCCTAGTTTTATTAAAGATCCTTCCCATTAGTCTCATGTTTTGTGTTGATGCGGTGGATGGCAGAACCCATTTAGAATAGGCAGGTTTGCGGGGTTTGGGCTGCCCCTCTCCCTGTTCTATAACAAATTGAATATACCAGTTGGCATTCAGTGGCACTAGCAGACTGTTATAATAAAAGATTAGCTCCTCTCCTTCAAATGGGAAGTAGGTTAGAGGAGAGAAAAACAATTATGACCTAGTAGCTCTTCTATTTGTTATTTTCATTGATATTCTTTCTTGGAAGGAAGGGAACTCTATAATCTAGGTCACTTTCTAGATTAGCATTAAGAGTGCCAGGGAGAAAACATTCAGATTAATTCTCCTCTTCGGATTTTTATTTACGTTTTTATTTTTACATTTTTGTTCTTCAAGTGATTGTAAAAAAATGAGATATTATTAACATAACATTATTTCATTATTGACATAACATTCATTTCAGATGTACATGATTTGATATATGTATATATCGCAAAATGATCACCACAAATCTAATTAACATCCATCAAGGTTTTTTTAAAGACGGAGAAGCAAGGCTTAGATAAGTGGGTTTCAGTTCAGACTTCCAATTAGGAAGGAACACACGTGAAGTTTTGAGATCTAGCCTCTCTTGTGTTAACCCCCTTCTCCCCAGATCCTGTCTTTTGGTTTGGGTGGGAGTATCAATGTTGTTGTAAGTAAATGCTCCTGGTAATTTTAAGATGAGGCTAAGGTTAATTACGATGAGGGCTTCCAGGTGTGTTGTAAGGGTTACCTGAACTTTTGGTCCTTTGGGAGTTAACAGCATCGACTTTACAAGAATTTGGTAGGGGCAGAACATTATCTATATTGAAGCAGGATCCTGGGGTAAAGTGAAATTGGTCAGGCTTTTACACCGCTAGCCTCTGGCTATCACCTGGGGCCTTGAATGCAGAAAGCACTTGGGAAGCTGTGCGGGGGGCATACAGGTCTGATTGTGGACACCCGGAGCAAGATGTAGGCAAGCATAAGTGTGCGCTCCTGCCTGGGGGCCGGGCATTGAAAGGTAGCGGCACTCAGAGACAGAAGATGGCAACGGCTCAGGCTTACGGCTGCGAGAGGAAGACACCGTGAGAGAACGCCAGAGACACCGCAAAGGGAAAGAGTAAAGATTCACAGGGGGCTGGGTGGACTGCCAGCCTCCTGGCCTTCCTGCCTGGCCAGCCTGCGAGCTTGCTCCACAGCGATTGGCGTAGAAAGAGCATTAAAGCCTGAAAAAGCTGCTGAGGGCTCCAGGACTCTCCTTTATCCATCTGGCTGAATCGAGAGAGCCAACCCTGTGCTTGCTGGTAAAACAAGACTTTTTTTTTGGCTTCTGTGGAAGGGATGGCTCCTGAGGCCAAGGAAGAGACACTCAAAGTTTCATTTCCCTGTGGGAGCTCATTGTTCCTGAAATTCCCGAAACAAAGGACGGAAAAGGGTGGACTTTTGTGTGTTTAATACCATTTTGCCTGTGGATATGGTGGCAGCAGGCAAAGAATCTGATGAAGGCTATGTCAAGATGGAGATATGATTTTTGCACATACTCTCCTGAGGAAGAAACCCAGAAAAGAAAGAGGAAGCAATGTCAGATTCTCAGGTAAAATGTTACTTCGTCTTCTCTCCCCACCAGCCTGAAATGCAATGACTTTAGAATGTGCAAACATTTATTTCTGTACCATGTTGGTCTCACCTAAAAATTGTTTTCAACTATTTTTCCTTTTTCCTACAACAGCTAAGTTTAGTTATTCAGAACACTGCTTCCATATTCCAGAGTCCTCTCTCCATCTTGACATCTGCTATATCTCGAGTAATTCTAACCATGAATTAACAACAGGTAGCTATGAAAATGTTCTCTTTGCGACAAAGCAATTTGGAAGGTTACATGGGATGGTTGGGGTTGGGAGATATCAGTGAGAAAAGAATATGTTGTGTTTAAGTCACTTCTGGATGTTCCACAAGTCTAAAGAGACTGGGATTAAGAAAATGCACATCTAGGCAGGGTACATATAGCCCAGAGTTAATTCAGAAAGTTCTAAAAAGAGAAAAATTAGAAGGAGGTTCTTTAGAATGCTAAAGCAATGTTAATTACCTATTACACTATAGGCTATTACAGTGGGTGCTATTTGTGACTTGATACTTGAATAAAATGTTTTTCATGATTAGATTTAAATCATGATTCACTTGTTTTTCTAGTTGACCACAGCAATGATTGTGTGGGTTGGCAAACACTAGGCACCTCACCTGATAGCAATTTGTACCATTATAGCTTCTTTCAACTGTTCTCTGCCAGATTCCTCCACTATTCCCCTCTATGTTAAAAAAATACTCAATTGAAAAATGTTCAAGGAAATATGTTGTTTTTTTGACAATGTCACTTATCCAGCTGGAAATACAATAATTTTTGGTCAGAATGCTACATATATTTTGTGATTATGATTAAGTTTCTGTGCACTTGTCCCTGTATACTGTACATCTAGATCTTTTTAACACATGGTGACTTATTTGCACAACATCAATTTCTTGTGGCAGCCAATTATTTCCACTTTCCGCTGCCATTTCATGATAAGATGAATCACCTTAAATACCTTCAGCTTGGCCCTCGGCTTCTGTTGTGTATATTTCAGTGTTGCTGTAAGTAGTTTTCTAAGTCAGGGCCTACCAAACTTGACTCCAGAGAATCTAAGGGATGTCTTTTATTGAATCTTTTAGAGTAAACATCGACTTTGACACTGAAAAGACAGTCTAGGAAAACTATTTTATTATTTTGGTCCTTGGATAAGAAGCAAGAAAAACAAAGCAAATAAATTTGAGATGGAATTATCTTTTTGTCCAGAATCTGATGCTTTCCCTTTATGTCCTATTCCTTGAAAGTAACATTGCTATATTAGAGTCTAACAATTTCCATTGACAGCATAGGAGTATTTGGACCTAAAATCGTAGTAGTGATGAAATGAGCAGAAAAGATGAACTTACTCTGTACATATCCAGAAACCTTTTTAATGGCAATCTCATCTGCTAATTTTTTAAGTAATTACAGGCTAACCTACTATAACACACCTCTTGAGGTGGGAACTGTGTTCATTTTTTTCTCCCCTTTTACTATTGAAACAATTTGATTTTTTTGAGTGTGCTAAACATTCTAAGTACCTTATTTATTAACATCCATGATTATCATTATTAAATCCAGAAGGTAGCTAATATAACTTCCTTATTCCAGATGGAGAAAATGAGAATAGGTTAAACAAATATCCCAAATCAAACAGTGTAGGGTAAGGAAAAATGTCAGGCTTTTCTGCCCTCCCGCCATCAGGATAGATGATGGATCCTTTCGGTCCTGAATGCGGGCCTGATGGCGGGCACCTGGAATAGGGTGTGGGCATAGGTAGATAGGATTCACCTGGGCTGAGACTGGGCTTTTAAGGGCGGTGTCACGGGGACACCAGTAGAAGCCAATAACAAATGGAAGCCAAGAGAAGAAAAGAAGCAGAGAGAACCCAGAGAGCGCAGATAGAGTGAAGATTTGCTGGGGGCTGGGAGGCCTGCCAGCCTCCCGGGCCCCCAACACCCCTGCCTGCCATATGCCTGGTAAATCTAAATAAAAGAGCTGCAAAAGCCACTGAGGACTCTGATTCCTCCTTTGCCGGGTCTGCTGGATCAGAAAACCTGCACTGTGTTCCTTCCTGCCCCTACAACAGCTAGCAGGTGATGGAGCCATAATCCCGGCAACTACTGAGTTTGTGTTGTATAATGCTAAAGTATTCATTGTTACCTAAATAGTGTTATTTATTTCATTCCAATACCCATGAATTATTCTAAGAATGAGAATCATAATGGTAATAGTGACTGGTGTGGAATGTTTTATGTTGTGTACTTTATATATACTTTATATCCAATAGCTCAGTATGACATTTTGATGAGGATGATCCTTTTATAATTTTCAATATACAGGTGAGAAAACTTGAGAGGCCGAGGTTATGTGAATTACCCAGTTCACAGCATTGGTAGGAGAGAACCAGAACTCCTACCCAATAAGACAGTGGTCTTAATGCAAAGCTAATACTCTTTACAGTTCTCATTTTCTGTGATTTTTGTTCTGGCAGAGTGCATATAGGACCAGTGTTATAAACATAGGTCACAGAAATCTGTGACTTCTAGCTGAAAAGATGCTATAAAAAAAAATCTACATTTTCCCAATTCTGTTAAATCTAGGAATGATCTAGTGCATTTAAGTTCTGACAAATGAGAGAATGGGAAAATAATTTGTGCATTTTCTGATATGTTTTCTTATTAAAAGAAGGTATGTTCTTTCCTTATTCTGCCTTCTGGTTGAATGGAATGTATATACATGATGAATAGGCACAGTTACTTTGGAAACTGGGTGTAACAACTAGGTCATTGTAGGGTAAGGAAAAATGTCAGGCTTTTCTGCCCTCCCGCCATCAGGATAGATGATGGATCCTTTCGGTCCTGAATGCATGCCTGATGGCGGGCACCTGGAGTAGGGTGTGGGCATAGGTAGATGGGATTCACCTGGGCTGAGACTGGGCTTTTAAGGGCGGCATCATGGGGACGCCAGCAGAAGCTGAAAGAGAAGCCAAGAGAAGAGAAGCAGAAAGAATGCCAGAGAGCCCAGAAAGAGTAAAGACTTGCTGGGGGCTAGGAGGCCTGCCAGCCTCCCGGCCCCCCAGCGCCCCTGCCTGTCATGTACCTGGTAAACCTAAATAAAAAAACCTGCAAAACCCACTGAGGACTCTGACTCCACCTTTACCCGGTCTGCATGGGATCAGAAAACATGCACTGCGTCCTTCCTGACATTACAGTCATGGACCCAGGCGCCTTTATTTTTGACATCTTGAAGTGACATACTAAACTTTTGAAATATTTGTCTCTGAATCTTGTATGTTTGTATTCCTTTCCTAAATCAGGAGTTCTTAACCTTTGCTGCACTTTGGAATCACCTGAGGAATGTTTAAAATGATAATTTTCACTCCAGGCAGCATTTTTGAAAGTGATACTATATACACTAATACATTTTTAAAAAGCCTTCCAGGTAATTCTAAGTACAGCCTGGGTTAAAAGTCACTGATCTAGATCAGGGGTCAATAAACTATGAAATCTAGCCTGTTACCTGGTTTTATATGGTCTGTGGGCTAAGAGTGGCTTTTGCAGTAAAAGTTGAAAATCAGAAGAATAATATTTTGTAACTTAAAAATTATATGAAATTCAGACCTCAGTGTGCAGGAATAGTTTTAGTAGAAAACATTACACTCATTTATGTTGACTAATTTATTACTAACAGTAGCCTCAAGCAATGGGATAGCAATTATACCAGTCCAAGAGGAAAATGTATATTACCTGGCTTTTAGCAGAAAGTGTGCTGACTCTGCTATAGATAATGAACAATTTTAGTGCAAGGATTGGTATGAGGCTTTAGAAGATCTTCATTACTGCTAAATCCCCATTACAGTACTTAGCCTAGTACCTGCTATTAAGTATCTAGTAATCATCCAGTGAAGGCTTGAGTGGAATTTGCATATAGCTTCATAACCTTTATTCTTTCTCCCATTGTACTATTTTCAGGAAATTTATTCCCTCTCTTACAAAGTCAACCAAACAGAAGACATACCATTATCTCGGGATTAGAGAAAGCAAAGTAAGGTAGATATCTTGTAGTGAAAATTTATGCTAGATTTTGGTTTGTTCAGCTGTTCTTATTTAAGTACTGATTACTAATTAATTGTGTGGAGATGGCTCCTGCTTCCAGGTTTGCAGTCTGGGGTAATGAAATAAAAAAAAATCATAAAATGGTGATGAAATCTGCATTCAAAAGGAGTTATCACAAGGCTGTCTCTATAGGATGCCAAAAGATAAGGATATAAGTCTAAATTTGTTAGATTGAGATTTTGTTTATTTAGTAACAAATAGATTCTCAAAGAACTTTTAATTTTGAATTCATACAAGATATTGTGGCATCCTTAAGGTGAAAATCATACAGTGACTTTTAACAAGACATGTAATTACACCTGAAGTTGTTATGTCTTTTATATATTAACAAAAAAAAAAAAATATAAAGACAAAGGAAATAAAATCTAAGACTGAGGAAACCCTATTAAAGTACTTTATACAGCCTCAGGAGGGTCTGTTCTTGTTTCTACAGGTTCACTGACTTGTGAAAATTTACATTATTAAGAAAATTTATTCTCATGCAGAGGCATTTAATTTTGAACTTTTTGTTTTTATAAGCTGCTAAAGTTTATAATTTCTGGGAAGTAGGTATTACTAAGACTACCTTCAAGAGTGAAATTTGAAATACATTAATATTCATATTTTACATGGGTAGTTTCTTCTGATATTACTAAAACTACAGGATTGTTTTGGCATAAACTTAAAGTGGTTATTATATATGGAAAAACATGTATATATTGTGTGTACATACACTTATGTGTGTGTATATATACTGGTATTTAAAACAAGTATATTTTATAGGAGGTTATCACAAAACAATTTTGGTTTTAGTTTTTTTAGTAATGAAAGCTATGGGCACTAAGTTACAAAACATGGTCTTAGTTCAATAATTATCTGAGTCTGTTTAGTAATCAAAATTTGAAATTGATTTAAAATTAATGTTTTTCTCTCCCCAAACTCCAACTTAATATTACTCATTCTCCACAACATGAGCTGGATTCAGCTCTTTCTAGTCTTAGTGGGTGAGAATTTGGCAGCTATCTTAGGTATGCTAGGAACATAGTGCATGATTAAAACTGACTATGTTTTTCTGAACTCAATGTATCTTTTATTCATTGATGATGTCTCAATTATAGTTCACTTGGAAATAGCCCACCTTGAGTATTTAAGCATCAGGAAATATTTCACTTCCCTAACCTGAGATCCTATTATCCCTCCAAGTGCTCCCTTGGATAGAACCTAAGATGAGTGGGTTCCCCCACCCCCACAGGTGGTCTGTATCTGTTTCATGGAAACATTTATACACTTTGTCTCAAAGATCATTCAAGTTACCCAGGGTTACCACAACCTCTCTACTCTTCTAGACAAGCAGCAAGTCTCTTGTACGTCAGATACATTCCGGGTGTAGATCAGACTCTAGTCCACTGTGTGCCCAAATTGACCAGGCTATTTCCAGGGTCATATTGGTCTTTCAAGGTCCATGTTTCATGGAAAGGGGAAAAATAAAATTTGTTCAGGTATTGGAGTGGTTTTAGTGAAAGAAAAATTATAGTATACCTATTTTTAAAGTTACTGTCTTCAAATATTCTTATCTCTTTTTCTGGGTCTTTTATACCCTTTATGAAAGGTGTAGGTTATATGTCTATTTCTTGAATGCATACCTCTTACTCAAAGGTTTATAGGCATATACTGTGACTATAACTCTTGGTCTGGCAGCTAAAGCAGCTTGCATTACAATCTATCTAGTCATCTTGTTCACTTACACAGTAAATCTGTGTCTATAATAAAAGGCTATATTTGGAAGATGAAACAGAGGTGGTTGTAAATGCTTAATTCTTGGGGGTATGACCTCTTTACTCCACTATACATAGTTTTATTTCTGTGTGTATTTTTTTCTGCATAAACTGAAATGGAAGTTTGTTTAGGTACTTTTTTCCCTAAATATGATTTTTTAAAAAAGATTTATTTATGCATATAAGAACTGGGGTATAGGCCAGAGGTGCGGGGCGGGGGTGTGGGGGGAGGCGGCGGAGATGAGAGGACCCACCAGAGACAGAGTGGGGAAAGGACAGGCGAACTGAGTGAAATATACTGCTGAGGGCAGCAGCGGGCAAGACAGGAGAGGTCTGATGTGTCATGTTGGTAACTCCCTGGCTAGGGATCGAATTTGTGCTGCAATGACTGTGGATAGCTTCATAGGTTGTGTCTTAGCCCCGTGTGCCACCAGGGAGGCCCTAAATATGAATTTTTTTAAAATTAGAAAATACTATAATGCTTTAAAACAGCAGTTTGCAATCTGTGAGTCACGAATTATACAGAATGGGGCAAGGTGATAGCAGAAGAGGATCCTATAGAAAAATGTTTATATACATATATGTAGTATTGTTCTAGACATAGTGAACACTGATTGTTGTTCTAGACCTGTTGAACAATGATTTTTGTACATATTGCTAATTTTCATAGGTGTATATAATTGAATGCAAGTTAATTTAAGGTGTTACTAAATTTATAGTACTTGTTTGTCTCTTATTCAACAAAATTATTCTCATGGCAATGTACGGACCGTTTTTTCCCTATAAAAAGGTTCTCAGTATTGAAGAGATTAAGAAAGAATAGGTGAAAGACAATATATCAAGAACAGAGTACATAACACAAAAAATTGTTTTAAAGGGAAATCAAATCTGAGGATCCCATAATTTTTTCCTTTTCATTCTTCAGTAATAAGGATGATGTACTTTTGTGGAGAATTTTGAGAGAAAAAAAAAACATATAAAGAAAAAATACAAGTTTTGGAATAAGAAATTTAACTTAGAATCCCAGATTCTAAGTTTTTGTATTTGATTATCTCTTCAGAAATTTGTAGGTTCAGCAAAGGAAGGGACTGTGACTACTTTAGTCATTAGTGTTTTCACAGAGCCTAGATGTATACCCAGAGTTGAAGAAAACACCAAAATCTGGGTCAGAATTCCTTACACCAGATATCACTAACAAAATCTGCAGTACATGCTATTAACCATAAGACATTCTCTCTGACAAATAATCTTGTTTGATTCCTTTCCTTCTCCCACTCCCCATATCCCTAAATTTCCCAATAATGGAATGAATTCTGTTTCATAGGAAAGCCAGACATAATTATTACTTACCATAAATGACAAAATAAGCAATGAGTCCGATGACTGCTGAGGCAATCAACAACATTAAGATACCTAGGGTAATCTTTCCACACCTTGTGAGTTTCATTTGTGTTCTGGAGTCTGTTGTTCTAAGCAGAAAAGACAGAAAATCAAGTGTTAATATGAGCAGGATAGAAGAATCTCAGAAATAAATGTGGATTTAATGTTAATTGTAAAAGTGAATCATGTTACACTCATTCTGTATTCACTTTGACTACTGGGTTTGGAAAATAATATATAGAATTAGTGAACATAATATTTAGTATGCTTGTTTTTCAGTACATAGGAATGATGGAAATACTAAAATAAAAATTCATTCGTTCAGCCAATATTTACAGATGTTCTATGGCTAGGCACAACTGTAGGAGCAAAGACTCTTCCCTTATAAAGCTTATATTTTACTGAGAGGAGATAGGCAGCAAACAAAGAGCATAAATAACAAATACATAACTGGTAAGAATATATGGGCTGTGGGGAAAAAATGTTAAGCTATGCAAAGATCATAAATAGGAGATGGTGAAATGTGAGATGGTGGCAGCTGGATGCAACTAAAAGTGGTCAGACTAGGCACACTGAAAAGGTAAAACCTGAGCAGACTTAAAACATGTTTGGGGCTTAGCCATGCAGATATCTGGAATATTCCAGGCAGAGGGAGCAATTCAAAAAAGCCTCAAGGGAAGATGTTATGAGGATGATGTGGCTGTAGCAGTAAATGAGGAAAGAGGTGTAAGAGCCTAAATCTGGAGTTTGGGATTGAGGACTCAACTGGTAATATAAACCCACATATAGATTAGGTTCTGGGATGAGAAGAGATTATGAAGGGAGTAAATGTATGTAGACAAGATCAAGATATGATTACCTGGGTATTCCCATATTAAGAGATTAGGGAAAAAAAAGAAACCCATGTAAAAGCAATTGAGAGGAAGAAAGCAGTGAGTCCAGGAGGAAAAATAAAATATAGAGAAATGTGTCCTGGAAGTTAATTGAAGTTTATTGAGGTTGATGAAGTTTATTGAGGTTGATGATGAACAGTTCATCAACTGTTTAAGATGTTTAAGATGTTGCTTAAACTGTCCAAGATGTTGCTTAAACTGTTTAAGATGTTGCTGATAGCTCAAATAAGGTGAGCATATGAAAGCTGAAAATTGACCATTGAATCATCCTTATGGAGGTTACTGGTAATCTTGATGAAAGAAATTTTAGGAGTTGAAGGGTTATCAAACTGATTAGCGATTGGTTTAAGAGAGAATGGAGGCCTCCCTGGTGGTGCAAGGGGTTAAGATGCAACCTATGAAGCTATCTGCAGCCACTGCAGCATGAGTTTGATCCCTGATGGCCAGGGAGCAACCCACATGGTGCAGCAGAACTCTCCTGGCTCGCCCGCTGCTCCCCTCAGCAGTGTGCTTTGGTCAATCTGCCTATTCTGTTCCCCACTCTGTCTCTGGTGAGCCCTCTCACCCCCCACACCTCTGGTCTGTATCCCAGCTCTTGCATACATAAATAAATAATTCTTTAAAAAAAGAGAGAATGGAGTAGGGGAATGAGACAGTGACCATGGGCCACTCTCTCAAAGAATTGGCTGAAAAGAGGACTGAAAAATAGGACTATAAATGGTGATAGCAATGGGTCAAGATAAGTTTTATTTTATCATGAAAGTATATATAAAAATAAAATGTATTCTATACATTTTACTATGAAAATTTACATATATGTACAGTTGTAAGGAATAATAGAGAAGAGCTTAATGAACCTCCATATATCCATCACATTTTATAATTTTCTGAAATATTTTAAAGTACAGAAAAATGCGTGCATTGTGACAGTCACTCCTTTATTTTCCATCTAAAATTAAGGACATAAATTAACTATTTTTTATACCTAATGAAACTACCAAAAACTTCTCAATATTCTCAAATACCAAGTTCATATTCAAATATCTCTTTCCTCAGACTATCACAACTTTTTTTGTTGTTGAACAACAGTCAAATAAAAGCCTCCACACTGTACTTGGTCATTATGTTTCTTTCAATCTAGAACAACTTCCAAATTTGTCCTCTGTTTATTTCTCATGTCACTGACTTGAAGATACTGGGTTAATTATTCTATAGAATGCTTTACCAAAGAGAAGTTTGTGTGTTTACTTTTCAAAAAGTTATGTTTTATTTTGTGATGAATATTGACTGAAATGCAGTTGTAACAAGAATGCCGAGATCTTGTACACCTTATCCATTGTTTCCCCATGGTAACAAATTGCAAAACTAGTGCAACGTCACAATCAGAATATTTACATTAAAGCAGCCAAGATACCTATTTCCAAGACAAAAGGCCCACAAATTGCCCATTTTATAACCACGCCACCAGGACACCTGTCCCCTAGTCCTCTTCACTTAACCCCTGGGAGTCATCTGGCCTGTACCCCAGTTGTTGTATGCATAAATAAATAAATCCTTTAAAAAATCTGTATTCCTATGCATAATTATATCATTTTAAGAATGGCATGTCAATAAAATCACAGAAAATGCAACATTCTGAATTTTGCTTGCTTAGCAAAATTTTCTGGTAGTTCATCCAGGTTGTTTCATTATCAATAATTCTTTTAAAAACATTTTTAAAGTTGGGAAGTAAATTTTATTATAGCTATACTACCATTTGCTTACTTATTCATTGAAGTATATCTAGATTATTTCTGTTTGGCTGTTGTGAATAAGGGTTCTATAAATGTGTACCCTTTTATTTTTTTATTTTATATATTTTATACATCATCCTTCATTTTTGTACAATGCATGCTTTCGCATCTCAGTTATAGTCCTTGTGAAACTCCCATCCCCAATTCACCCATACTTTCTTTTTTTAAAATTTATACAAGCACTGGGTACAGTCAGAAGCGTGGGAGTGTGAGAGAAATCACCAGAGCCAGAGTGGAGAGCAGAACAGGCAGACTGATAAAGTGCACTGCTGAGGGGAGCAGCAGGTGTGGCAGGAGAGGTCTGTGCACCATGTGGGACCTTTGCCAGGCGGCCGGGGATCGAACCGGCACTGCAGAGGCTGCAGGCAGCTTTGCAGCCCAGCACTCAACCACTGCGCCACCGGGGAGGCCCATCCATACGTTTTTGTGTGAACATATGTCTTCATTTCTTTGGGATTAATTTTCAGAGATAGAGTTGCTGAGTTGTGTGGTAGTGGCTTATTTAAGAAACTACCAAACTGCTTTTCAAAATGATTAAGACATTTTATATTTCCACCAACAATGAATGAATTCCTCTGCATCCTTGCCAGTGTTTGTGTTGTGACTAGTTTTTAATTTTAACCATTCTGTACAATTATGCATATTCTTATGATTTTAATTTGCATTGAATAATGATGAACATCGTTACATGTACTTATTTGCCATCTAGTCCTCTGAAATGTCTATTTTGGCTAATTTTTAGCTAGATTTTTCTTTTTTTTACTATTTTGAGAATTCTTTTTATAGTCTAGATTCTGGTCCTTTGTGGGATTCCTCTTTTGCAATCCACCCTCCCACCCAGGTCATAGTTTTTCACTGTCTTAATGTCTTCTACAGAGCAAAAGGTTTTAATTTCGATGAAGTCTAGTTTCTTAATTTATCCAATGTGGACTATGCTTTTGGTGTTAAATCTAAGAATTCTGACTAGCCCTAGATGTCAGACTTTATTATACTTTTTTCCTAAAATTTATACATTTTATTTCATTTCCCTTAGGAACTATTTTTTTTTTTTTTACATAAGGTCAGAGACTAGGTTGAGGATTATTTTTTGCTGAGGCTGATTTTTGTTCTTTTGAATGTCTGCTTGATCTAGCATCATTGCTGAAAAGACTTCTTTCCTACCTTGAATTGCTTTTGTCCCTTTGTCAAAAATCAGTTAGACATATTTATGTGGGTCTATTTCTAGGTTTTCTTATGTTCCATTGATCTGTATCTCTCCAACATTCAATACCATGTAATTTTCATTATATATACTAAGTCTTAAAATTATCTAATTGGATTCCTTTTATTTTATAAAAATTGTTTTTAGCTATTCTTGTTTCTTTGCTTTTCCACATAAAATTTAAAAAAGCTTGGGCCTCCCCGGTGGCGCAGCGGTTGAGCGCTGGGTTGCGAAGCTGCGCGCGGCCTCTGCGGCGCCGGTTCGATCCCCGGCTGCTCCCCGGCCACCAGAGGAGGGTCCCACATGGCGCGCAGACCTCTCCTGCCGCCCGCTGCTCCCCTCAGCAGTGTACTTCGGTCCTTCTGCCTGCTCTGCTCCCCGCTCTGGCTCTGGTGAATTCTCTCACCCTCCCGCGCTTCTGACTGTACCCAGTGCATGTATAAACAAAACAAACAAACAAACCAGCAAACAAATAAATAAAGCATGCCTCTATAAAAAAAAAAAAAAAAAAAAAAAGAACAGTAGGAAAAAAAAAAAATAAAAAAGCTTGTCAACATGTAAATAAGTCTTGTTTGATTCTTGATAAACAGGCCAGTAAAAGTATGTCAATTTGAATATAGTTGACATATTTACTATGCTGAGTCTCCCAATCATGAACACGGCGCATCTTCCCTTTTCATTAGCTCCTCTTTGGATGTCTTTCATCAGCATTATATTTTTCAGCATACAAGTGGTATACATGTTTTGCTAGCATTACACATAAATTACATTTTTTTTTTAATAGAGGCATGTTTATTTGTTTGTTTTTGTTTATACATGCACTGGGTACAGTCAGAAGCACAGGAGGGTGAGAGAATTCACCAGAGCCAGAGCGGGGAGCAGAGCAGGCAGAAGGACCGAAGTACACTGCTGAGGGGAGCAGCGGGCGGCAGGAGAGGTCTGCACGCCATGTGGGACCCTCCTCCTGTGGCCGGGGAGCAGCCAGGTATCGAACCGGGCGCCGCAGAGGCCGCGGGCAGCTTCGCAACCCAGCGCTCAACCGCTGCGCCACCGGGGAGGCCCATAAATTACATTTTAAGCATTTATAAATGGTATTTTAATTTTGATATCCATTGTGTGTTACTAGTATACAGAAGCAGAATTAATTTTTTTTAGTTTATCTTGCACTTGTGACTTGGTTCAGTTTTTAGTTGTAGGGAGACATTTTTTAGTAGATTCCTTGAAATTTTCTAAGGAGGTAATCACATCACTTTCAAATAGATTTACTCCTTACTTTCCAACCTTTGATTTTTATTTACTATTCTTAATTAGCTACTGGCCAGGACTTACACTAGTATGTTAAATAAGAGTCATCAGAGTGGACATTTTTTGTCTTGTGCCTGATCTTGGGTGGTTATAAATTTTTTTCAAACGTGTGTATTTGAAGTCCAAGAGGTTTTTCTTTATTATATTTTCCTGAGAATTTTTGTTAAGAAATGGTGTTGATTTTTGTCAAATATTTTCTTTTTCTTTTTTTACATCAATCAAAATGATTTTTTCTTTTTGGTCTGTTAATTGGTGGATTACATTGACTTTTTAAAATATTTAATCAACCTTTCACCCCAGTATGAATAAGATTTGGTATTTTGTTTTTGGGGAATTTTATTTTTTATTTATTTTATTTTATTTTTTAATAGATTTTATTTATTTATTTAAAGATTTATTTATTTATACATACAAGCACTGGGTATAGTCAGAAGCGCGGGAGGGTGAGAGAATTCACCAGAGCCAGAACAGGGAGCAGAGCAGGCAGAAGGACCGAAGTACACTGCTGAGGGGAGAAGTGGGTGGTAAGAGAGGTCTGCGCGCCATGTGGGACCCTCCTCTGGTGGCCGGGGAGCACTCGGGGATCGAACCGGCGCTGCAGAGGCTGCGGGCAGCTTCGCAACCCAGCGCTCAACCGCTGCACCACTGGGGAGGCCCTTTGGGGAATTTTAAATATAAATTTCCTTAGTAATCACAAGTCTGTTCAGGTCATGCATTTCATATTGGATGAGTTGTGGTAATGTGTGTTTTTCCAAGAATTGATACCTTTTGTCTAAGTTGTCCAATTTATGATTATAAAGTTGTTGGTAGTATTTCATTATCCTTTTGACAGCTACAGGTATGTAGAGATAGTCCCCATTTTTGCTACCAGTAATTTGTGTCTTTTTCTTTATTAGTCTAGTGGTTTACCCCTTTTATGGATCTTTTCTAAGGACCATTGTTTTGAGTTTTTCCTGTTTTCAAATCCAATGATTTCTGCTCTATTTCTTTCCTTCTGCTTACATTGGATTTACTTTATAGTTTTTCTGGGTTCTTACAGTGGAAGCTTAGGTTATTTCCTTTGTAGTTGGAAAATATACCATACATGATTTCAATTATCTTAAATTTAGTAACGTGTGTATTATGGCACTGCATATGATGTATCTTGGAATATATTTCACGGATGCTTAAAAAGTGTGTTCTGCTGATGGTGGTGGTGTTTTCTATAATTACTGGAGCCTGTTGATGATGATGTTGATGTTATTGTATATCCTGTTTTCCTGTGTAGTTGTTTAACAATTATTGAGGAGAGGTATGGAAGTCTACAACTATAATTTGAATTTTTTTTTTATTTATACAAGAGCCGGGGTACAGGCCAGATGCGTGTGAGGGTGAGAGGATTCACCAGAGACAGAGTGGGGAACAGAACAGGCAGAAAGACTGAAATACACTGCAGAGGGGAGCAGCGGGCGAGACAGGAGAGGTCTGCTAGCCATATGGGTTGCTCCGAGGCTGGCAGGACCGAACCAGTGCTGCAGAGCAGCTTCACAGTGCTGTGCTAAACTGCCTGTGCCCCAATAATTTGAATTTTTAATAATTACTCCTTTCAGTTGTATTGGTTCCTCCCCCCCAAACATATTTTGCTGCCCTCTCTTTGGTTAATACACTTTGAAGGCAGATTGACTTCCTTTACAATTTCCTTTCTGGTAATTTTCTTTGCTCTGAAGTCTACTCTTATCAGACAGCTATTCCTCCTTTCCTATGAATAATGTTGCATGATATGCCTTTTCAATTCATTTACTATTAACCTGCCCATATTGGTGAGTTTCTTGTAGACAGTGTGTGAATGGGTTATATTTTTAAGTCTGTTCTGTCAGCATTTTCTTTTTACTGGTAGATTTAGACTATTTACATTTAAAATAACTACGAATATTAAGACTCAAGTGTACCTTTTTAATACCTTCATCAAGACATTGTTTAGAAACTCATGAAGTTTATTCACAGATTGAGATTTTTATAGGCTTTAGATGATATGTACTGCTTGGAAGTAATAGTTAAGACAGAGTAAGAGAATACCAATAATAAAACCTTTTAGATAAGGTATCATTTATGGATTGGGAGGGAAGTTTATTCCACTGTAGCTGTGTTTCAATATTGTTAAATGTGCACAGAGGTGGAGGAAATGTCTTTTTAGAAGTTAAATAATTTACTGTTCATGTTTATGAGCATTTTCTATGTGCAAGTCATTATGTTAGGCAAAGGGGAATACAGTAATGAACAAGATTATTAAGTGAAGATTAAATAATGAATAAGGCTAGTAAATGTAAAATGCAAGAACTGTAAAAGTTTAATTTTATATACTTTATTAGTATCCTAGTTTGCAAGCATACTAGTAGTACTAGTTTGCAAGTGCTGCCGTAACAAACTACCATGGACTGGGTGGCTTCAACAACAGAAATTTATTTTCTTACAGTTCAGGAGGCTAAAAGTCTGAGGTTAAGGTGTTGACAAGTTTAGTTTCTTCTGTTGAGGACTCTCTCCTTGGCTTGCAGATGACTGTTTTCCCCTTGTGTCTTCACATGGTCTTCCCTCTGTACATATCTGTGTCCTAAGTTCCTCTTATAGACAGTCCCACTGGATCATGGTCCACTCTAATGATCTCACTACAATATAATTACTGCTTTAGAAACCCTAACTTCAAATATAGTCACATTCTCTGAGTTTTGAGGTAACATAATTCAGTCAATTACATATTTTAATATTTGAAATATATATTAATATAAATACTTTATATTATATTTTCCACATTTTCCGTACTAAATACCATTGAGAACAACATTTTACGTATGCTTGTATGGTTGTAGGCATGTGGAGATGTTTCTCTACATATTGTATAAATATATATAAGTAAACACACATTGAAATGACTTACTAAATATTAATTAGTTTGAAACACATACATTAATATTAGTTTTCTATTTGCAAACAAAATCAACTATTACAAATTTATTTTTTAGTTAATAGTAACTTCCTGAACAAATGATATTCCCTAAAAGATAATACTAATTAGATTTCAATGCAGGTAAAATTCCAAGTCAAAATCTTTTTTTAGAAATTTCATTTGTTAAAATATTTTCACCATTTAAATATATTGTTGAAATTATGTTTGCACCATGTACATGAAATATATCAACATTTTCTGTGTAAGTAGATGTAAATTGACTTTTTTGCCATAATAAAATAAATTAAAAATTTTAAGACACAGTATGACATCTTGCTGTGTAATTGTTTTAGGGAACACACTTCATTTATAGAAAATAAGTGACCTACTCACTCTGTGAGTCAAGAATAGTGTTTAAAGTTTTTTGAAAAATAATAGTCTAAATGATATGTTAAACCTAGCAAGTAAAATTCCTACAAATGAGTATATTATCCTATAACATGTACCATACCCACAGATATGTCTGTATGTTTTACTTATCACAACTAGCCATGGAATAAACCTCAATGAAAATAGGATAAATGAAGTATGAAATTTTAATTGGCAAGTGTTTGCAATTCTCAACTATGTTCTTTTTCAGATTAAACCATGTAAGGATCCTGCTTTTATAGATTAAAAATTAAATGTTGGCAACTTTATAATAATTCAATCTATCAAAACACAGATATTCTTCACTGTTTCTCCTTATTTGTCAAAAAGTGATACAGGAATTTGTTTACAAGGGAATAGTGTTTGACTTTATACTTCCTTCCAGTAAAGTTCCTAGAATGAGAAATTTGTGTTTTGTAGCTGGAAGGGACTTTGCAACTCACCCATTTTACTTTCCTAATTTTAAAGAAGGGGAAATTGTAAGATAATTTATCTTTAGGGAACTTCAAGTCTATGGAAGGTAAGTATTCTAGGTAGACATTTCTTCTCTGGTTATAACCAGTATATAATAACTTGTAATAATCAGCATATTTAAGTTAGGGGTAAAGTTAGGATTAGGGTCATTTCTTGATCGCTAGAAAGAAAATTAAATTATATTGGCCACTCTAACTTGCAACTCTCATTTGTCATTTAGCCAAAATATAAGAACACTACAGTGCAATCTATTTTGATTCACAAATGTAAAATCATGGCTTAATAAATAAAAATTAATTTTAAAGGCAAATGAATTAAGTGCTCATTTCTGTCATTATCATCTGAATTTTCTAAGATGTAGATGTTCTAGTTGCAAAAGGTTTTATCGATTTATGATGTTACTGTGTTCATAAATTAACAAGAAAAAAAATGAAGCTTTGTTAAATCTATTTTCTTGAAATTATTTTCTAAAAACAATGCCAGACATATAAATGCCATTTTCCTAACCTGTTTTTATGTGGAATTTTGCCAGAAGCATACACTTACTCTCATCTGGGATTGGATCTTGAATGGGAGTAGATGTAAAGAATAGAAAAACTCCTTTTGATTTTAACAACATGCCTCAATTTTCCAAGGTGTTTATTTACTAATGTGTATCCTGAAGTCTTTCAGATGTAATATTGACAAGGAGGTAATGAAATTGAGACTTACTTAGCAATTTCAGAGTGGCTTTTTAGCCAGTTGTAGTTAAAAAATTTCCTGAAAGAATGAATTGGGAATTGGGATCCCCCTACACATTTCTTAAATATTATTTATGGAGTTTTAAGAACTGAGCAAGTTAATGTGGACATAAAACACATTGCTTAGAAGCCAAGATCAAACATAGTTACCAGAGATTTTGCTAGTAAAATCATAGGAATTAACAGTAAAAATTTGATGGAAACGACTTCAAGATGTCTCTTATAGCTAATTAAGCTAAATTATTAATATGAATGTACAAAGCGACTGATTATTAAGACAGTTTATTGGGAAGTTACATTCTGTCCAATACTATACTGATCATCAAGAAGCTAAGTACTGGTAAAATACCTAGAAAATTTGTCTAAAAATTTTATTAAAAATATGGGTCACGGTCAGTAGGTTTCTCAAGGCCTGCATTTTGTTAGAGTGCCAGGAAAGACAGTAATACGTGTGAATTTGTCCTTTGTGTGCTAATTCGGTTAGCTTAAGAATCAAAACATAAAAATGATTGCCCACCTGTGTGTGCAATAAGTCAGCATTATTTCTTTGATTTATAAGGCCATTGCTCTCTGACCAAGTGGCATTGCTAATGGGAAGGAATAGAATCCTCTTTCATTGCTGCTGTTCTTGTTTCCAAATAAAATGTTAAATTACATCACTGAAAATGTATAGCGGTGAAACATTGTGCTTTAATACCTAAAAATTAAGATTTATACTTGTGTCTTCTATTTCCTATAGGTAAAATAGTAAACATATGTAAAATAGTATATGTAAAAATAACATAAATATTAATACTCCATTATCAAAATACAATGTTGGAGGTGATACCTATAACTATCTTGATACATATAAATACCTTGTATTTTTTCAGTTTTCAAAGTAAAATTATTTAGAAGTAAAATTCCCTAATTTTATTTCAATTCCAGCAATTATATACATGTATACATGTGTGTCTGTCTTCTCATATACTTTTCTAATGTGTAATGGAAAGATTTCTCACAAAATAACAAGCAGAACAAACCAATTTCATTCTGGGGCCTCCCTGGTGGTGCAAGGGGTTAAGACACAACCTATGGGGTGTCAGCAGCCACTGCAGCACAAGTTTGATCCCCAGCCAGCGGGGGAGCCCACATGGCCCAGCAGACCTTTCCTGACTCCCCCGCCACTCCCTTCAGCAGTGTATTTCAGTCAATCTGCCTGTTCTGTTCCTCTCTCTGTCTTTGGTGAATCCTCTTACCCTCTACACCTCTGGCCTGTACCCCAGTGCTTGTATGCATAGGTAGATAAATCTTAAAAAAAAATCTTTCATTCTTAAACTTTCCCCCCCTTTCTTAAGCATATATATTGAGCATGTTTCTATAAAAAAAATTAGGGAAGTAAGTCATACTTGAGGGCATTAAAATGCAAAAGAAGCTACTTTAGCTAATCTCATCCTTTCAGAGAGTTTACCAGAGAGCAATGACAAACCCTCCTGCCCTCCTGCTGCCCACCCCCGACAAGCCCACCTGTTCTGCAGCTGTGTCCATGCCTGCTCCCTCTGCTGAGCTCGTCCCTTTGCCATCTTCTCTCCAAGTGCTGGGCAGCACAGTCATTCTTCACCTATTTAGCTTATGAGATCCTGTGGGTTTTATGTGTTTTATGATAATAGTATAATGATAATACTTAACACTTGCACAACTTTTCATCTTCAAAGCGCATTCTGAACATTTACTAATGAATATTACATTAGTAAAACATGAGCTGTGTGTATGCTACTCCGTAATTAATCATATGACCCAAGTGGAGGCAAAATTTAAAACTCAAAACTCACTGTGACTGAGATGGTAATAGTGTCACTGGGTTTGAGGACAGTGAAACTTTATTAAGGCTTACATTTTTTGGAGATGAGCATCTGCACTTCTCACTCCCTAGAATCCATATCCAAAAATTGTGTCAGATTTCTTTATTGCTTTTTGGTGGAAGGCCAATTGTTTTTCCAGCTCTAACTATTGAGATCTGAATGCTTCCCAACTCTTAAATCTCTTGTCCCCTTCGAACTGTACATCATCCTTTTATGAATTCCTCCTTGAAATTTTTAATGCTACCCTTAAACTAGTGTTCACTAAAGAATTTTTTATGCCTTGAAATCCAAAATGTGCTGATTTTTTAATTGAAAATATGTAGATATACGCAGTAATTTTCCAAAAATTTCGGATAGCGTTCTAGTTCATAGCAGCCAATTTCGATATTAGTGTGGACACATCCTAATGTTTAGCCACCTGGAAGAAACATTTGACAGACTAGAGGCAACCAGTAAGGGAGAATGCAGTTATATGCTAAGCTAGAAGACTTCTTGGGTGACAGCATTTGTTAAAAAGACTCAACCTCTTTATGTAATAATCAAATAGAATCACTATGCTACTGATCCTATGTCCTTTCTTCCCAAAACATGTACAGGGGATGATAATCATAGAAATCATATTTGTATGATTTCTGCTCTGCCCTTTTTGTCAAAATACCTAGTGTGATCCTTTGCTCCTTTCACTCTCATGTGTCTCTATAAATACTACTCATTCTTTAAGGGTAGCTCAATCCTTCCTCCAAAATAGCTCAATCCTTTCTCCTTTCTCTCAAAATACATTGCTTTGTGACTTGAAGCTCATAAATTTATGGGAGATTGCATCAAAATGTACAGAGTTTGGGGGTAAATAGACCGGGGATTATAAACTTCCTGAATTATTATAGAATGTTTTTGAAGACCAGGAAATAGTATTTTGATGCAGGATATCTTCTTTCTTTGATCAAAAATATATATTGGATAAACTATGGTACATTTAATGTACAGTGATGAAAGAAACAATCTCTCAAGTCATGCAAAGACTTGCATTTTACTATGTAACACATTTTACTATGTAAAAGAAGCCAACCTATAAGTCTACTTATTTTCTGATTCCAACTACATGACATTCTGAACATGGCATAACCATGGAGATAGCAAAAATACCAGTGGTTCCCAAGGGCTAGGAGAGGGGAATGGATAGGTAAAGTACAGAGGATTTTTAGGGCGGTGAATATGCTTTGTATGGTGCTATCCTGATTACTACATGTCATCATACATTTGTCCAAATTCATAGAATGTTCAAAACCAAGAGTATACTCCAAGGTAAATTATGGACTTTGGGCAATTATGACTTATCAGTGTAGGTTCATCAATCATAATAAATGTTGCAATTCAGTGAACAGTGTCAATAGTAGGGGAGACTATACATTTCTGGGAGTTACGGAATATATGTAAAAGTTCTGTACCTTTCAGTTGTGCTGTCTACTACTCTACTCTAAAAAATAGTCTTTAAAAAAAAGTGTTGCATATCTGCCATGACTTTGGTACAATACTAATTATTATAGGATTAGAAATGGCACCCTAAGGGCTTACAAACTCACAATGAAGGCAATTAAATAATCTGGCAATTAAAAATATCAGAATACACACTAGATGGAGCATTCATGGAACACCATGTGAACATGGAAGTGAAACCAAACACTGCTTTTGTGGGAGGGAGTTGGAAAGGAGTACTCAGAAGATGTATGATCTAACCCAAAACCTGAATATGTTTGACATTTTGTTCAAATAACTATGGCTTGCTATGTGGAAAGGAGTGGATTATGGAATTGGAAGGGAGCAGCTAGAAAGTTATTTTAGTCATCCAGGTGCAAATGCTTTGAATTAAAGCATGGAGATGAAGATATCTAAATTTAGTCAAAAAACTTGGTAGGGTTTAATGAGTGATTACATGCAGGTGTGAGCACTTGGAGGCCTCAAGATCAATACTGATGAATAATTTCATGAAAGTTTTGATGAAGGCACTTATGATACCTTGGAGTATAAGAGTAAACAATAAACTATGTGGCAATGGTTATCTTCCTGCTTGTTCAACAGCTCTTTGCAAGTAGTGCTGATGAATAATTGGACATGAATCTCTTGAGATTACATGGTCTATAGTAGTCTTTAGACTTGAAATATTTTCAATTCAATATTTTAATCAACAATTTAGGAAAAATAACATTTTCACAGGAGTAGCTAATATGATAGGTCTACATCAGTATTTGAGATGATAAGTTAAATTGTGAAATCCTGGGGAAAATAATAGGTAAGAAGATACATATTTGGTATTCATATATTACATGATTTTGCACTGAACTTAAAGTATAAATACAGAATGAGGGAAATGTTTTTTAGAAGTGTAAACACCTAATCATCTAACTATTGTATGCTGCTGCTGTGTAAAAATTTCTCCAAATGCTAACCTTTATTTTTTTGGTAAGATTTATTTTATTTATGCATACAAGAGCTGGGGTATAGGCCAGAGGAGTTGCAGGAGGGTTGGGGGGAGGATTCAACAGAGACAGAGTGGAGAGCAGAACAAGCAAATTGACTGACATACACTGCTGAGGGGAGTAGCAGGTAAGACAGGAGAGGTAGTTGTGCCATATGGGTTAGCTCCCTGGCTGAGGAGCGAACTCATGCTGCAGTGACTGCTAAGAGCTTCATAGTGCTGAGACTTAACCTTTGGTGCTACCAGGGAGACCCCCAAATGTTAACCTTTAAAAACAAGAGTGTATGTTCCTAATCACAGAAAGTAGCATTCCCACTGTTTCCCATGATTATTAGAACCTACCTGGAACATGCAATTCTGGTGCTGTAGTTTCAAAAAAATGACAGGTGAGAAGCTGAAATTATAACATGACTAGAAAACTTAGAAAGAGAGGTTAAAGAAATTAGAGAGTGTTGTCTCCATCTGATAAGACTACATAAAGTTTTAGGGACTAGAGGAGGGCAGAGACAAAGTATTAGAGTGAGAGCTGAAAGATAGGTCCTATGGCTCTTCAACTCTTCTACATCTCCCTCCACTTAGTTCTGGAGAGTAGGAATAATAAAAGTGGGGTATGTGTGAGGGGTCAAAAAGTAGAGAGGTCTTATGTTCCTCTTCACATTTGGAGTGGGAAAATGACAGCCTTGCTGAATTTCTTGAGCAATGGTGGTGCTCGAGAAATTGGGTAGAGAGACTTGACAGTATATCGAGGAAGAGAGACACCTGAGGTGGCCTTGCCAGATTTGATGGTGCTCAAGAGTAGTGGGCAAGAATAGTTCATTCATTCTATGATTCTAGAAGTGCGCAGAAATGAGTTTGTGTGAAATTGACTGACCTGGTGGACATTGGACCAGCAATCAGCAGCATGATCTGTTGAGTCTAAGTTGGAGACAAGATTCACATTGCCCAGAATTCTGACAGGACAATTATAAATGGGACAGTGTGCTTTGCAGGAGGTGATAGTCTGGACAGAGGATGACTGTAGGTCAGCCCATCAAATGCAAGTGCTTTGACACCGTGTAAGTCACTTAGAACATAGAGAAGGGGGAAGAATATGGTAATTTACCTAAAAAACCATCAAACTGTTTGAGAAAATCCTGAATTGACTTAATCTACCAAGTTTAAAGTGTAGAGTTGCCACCACTAAATAGAATGGGGACTTGAGAGAGAGATGTAAATAAGCAGGTTTCTTTTATGGGAGGAGGGCATGCTTGAGGGATTTTTACTATTTTTTTTTAAATTGTATTACTTTATAACACTGTATATGGTTTAGGTGTATAAGTTCATACCTCTTCAGATATCTATTACCACATCACACCCACTACCAAATTACCCATATTTTTCCACCATAGACTTATTTGCCCTCTCCCTCCTCCCTCCCAACCCCACCTTCTACCTCTAGTAGTCTCAATTCTACAGTCAGATTTCTAGGGTTTGTTTTGATTTAGTTTTTTTCATGTGTTGAATAAAAAGAAAACAAAGGAACAGACAAAACTAAGTCACTAAATATTTAAATCAACAAATTCAAGTCTTCATGAGGCAAACATTATCATGAATAGTCTTATGTTATAGACACTTTAGTTTTTATTCCTCCCTTTTCCTCATTTACAGACTTTTTATTTGTCAATTTTTAATTTAATGTTTTTCAATTTTATTTTTAAAGTTTAAGAACATATTTAAGAGGAGCATAATGAAAAATTGTCTTTCTCGAGGCAGAAACTATCCCTTTAATTAGAGGGGTATTTCTAATGAAAAAGCTGTTTTCTAATTTTCTTAATGTTTGGCATTGAAGAGTGTCCTGAAATATAATTATGTCTCTGTACAGGCATTTATACCTGAGATTTTATGAAACTACAAAGAAACAGCTTACACTCACCTCAAGGTATTTAGTATTGGTACAGAACGAAAGTCTTCAATTTCTCTTACATGTTACCAAAATATCAAGGATATTTTCTCATGTAATTAGTGTTTCTTGTGTGAGGTTGGAGGAAAAAGAAATGAAGCTACTGTCACTCTATTTAAAACAAGTTTGACGTTCTTCTACATAAAAAATATTTACAGAAGGGATTGTAAAAAGCTTCAGTTATAGAAGAAGAAACATTTCCTTGTTCTGATTAAGTTCTACAAACAAAATGGTGCTTTCTTTTTATTTTTTACCAGGATAATATAATTAAATAGACCACAAAATCAGTAGAATGATAGTTTTCTTAATTGGCCCAAGTAGGTGGTATAAAGTTACCTTTGAAGCTAGTGTTGATTTTTTATTATCCTATTTTTATTGCTTATGATTTTGACAGTTCATTCAAATTTATCTCTCTCTCATTAAATTGTTCTGACTCTCCAAAGTAAAAAGAAAGTGATGCATTTAAGGTCAAAAAGTAACAGGATTGCATCCTAAGCTGTTGAGGGTTGCATCCTAAGCTTAGGTTGTATCGTAAGCTGTTAAGTTGATTCTCTATGAGAATACATTAAAAAAAATCATGTGAAGAGCAACATGCAGGATTTTGTAGAGGATCAAGATGAGTTTGAGTGGTCCTGAGGGAGATTGGGGGAAACAGAAAGGAAATTTAGGAATTAATGCTCATATTGATTCAGTTAATGACTATGCAGAAAAAGCTATAGTTTATTTAGTTAATGAGTTTCCAGATTATTTTTTGTTCTGTTTTTTATTGAGATATCATTGGTTTACAACACTGTATAGGAGTTAGAGGTACAGATTCACAGTGTTCAAATGTAGTAGAGCAATATTTTTAACTTGCTTCAAGCACAGAAGCTTTTAGCAATACCCATCATACCTCTGCCCTCATCTGTTTTTTATTATACTGATGTGTATGGAAATTTAGTTCTCTTTCATTCAGAGGAGGGAGTTTTATTGAAGGCTGTGACCAAGGGAGTATAGAGGATGTATCTGCTTCTTTGAACTTAGTTTTTAGAGAATTTAAGGCCCCAAACAGAACATCATTTTCTTATAAGTGGAGTTTGATGATATTTTAAGTAAGAAGTGATTAGTACAAGCTAGATAAAATGTTCAAGAGATCTTTCTTGAGACTTTGGAGTCCATCAGGTTTACTGTTGTTATTTTTTTTTTAAAGACTCCATTGATTATTATTATCAAGTGTGGCAAAGATTTTAGGAGAAGCCAGTCTTTCTGCTCCTGAGTAGATATCTCCATTATTCCCAAAGGTTGGAAATATAAGCAATCTGGAAACAGTGATATAACTTATATTAATGGTTTCATAAGCATAGGCTGTGGGTATTTTTGAGCTTAGGAAAGAAAGGAAAATAGCCAAATTCTATGCGATGGAAGCAGTATGGTTTACATAGAAGGCATTTGTGGTATATCATCATACTAAGAGTGAGACTAGAATCAGAAAGCCATGAGGAAAAACAGACATTTCCTAAGCCATCTGAATGCTATGGTTCTGAAGTTTCCAGTTTGAATTAGAGATGGTTATGTATATTTACTGATAATAGGGCATATGATACAGATCTCTTGAAACTTTAAATAATGAGAACATGATGATTGCCATAATGTGGGGAGTACTAGTAAAAGCATGACTAAAATTACAAGGTAGAGGCAACTGTATTTAGACAGTCTGATCCTTAGGTTGAAAACTCAGTTTGGAAATTAAAAACAATACATGTGAAAAATTCAAATCATGCTTAAAATACTTTCTAAAGAATAAGTGAACAAACTCTAGAATCAGAGAATCTATCTTTAAATTCTAATTCTGTCACTTTGCAGCTCTGTGATTTTAGATATTTTACTTCTGTGAACTTTATATTATCCATCTTAAAAATACTTGAATAATAACAATAAAAATACCTTTCATTGGTTTATTACATGGAGACCTGATGTTAGCAAATGCTTCATAAGTATCAGCTATTATAACTATTATTATTACTCTTTATTCCAGATCATACTTCACTGATTAGATTTTTGATCTACAAGAGGATGTTTTATTTTTGCTATGAAATTATAGTTACTCTTTTATTGTTAAGATTTGTTTCCTCAGCTTTATATTCTTTCACATATAAAACATGATATGCCGGAGATATGAAGAAATGGTCTTTCAAGAGAGAATCAAATAGTGATTCATGGCTCTGTAAAATAAACAGGAGTTAAACAGTCAGCAATATTAAGTAGATACACCTTTGTATGTGTGTATGGGCAAACAACCAAAAGCAATTAGTTAAAAATGAATCAGTAAATTGTTACTTTGACTTTATGTGTGAAAACCAATTCTGGGTTGCCTAATTTGGGAACCAATCCTACTGACTACATAAGATATTTGGGTATCATTAAATGGCAAATATAAAGGACATTAGACTCTGGTAACGTTTACTTTGTCCATCATCACACATTATATTAAAAAAAAAATCCTGGGAAAACAGAAATTTTGCTCCCATGGTTTTATTAGCAAAGATAGATACCCCAATGAAATAGAACATTTAGTGAGGAAATGTTTATAAATTTTATATTAAGGTAAATTTTATTAACTGAATTATAACTTCAAAATTGGTGAAGAGACTGAAAACCATTTATACTGGAGTAACCCAGCAAATAAGCTTTTTTGGGAGTATTCTGGCAAAATCATTTCTGTCATGAAACTGTCTTATAAAATGATTTTATCTAGAGCAAGTTTTAACAGAACAAAGAAATAAAAAATAGAGTAACAGAATAAAGATACAAGTCTATTGACTTTAGTAGTAGGATAGATTTGAAAATGTCAGCTATTACAGTTTCAATATATTAATGTTCAGTTTTTCGAGAAATTGTGTTTATATCATGAGTTTTACCCATGAGTTTTGTAATATTACAAAAACTCACCTCATAATGTTATAGTTATGCTTTATTAAAAAGAAATCCAGATGACATTTTAATAAGAAATTAGTTTTACCAATAACTTAAAGTACTATATCTGATCTGTGTGCATTCACTTAATGAGAAAATATGAATGTTAGTGAGAAAAGGGTATAGCATTGGAGATTTCACACTTTAATTTTTCACAATCAGATTTTGTTTGGTATGAAGTTCAGTGCAATCCATTCAAAAAAGAAAAACCTTTAACTACCCTGTTAATCATATTCGAGGTAGCTGAAGTCCTTCAGTTTATTAACTGAAGCCCTTCAGTTAATAGGATTGGGAACTCAAAATTCAAGAGGATTTTGCATTTCTGTTAAAAAGTGGTACTCTTTTAGTGTGAGAAAGACATCTTGTGAAAGCTGACCATAGATCTGAGGGTCTCTGACGTGGAGGGGAAGGGTTTTTACAGGGAGGTGGTAGAAATGCACAATGGACTGTGGTGGCAGACTGTGATTGTAGATGGTGGCAGGGCTATAGTGACTACACCTGAGAGGAAAAATCCTGTACTGTCAAAAAACTAGCAAGGATGTGAAAATTGGTATTTCAATAATTTTAAAAAAAGTGAGGAATACTATAAAAGTTTCTAAAAGGCTTGTAGAATGCACAATTGGTTGTGAAATCAATTACCTGGTTACATATCTTCAAAGCAAAAATTCCCTTTTAATTTTTATGGTTTTGAGTTATTCTATTTTTAATTTTAATTTTAATTTTTTGTACTACATTTTTGTTCTATATGTGCACATGTTCTGCTTACTCTCTACCACAAACCACCTGTGCCAATACCCTAGTGTTATTCTATTTTCATCGATCTAAAAAAATACATCAGAGGTTTACATTGCCTATTTTGTACAATTTATTAAAAAAATTAATTTTTCCTGAAGTAAAATGGTCCTTCAGTAGAGCTTTGTGAGTGGAAGAATAGTGTGAACAACTAAGTCACAGAACCAGCAATTGAGCTGTGTTCTGCCATTTCCAGCTGTGAGCTTGGTCATATCACTGAACTTCTCTAACATTTTGCATAGCCATAGAGTTGGGCCACTATTCTTGATAGTTTCCTTTCTTGTTGCAAATCAAGTGAAGGAACAACTAGCTTATAGAAGTCCTGATCATTTTCCCTAATAGAACAAAACAGGAAAATAAATCACTAATGTCATAATGTTATGTTTATAATATTTATATTATTAATGTGTTTAGACTATTAATAAATATTTACTTGCAGACTTCATTTATGAAAGCATTGTAAATTATAAAAGTTGTAAAAAGTTATTCCTAATTTTATCTTTTATAGAATGGGACTACACATGGAAAGGTAGAAAATGAGCAGCAAAGAAACCTTGGGAACACTGATTTCCTAAGTACTTTTCTAAGGACTATTACAAATATTCTGTTTACAATTAAACTAAAAATATTTTAACCTTTGATACTTAAAACATGTTTATTACCAGATGATATGCTTGTATGGCAAGTTATGAATAACATTTCCCATAGACCCTTTAAAAAAATTTTCATTTTATCATTGCAAGTACAATTATTTAACTATTGCTCTGAATCATTTGAGTGTGTCTCTTATTACAAAATAAGCTTATATATATCTTTTTATTTTCCCTTGAAAACTATAATTTAGGAAAATTACCTATTATAGAAGAAATAAGACCTAATATTCAAATTAAACCATGTACACTGATATGTTTAAATATGTAAGAGTTAACACCGATAATAAGGTTGAGTCCCTTTTCTTAAATTTATTGACCACTTTGAGTTTTCTTTTCCCCTGATGTGCTTGTTCCATTTTTATATTGATTGATTTGTACTCATTTTATATACTTTTTAGATGTAAGTTCATTGCTAGTTATATGTACTACAAACATCTCTCTCACTCTTTTATTCCTTTAATAGTACCTTTTGCATAACAAAAAGTTCTCAAAATCACATATTCACTTTGTCATTTTTTAAACTGATTGGTATGTGTGTTTTCTACATGTTGAATAGTTTTAGTTACTCTGGTATTGAATTGGGGTGCTGCAAAAATTCTAGTGTTTTCAGATTGATTTTTTTAAGGACTGAAAGAATATATGAATCAAAATCCCTCCTGTAATACTCAAAAATTGTTTTCTGGTGTCATATCTCTATCAGAAAAGTGAAACTCAGTGCATAAAAAAGAAACTCTTGGGAGGGAACACAATGGATTAAGGGTGCACCACAGGTGCTTTAGTGGTGGGTGGCTTTCAAAAGGGGTGTCTGATAGCCCCACAATACAAATAACAATGTAACATTACCTCAATAAAAAATTACCTCAATAAAAAAGAAACATTACCTCAATAAAAAAGAAAAAGGGAAAAAGCAGCTTTTCAAACAGGTATCTTGCTGGCATATTTCCCTATAAAATATGAATATTTATTTAACATTTTATTTTCAGTAGTTGAATTTGCTCTTTTCTACTAAAAAAGCACTTTTTATAGCTTCCAGTATATATGAATAATATATAGCTTCCAGTATATATGAATAATCAAAAATGGTTGCTTCTGTGAAAGCATGCACACACATGTGTGCACACACACATACACTGATGCACAAAAACACATTCCCCTTGAGGCTTCCTCTAAATTACAAGTTTAATGTTGTGCTCACAGGGTATAGCCAGGGAGTGTCAAGCTGGACGCTTGCCTTAGTTATAGAGCTTGATTATAAGGCAACAGAAAGTGCCAAGCCTTTAGAGTCTAGTTGGCAGTTCTCTCATTGGAGAACCAATTAAATAAATTGTTTTGGATTGTCCTGCATAAATCATAACATCCATAAATACTTAGGCAGGAAATGAATAAGAGTTTATTTGAAATAAGGTGTACCAAGAATTTGTACATTTCACCAAGAGTAAGTTAAATGTTCAACTTCTTTCCTTAAAAGCAAATTACTTCATTGTAATTTTCACAATTTTACATGAGGAAATACATAAAGATTTCATTAGTGCATGGACAATGCAGTGGTTCTGATAACCAGGTGGTGTGAGTTAGTTTTTATAATGAAGAAATCCTGACACATAGATGGTTACGTATAATCAAGCTTTGGCTGTGTGAGGATCCCATAAAAAGCCAGTAACATATGTGATTCACACTCTATATATCGGTGTGCCATTAATTTTTAATGGGTTTTATTTATGTTCTTTGGTTTTGTGTATGTGTGTGAATGCATGTGTGTATGTGTATAAGAAAGGAAAAAGGGAGAGAGAAAAGTTCCTTTGAGACAGTTTTGTTTAAATTAACCTAATCTTCCTCTTTATGCACCAATTCTTTTTCTCCAAAGACCTTTAACTCTTTGCTTGAATTTAGCTATTGAGGATCATTAAACTCTCAATAATAACTGTGACTGGTAATCTTTAGTTCTTAGAAATGATTTTACTTGTTAGAAAGCATTGTGTAATTTTAAGTTACCTGAAAATGTTATATGTTTATATTTTCTCAGCTAATCTATCGAAGAGATAAATTCTCTTTCACAGGGATGATGGATATTTTTAATGAACTTCATTATAAAAATTATAATTTGGGGGGTTCTTCTTGAGGGGCGAATAATTTAACTTTGATCTTAAATGTCTCAGCTTTGTCAGTTCCTATTGGAACGTGTTCTTACAGGATAAAAAAATGATTGCTGTAGGAATATACAATGATTTCATATATTTAAGACTTCCATCTGTAAAATATTGAGTAACCAGAAATTTCAAATGACATTTTTCTTGCCTCATGCTGTTCTGTTTTGAATGTTATCCACTACTTCTCCTGCAAATTTCTACACTTTTCTCACTTACCAATTTCAAGAGAGAAGACTCACCTGACCCAGCAGACCTGTCCAGATTCCTCTAGTACCCAATCTCAGGATAGCTGTTTTTCTCTACACTAGCACCTATCACAACAGTAAAATTATCTCTAACTACTTGGCTATGTTTCCCCTGACACACTCCATGGTACTATGCAACATGCATATAGTTTTCTTAAGAAAACATAACATCTGCAGTAACATAGATTAAATATGTTTATGAATCCATATATATGTATCAGGATTTTAAAATGGAACACTTTCAGTTTCTTTTGTGGATGAATAAAAATCTTTGGGATTTTATAAAGGCACACTTGCATACAGACTTAGCAACAGAACTGTAATTATTGCACTAGATTCCAGTTTGTTGGGTTATCCAATCTCGGTAAGATGTCACTCGAGTATATACTCCTGGATTATCTGGAAGACCACACTGATACCCCCAGCTTACTATCCCCACAAGGAACCAAAGTCGTCGCGAATCTTCTTGTACTAGTGGGCCACCAGAGTCACCCTGAGGGAAAGAGAATGATTGATTACTTAAGTGTGAAGACAACCCCAAACAATTAAGTAGTTTATTTCTATGGCAGCAGATGTCACATCCACTAGGCAAATAAAGTCATTCTGGCATTTCCTATTGAAATACATACCCAGTCATGCAAAAATTACCAAAATCCTCTAAGTACACATCTCACTCCTTTGGTGTGAGCACATTTCCCAGACTTGAGAGCTACTGTGCATCCCAGTTTTTGCCTTCATCAGCAAGTCTTCTCTGACCTAATCTTTTCCTCCCATTGTCGCCCCTTCCATTTTTTTGGTTAGGTTAGTTTTTACTGCCTGTGTGTCACATCTTGTGTGTATCTCTTTCACAGCTTCTTCATTATTTTATATAAGCACGTTTATGTGCCTGTTTGAACTTCCACTAAGCAGCTCCCCTTGTTGAAACAGCTACAATTTTCCTAAGTACTCATTGCATTTATGATGCTTGTTCAGTGTCAGTTTCTCTGGCTAATACTGTAATGTCCATGAGGGAAGGGGAATATCTATTCCAGATTCCTCTGCAGTCTACGTTTTTAGCCCAAAGGCAGTATTGTGAAATATTTGTTGAATCAGTGAGTTTCTGTATGGTTTTCATGACAACATTATCAAAGAGACTGCCCCTATCCATTGTATATTCTTGGCTCCTATGTTGTAATTAATTGACTATATAAGCATAGGTACTTTTCTAAGCCCTCTGTTGTGTGCCATTGATCGCTGTGTCTGTTTTTATGCCAATACAGTACTGTTTGTTTAATATAGTATGGTTTGAAATCAGGGAATGAGATGTATTTAGCTTTGTTCTTACTCTATATTACTTTTGTTATGGGGATCTTTTATGATTCCATAAACATTTTAGAATTGTTTGTTCTATTTCTGTGTTAAACACCATTGGAATTTTGTTAAAGATTGTATTAAATATACAGATTCCTTTGGGTTGTATGGACATTTTAACAGTATTAACTCTTTTAAGTCCAGGAACATAGAATAAATTTCCATTCATGTCTTCAATTTCTTTCATTAATATCTCATTGCTTTCAGTAAAGGTCTTATACCTCCCAGGCTAAATTCATTCCTAGGTATTCTTTTTGATGCAATTACAAATGAGCTGCTTTTAACTTTCTTTTTCTCATAGTTATTAGTGTACAGAGATACAGAAGATTTTTTATATGAATTTTATATCCTTCAGTTTCACCGAATTTGTTCATTATTTCTGACCGTTTCTTTGGTGGTCTTTAGGCTCTTCAACATACACCTACCTCTTTATGCTAGAGATTTTTTAATGTTTTTGCTGCTATTTTTTCCCATAAGAAATTTCTCTGCATATCTTAGTCAGAGTGGGTAGGAATTTTACATTTATTGTTTACTTTTGTTATAGTTTGTTGAAAATTCATACCCCCATTTGTGTTGTATAATTGAGGTAGCTTTTGTGACTCAAGTAACTAAGTTTATGCACAAATTTCTGTCTTAGATACTATGATTACCTCCCCATTTTATGGATAAAACATGTTAAGAAATTCAAACCCAAGTCTGTCTAGTTCTTGAGCTTGAATGGCTAACTGCTCTGTAATTTGGCTTGTCAAAATTGTTTTCATTATCGATCAACTTCATAAAGGAATTTTATATGAAAATCTAGATCATCAATTTTTAAAGTAGCAAAGCTATGTGTTATAGTTATGGCACCTCTTTGTCTTTCACTATACCACATGGTAGTAAGTGCTAGTAAATTTGGATGATGACAAAGATAACATTGTCTTAAACTTACCCGGCATGCATCTACTCCACCTTCAGGTACTCCAGCACAAAGCATTCCAGGCAAGATGGCTCCATGGTAACTAGTTGGTGCATTACATGCATCATTACTTATAATGTTGACTTGTGCTTGCTCTAGCTCTGTAACTGTGCTGCCTGTTAAGTATAAAAGTAGAAAGAAAATGAACTTCAAGATGTATAAATTAATGACTCTGTGGTGAATACGGGAAGGAATAAATGCACTCCAAACATTAATTCTTATTCAGCAAATGGAACTATTGAAGATGTACTTTGAGTTTCTTTTCAGAAGATTCCCACAGTACAGTAAAGCAGGATAGCAGATAATCCCCTTATTCAGATCAGTTCTCTGTCCCTTCCCCTCTTCTTCAGCTTTGTAACATCCCTTAGACCTTTAAAGAAAACAAAAAAACCTCTATCTTAAAATTGGTGAGTAGCATTTAAATTACCTATAGACTTTCAATTGAAAATTACATGTTGATGAGATACCATCTTACACCAGTGAGAATGGCACAATTAAAAAAACTAGCAACAACAAATGTTGGTGAGGGTGTGGAGAAAAAGGAACTCTTCTGCATTGTTGGTGGGAGTGCAAAGTGGTCCAACCACTATGGAGAGCTGTGGGGAGATTTCTGGACCTACTAAACATAGAGCTTCCATATGATCCAGCAATTCCACTCCTAGGTATTTACCCAAAGGACAAAGAAACATCAATTCTAAAGAGCACCTGCACCCCTATGTTTATAGCAGCACTGTTTACAATAGCTAAGCTTTGGAAACAACCCAAATGCCCAAAAATAGATGACTGGATCAAGAGGAAGTGGTACATATATACCATGGAATATTACTCAGCATTCAAAAAAGATAAACACATGCAATTTGAAGCAACATGGATGGCGCTGGAAGGGATCATGCTCAGCGAAATAAGCCAGAAAGATAAAGAAAAATACTGGATGGTCTCACTCATAGCAGGAATCTAGAAAACTTAAATAAGGGACCAGGAAAATGAATAACTATAAGAAAGTGAAAATCAAAATCAACAAAAACTATGAACCAGAGACACTCTATGGGGGTTAGGGGGTGGGAGGGGAGGGAGGGATTGGGGTCAAAATAAGGGGGTTGCAATTGTAAGGGGAATATAAAAATAAAATTTATTATTAAAAAAAAGAAAATTACATGTTGAATAACTTTAGTGATAAAAGAGAAATCAGTCTTTTTATGACTAAAGGACTAATTTATTGTATACTGAAGTCACCTTATAATAGTACTGTTTTTTTTATTGACGTAAATTTAACTGTTGCACCACATTACTCTGGGTCATGAGAACAGAATGAAATGTTTTCTAGGACAATCAAACCTTCATATTACTCCTCAAGAGACAATCTACACTATGTGGAAATTGTTAGTGCTATCCTGCTACTTCATGACCATACTCTAATTTTCACTGGCCCTATGTGCACTTTCACATTGCCTTCATTTCCATTTTGTTCATCAAAAAACAAGCGTGAGCTAATGCTTACATATTCAGAGAATTTCTTCCTCTAGAGGCAGAATTTACTTCATCCCAGAATACCTTAAAAAGTTGTTGCTAACCTAGAGTATTAAAGCACTTAGAGAATACATATTTCAATTATTTTTTAAAGAATATTTTTTATAAGGGAGTCATTTGAGTCCTATTGAATCCTACTTATTGAAGAATTCATGTGTCATTGCTTTCTTTTGTATTTCCTTATTATGGCATTTGCAAATTCCCCATAGTTTCTATGAACATTATCTTGCTTTGTTGAGGGAACTCAGCAATAAGAGACTGAACAGAATATAGGATGGTTCCATCCATAAACCTGCTCTTCAGTTATTTTCTAATTTAAATAATTATATAATCACAAGTCCTATATAATCACAAGTACTTTTGTCTTTTTTTTCTGAGATACTCACCACTATATTTTTTAGATCCCCATCCTGTTACATAAGCAGTAGAACCAGGTATAATATTCTGGGTAGCCATTGGGAGACACACCGTATGGATATTTTTGGTGAAGGTGACACTTCTTTCAAGTTGCACAGCTGCAATATCATTTTCATGAGTTGCAGATTTATAATTATTATGAACTATAATAGTCTTTACTTTCATTCTCTGTTTAGGAAATGTTGTGGAAATTCCAAAGATGACTGTCCATTGACGAGGATCAGAGATGCTAAAAAAAAAAAAAAAACAAACAAAACACCACAATGATACTTGAATAGGGAATTTGTATTTCAAATATTTAGATTTTGTGTTTGCCATTCCCCTTCACCATCTAGAAATTATTTGACCAACCATCTCTTTACTATATTAAGTGCCTGCTAAGACCAGGTATTTGTATTTCTAGGATGATTAATATCAGTTACTGTCATTTGGGTTCTTTGGCCTTTTAGGAGGCAAAGGAGATTAATATTTTTGTGAATTATATCTTGTTTCTTGTATTAACCACCCATCCCAATAAATGTCAGTCTAAAGAAATTTAATTAATCTGGGTCTGTATTTCAGAATAAGTTTCAAATTTATTCACTGTATAAAAAATATTGAGCTATAAAATATCATAAAAATTTCAGAATTGGGTTTTCCTGACATTTTTGTTTGGAAATTATGCACTAGTCTTGTTAAACTTCATTCCCTCTTCAGTTTGTAACTGATATGTATTATCAGTTAGTATTCTGAAATCTGTAAAGGGATTTTTAGAAACTGAAGATTTTACAGAATTTTCATAGGAAGAAATGGAAAGTTGGAGGGATTTTAACATCTCAGGGAGAAGTAGATTGGGCAAGTGCTCTTAATCTTGTCCATCTGGAGTTCAAGGTTTGTGCTTTGAGAAACAAGAGTGATTGATTTGATTGGAGTGCTTCTTTGGGTATTTGGTAGAGAACAGCTTTTTGATGTGGGTATTGAAAGAGTTTGAGAAGATATGACCAGACACATATGTGTTCAGATAATCATCACTTTTCTGAGTTAAATTTTGGACTTTCCCCAACAACTTTAGTGGTCAAGGATGCACCATTGAAAAGATGGGTCTGAACCTAGCAGGTTGTAGTCACATGGAAGGCTAAAGTCCTACTATGAATAGTAGGACCTTTTTTTTTTTTTTTAAATACCAATAGGTAAGTTCAATCATTATATCCTCTTCTGACCGTTTATCGCTGTTAGCAATAAGTTTTAGGCATATGTGTGAAAAATTTTGGATATGTTATTTAAATTCATTTTATTTATGCTATACATTATAATTATTATTTCGTGCATGTGTATCTGCAGGGTGGCATAATACAATGGGAATCTCTCACAATTCATCTTAGCATTTAACACATGTTTACATTGGTGTATATAATCCTGTCAGTAACATTAAGGCATAAATAACAAAGTCCCTAATTGAAAAAAGTTACACTTATTGAGGTTCAGTATTTATCCTAAGCTTTCATGACCAGCATTTAAATTAAACACTGACATATAAATCTTTGTTCTTTGCTATAATATATTATTATCTGAGCCAGAAAATAGGAGTACATTAGCAAGTTGAATGAGAAAACATATTTTTGCTCTCGTAGGAAGAAAGACTCTTTTTGCATTGTATTATTTCTGACTCAGCTCAGTCATGTTCAGCCCTGATAGCATGAATGGAATCCTTGTGTATATGTCTTTCTTGGTTATCCCCAGATAGGTAAATAAGCTGTGACCTCACCTTCTAAAGCAGTGAGCTGCTGTCAGGATCCACGTGTGACTGATCAGGGTGCCTCCACAATGGTGAGTATTTCTCAGGTGTAGACTGACTTGCCAGGGCCAGTCTCCTTCCTCAGCCTTTGTGCCTCCTATGATTCTCTCCTCAGACAATGTTATTAGGTCCGAACGTGCCCCACATGCTAAAGAAAAGAGGGGATTACTTGATGGAAAGATGATGATTCATTTACATTTGTCATTTATGTCTTGTATGTATTCTCCTCCAGGACATGCTAGTCTATTCAAAATAATGATCAATATGTTACATTTTTAGAGTACGTATGTGACTACGGTTGCCTACTGACTACACTTTGCAGACATTTCTGAACTTAGTTGGCAAGTCTGCTTCAAATTCTAGAGTAATTTTTTTTAAGATTTATTTATTTATTTATACAAGAACCGGGGTACAGGCCAGATGCTCAGGAGGGTGAGAGGATTCACCAGAGACACAGCAGGGAACAGAACAGGGAGACTGATGAAATACACTGCTGGGGGGAGCCGCGGGCGAGACAGGAGAGGTCTGCTGCACCATGTGGGACCCTCCCCAGCCAGCCGGGATCGAACTGGCGCTGCAGAGGCTGTGGACAGCTTCACAGTGCTGCACTCAACCGCCTGCGCCACCAGGGGAGGCCCCTAGAGCAATTTGAAAGTTCTCTGGAATTCCGTAAGAGTGGGGATTATGATACATTAGTGTTGGATGTACCAGCTCAGGACACAGGTTCACTGGGAAATGTCTATCTTTATAACTTACCTGTGGAATTACAATATAGGCATCACCTGGGAACTTATTTGACATATTTTTACCCTGGAAACAACCTAAGTGTCCATCAGTGGATGAGTGGCTCAAGAAAAAAGTACATATATATTCATTCTTATAAAAAGCAAATCTTGCCATTTGCAACAACAGGAATGAACATAGAAGGTACTGTGTTAGGTAAAATGAGCCAGACCAAAAACAACAACAACAACAACAAAAAAAAACCAACACTGCATGTGCATGCATTATTTATAAATGAAATGTAAAAGAAAAAGTCAACAGACAAATAGTGTTGAAAGTGCTTGTGGCAAAAACTTTCAGCTATACAATGAATAAGATCTTAGGATCTAATGTAATGCATGGTGACTATGATTGATAACACTGTGTTGTTATCACAAACTGGTATTTGCTAGGAGAGTAGAACTTAAATGTTCTCTCAAAAAAAAAGAGTGGGGGGGTTATTAGGTGAGGTGATAGATGTGTTAATTAATTCGACAGGAATTTTTTCACAATATACACATATAACATACTGTGACATTGTACATTTTAAAAATCTTACAATTTTATTTGCCAATTATACTTTAGTAAAACTGAAAAAAAAATACTCTTAAGTCTATACCAGATAATGAACCAGAAGCTGCATTTTAGCCCCGGTTTTACTGAGGCAAAACAAATAAAATTGTACATATTATAAGTATATGATGAGGTAATTTGATACATATACATGTGAAATGGTTACTGAGATCAGGGTAATTAAAAATATCCATCACCTTACATAGTTTTAACTCTGTGTGTGTATATGTCATAAGAATGTTGAAGGTCTACTCTCAGCAACCTTCAAGTATACAGATTATCAAGTAGAGTCACCTTATGGGCCCTAGATCCTCACTTAATAGAAGCTGCACTTTAATGAGTGATTCATGTGCACACTGAAGTTAGAGGAAATTGCTGTCATCAAGAACCCCTGGTGGCACAAGGGGTTAAGTACTGCACTATGAAGCAATCCACAGCCTCTGCAGCACGAGTTCAATCCCTGGCCTGCCAGGGAGAAACCCACATAGCATCGAAGACCTCTCCTGTCTCGCCCACTGCTCCCCTCAGCAGTGTGCTTCGGTCAATCTGCCTGTTCTGTTCCCCACTCTGTTTCTGGTGAATCCTCTCACCCCCCCTCATCTCTGGCCTGTACCCTAGCTCTTGTATGCATAAATAAATCAATCTTTAAAAAAAAAAAGAGAAGGCTCTTTAATGGTACTACAGTTCATCATGGTTCAAGTCCACCTCCATAAATGACTATTGCCATGTGGGCCCTTGCAAAGGAGTTAATTTAGGTCCACAAAAATATTCTTGAGGATGCCTGAGAGGTTTCTAATTATCTAGATGAGATTTGTTTAAATGTCTTGAGCTCAGGAGTATTTTAAGTATTTAAACTGAAATTCACTGAGACGGGGTCCTCAACCCACTTTCCCATGATTTAGTTCTCCTTATTTAGTCTATAATTAAGAAATTGGAGGCAAATCACCAAATTCTGCTGTTGGACTGACTCCATTATACTAGTGACCCTGACTTCTTCAATAGAACAACCATACAAAAGCATTTTTCAAACATGTATTCCAGATAGAGGACCAGACTTCCATTAAAAACACAAATGGAACATACGGGTTCCTTTGCTGCATTCTCCAAACAAATTCTCTAATAAATTACTAAAGCATATTTTCATTAAAAAGAAGCATGAATTAAATATATAATGAAGTTAAAAAATATTCAGATTAAGCATCACCTTGTAAGATAGGACTTTAAGTATCTGAGACAGGCCAATTATTCAGGTACACTGAACTAATTTCTGTTTGCTATCTATTAGTCAAAGTAAACTTTGGTCTTTATTTCTGCTGCCTCAGTCTGAGAGCATGTAGAATAACATTGGAAAATAATGACTCTTACTTTAGGTTGTAGACCTAAAACCACAAGACTTTTATAATTTTTTACTGTACCTTATGCTTAACATAAATAAAAAATGGCTTTGAGAACCTGTAAGAATGATGTGAACACATATATTTGAAAGTGTATAGAAATGCCACCACAGAAAAAGGGCATGAAAAACTTTCCATAACTGCAAGAAAAATTCATGAGGTCAGTTGGATAGATACAGAGTAGATGGAATGCCACTGCTACTTCTTCCTTCTAAAAGGAAAGGGAATCCTAAACAGTATTCCATGGGTCAATAGGATCAGCATTGTCTTAACTCAGAAATCCATATGAATGAACCAAGAATAAGGACACTAAATTAATAAACACCACCTTGACAAAGAACACAAATAACTTGAACATTTACTCTTTAAATTTTGGTAAACAATATGTATATATAATTTGAAAACTTACTTTCAGAGAAAATATTTGCTGTATCCTGGTCAGTTAATGCTGGTATTAAAAAAAAAAGAAAAGTGAAAATAAGTTCAATACAGTAAAGACTGTATAGGTTTTTTTTTAGGACTGTATATTATTTCACCTTAATTTCTTGAAGTGTAGTATTCAGACAAACATAACCAGAATCACTTAGAAGGCTGCTAAGATAGATTTCTAGAATCCATCCCAGAAATGCCATGAGTCTCTTAGTCATAGCCTCACAAATCTTTCCTCAATTTATTACAAACATGAAAATTTGAACTTCAACTTAAAAAATTCCTAATATATACTTAAAAGATACTCCTGCTCTCAAGATACTGTTTAGTTGGGGAAACAGACACACAAACTAATCACTGAGAGGTGGATAAGATAAATGCTATGAGAAGTTAATTTTTCATTATTCAGACATGTATAGTAGGTATATTTGTATTACTCTACTGGTGTTATTAATGCTGTAAATATAACTGAACAAATATAGGAAGTTTGCCCTCACATAATTTACATATAGAAATTAGTCAAAGAATCATTCGAATAAATTTAAGTGCAGAGTGGAGAGGAGAGTTATTCTGAAAGAGCCTCAGAATTTTTGGTGAGAATTAACATTTGAACAGTATTTTGAAAGAAAATATTTATATCCTGGTCAGTTTTTGCTGGTGTTAAAAATTAAACACTGTATCTTGAACTGTATTTTGAAGACCCAAAAGGAATTTTTCAGGCAGACAACAGGTGAAAAGTCATTTAAGGTGGAAGGAATAGTGGGCACAGATACATGGCAGTGTAAGATGCTTGTGGTGTCCTGAGAGCTAGTACAATAGTTGCATGAGGGAAGATAGTGGTAGAGCATGGACAGGGAAAAATGTTGGGGTCAGATAGTCTATTCCATTTTGAAGTCTGATTACAGGATAGTTTTATCTGCATGTCCTACAACTGTCTCAAACTCATTATGACCATATTTTATCCAAAATTTGCTACATATTTTTACTCCCTAATGACACTACTTCTACCAGTAACTAAAACTCCTAAGTGGTCTCTAGCTTGTCTTTTATTGTCATTTCAGTACCTTATCAGCCTACCGATTTTTGTAAATTTTAGTCTCTTTCATTTGCATTAACCCTATCCACCCCATTCTTTTGGCTACTACTTTAGATTAGGCTTTCATTATTTGACACCTATGCTATTAAATATCCGACTCTGTTACCTGCCTCCATTTTTGTACTTCTCATTCATCTCTATCAGAATGATTTTTTCTAAAAATGTATGTCAGATCATATACTTCCCTGCTTGAAATCTTTTAATGAGAAATATGCTTCCTATTTCCTAAAAGATAAATCCAAACTTCTTAGACAGATTTTCATGCTCTCTATAATCAATTTAGGTGAATTTTCCTACAAAAGTTTCATGGGGATTGGATATTTCATGTGCTGTGTAAGTGGATTGTCATAAGAGAGATAAAGATACTGCTAAATCTCATTCTAATATTCTACAAATATTTAGCAGACACCTTCCAATAATGTGCTGGGTTCTATTCTGGGTGAGGTGGATCATTAAATTGTTCTCTGATCTTGAACATCTGCTTAACCATTCCCATAGCATACTTAACAAATTGGACATCTGACAACAACATCTCTCATAAGGAATGTTGCTAAATGATTTTTGAAATTTTAGGTTGGTTTGTATTAGGCTATTTTGAAATCAAGCTTTTAACAGTTTTTTCATAAAGTTTAATTCCAAGGAGAAAGAAGTCACTTTCTCATTAAATTAAAATGTGAGTTAGAACTGGTTGACAGGCTATATTGAAATAAAATGATATAAAAAATGGTACTTGCGTGTTAACTCAGTTGAAGGATCTATTTCCAAGTTTCCAGAGTTACTCAGTAATTGGTGTAAAACAGATTCAATTCTGCTTTTCATTGATGCACCATTGTTATTTCTACTGAATTTAAATTTCATGACAATATCTGCTATCACACCATTATCACCTTGCCTGAAAAGCATAAAGATATTTTAAGGTATTTATAATTAAGAGAATTTTTTGCTGTTCCAATTCTTGATTAAATATTCTAAAAAAGTACTTGAGGAATTTAACTTTATAAAGATTGCTAAGTTTGCATAAGTAATGATATCACAATACATCCCTCAAATTTGAATTCATTGTACTTAGAGTGAATACAGCTGGCTTTGGGGTCAGAATACCAGTTTGAATATCAGTTAATGAACTTTCTGACTTTGGGTAAGATACTTAAGTTTCTTACAATCTCTGTATCTAAAAAAATTTAAAATCGTTATGTATCTAAATATCTTCACAAGCATAATGGGATATTATGAAGATTATATGAATTAATCTATTTAAAAATTTTGGGGAAAAATACATAGCATATAGTAAATACACTGTAAGTATTGGTTATATTCAACCTTACAGTTAAAATTTTTTTTAAATTGAGTAAGATTAGGATCTCCCCATTAGGTATTGTCATTGTAGCACACCTACTACCAAATCACCCATACTCACTACCACACTCATTGTTCTTCCTTGCCTCATTGTTCTTACCTCTTACCTATCCCTTTACCCCTCTGGATGCTTCAGTTCTATAGTCAATTTTCAAGGGTTAATTTTTAAGCCTGTGTTTATTTGACCCTTATAAACTGCACATTTTTTAAAATTTTCATCTCATTAAATAAACTTGTAGATGGTGTTCCAAAATTAAATGAGTGAGAGGTTCAAGTTAATTTTCTGGCACGTATGCCCATTTATCTTGCCCTAAAGGTAAATTTTAACTTTTATTGTTGTAAGATTTTATCTCTTATGCAATTAACCAGAGATATTATTTATAATGACCCTAGATAATTTGACTAAAGGCTATAATTATCTAAAATCTAGATATTTTCCATTTCCTTCCATGTAAATCACACCCTCCACCTAACATTGGCTGCCATAAAAATATACATTAGGCAAATTTGATTTTAATGTTCTCATATCACTCTAGGCCTCCTCTAATATCAATTACCAGTTATGCCATAATATCCATTCCAGATCTCAATGCAATTTTCAGATAAAAGCAAAAATAAAAAAAAAGTTAATTACTTGTGTACCTTATAAAAAAAAGTAAAAGGAAGTACTTCAGTAAGAAAGAAACAGAATCCAGAAAATATGTGAGGTACAAAAAGAAATAGGAAACAAAGAAAACTAACTGGCAGTCTAAAAAAATATGACAATCTAATTATAATAACTAATTTGGGGGCATTAAAAATAAGTTCAAACTCAAAAATAATTAATATTAGTAAGTGTTCCAAGTTCTCTGTAATACTTGAAGGTCAGTAGATTAAACCAACTCTGCCTGTTAAAATTATAAGAAAAATCATTAAAAAAACAAATAGGAGGTATAACTTTTGAATTTGTTTTCTTTCACTAGTTTAAGAAAACTCAATCATACAAAAAGAAGGCAGGACAGTAGGAAAAAGCATAGTAAAGAGCTGGAAAAAGAGACAAAATAATATGGAAAGAATTAATCTAAATGTAGCAGGTATTTCATAAGTGTAAATTGACTAAATTTGCTAATCACAGGTGAAGATGGTCAGAATACATAAAGATAATCTACCTATTTTATTTTATGGAGAAATTTCTAACCTGTAAAGATATATAAATGTTGACAGTTAAAGGGGAGATAAAGATAAATTTAAAGAGTAGTAACTACAAGTAAGTCAATATAATCATATTGGTATAGACATACACTTTAAATTAAAAAGCATTAAGTAGGGATAAAGAGGATTAATGCCTTTATAAAAAATAAGGAAGAAATAACAATTCTAAACACACAGGCATTTGATAATTTGTTCTCAAAATATATTGAACAAGGAGAAGCAAATCCATGAGAACAGATCTTGAATGACTAAGCTTAATAGGAAGAAACAGAATGATTATTTATACACTGACTCAAAGACATGTAAGCAGCGTATCACAGAATTGGTATCACAAATCTGAAGGAAAATGATATATAGAAAAAATTAAATTTGTGGAAGAATGTCTTTTTACATATGGGGAGAAGAGAGCTCTTTGTGAATAAAATTCCTTTATTGGAGACACCATATAAATTTATTTATTTTTATTTTTTATTTTTTAAAGATTTATTTTTTACTTGCACAAGAGCCAGAGTACAGGCCAGATGTGCTGGGGGTGAGAGGATTCACAAGAGACAGAGCGGGGAACAGAACAGGCAGACTAACTGAAATACACTGCTGAAGGGAGCAGCTGATGAGACAGGAGAGGTCTGCTTGCCATGTGGGCTGCTCGGAAGCTGGCCGGGATAGAATTGGCACTGTAGAGGCTGTGGACAGCTTCACAGCGCTGAGCTCAACCGCCTGCACCACCAGGGATGCCCCACCATATAAATTTAATTCAAAAAGAAAATCCACAGTAGGGATAATTAAAGCAGGTTACTGATGAGCCAAAATGTAAACACATTCTGTTTGGACTGATAAGACTGTAGGCCTTAATCTTCTCAGATTTAAAATAATTTTGCTTTTTTTTCCATTAAAAATATTTAAGCAAAAAATTAAATCATGAATTCACAACTTCCCAATGTTGCGAATTATGATGCCCTAGCACACCTAACTTTGAATTATAACCAGCCAGGAGTTTGCAGATTCCCGAGGCCCCAGCAAATCTGATGCACGGGGTCAGGGTAGAATCCAGAACCTGAAAATTTAACAAGTGTTCCCAATGAGACTGATGTAGGCAAGTCAACGAGTCCCACTTCCCAAGACCCTTTTATTTGTTGAACTACTAGAGATTAATTTGTAAAAGGGATTAAAAGATGGTCCCGCAGAGATGGGGTATTTCTTCACATGAATCCCTTGCTAATAATGCTGGAGTTCTGCAATGATCTTTATCTTTAAATGAAATGTTTTCTGCCTGGTTAAACAAGTTCTAGTTTTTTTGCCATGGGGGAAATATCTTCCCTAAGAAAGAATTTATAGGGCCTCCCTGGTGGCGCAGCGGTTGAGCGCTGGGTTGCGAAGCTGCACGCAGCCTCTGCGGCGCCGGTTCGATCCCCGGCTGTTCCCCGGCCGCCGGAGGAGGGTCCCACATGGTGCGCAGACCTCTCCTGCCACCCGCTGCTCCCCTCAGCAGTGTGCTTCCGTCCTTCTGCCTGCTCTGCTCCCCGCTCTGGCTCTGGTGAATTCTCTCACCCTCCTGTGCTTCTGACTGTACCCAGTGCTTGTATAAATAAATAAATAAATAAATCTTTAAAAAAAAATTATTAAAAAAAAAAGAAAGAATTTATAAACTGAGAGGTATTGTGCCTAATTTTCTACAGCAAAAGATGTCATAAATGAAGTGTAAAGATATTCTACAGACAGGGAGACTATATTTGCAACTCAAAGTGAAGAGTGTTTGGTACCTACTATAAATACAGAACTCATGCAAATCAATTTGAAAAAGATGGACAATAGAAAAATTAGGAAAAATAGGAATATGTGATTCATGGAAAAGGAATCCTTATTTGATGATGAACATACAAGGGCAGGAGCTCAGACAGCACTTGTTGTTTTACTCCTAGTGATTTATTTGATCTTCATAATAACACTATCAGAAATATGCCCCCTCCTCTTGTAAAGAACATATCTTTTCAATGGTATTCATCTTTGGATTTCTTGGCCTTACTGTACCTCAAATTTTCTATTTCTATGTTATCAAATAGAAGAGAAAGGCAGAAAAGGGGTGTGTTTGCATGCATTTCAGGCAGAGGGAGAGTAAAGATCAAAGATATCTGGTGGGACTGATAAGTAAAGAACAAGGTGGACTGTAGTAAAAGATAATCACAGTGGTGGATATAGGAGTCAGATAAAGGTTTAATAAATGTATACAAATATACATATATAAACACATAATTTCCTTGATATATAATGTATACTAGATATCAAGAATATATGCATCCGGGCCTCCCTGGTGGCACAGCGGTTGAGCGCTGGGTTGTGAAGCTGCCCACGGCCTCTGCAGCCCTGGTTCGATCCCCAGCTGCTCCCCGGCCACTGGAGGAGGGTCCCACATGGTGCGCAGACCTCTCCTGCCGCCCGCTGCTCCCCTCAGCAGTGTACTTTGGTCCTTCTGCCTGTTCTGCTCCCTGCTCTGACTCTGGTGAATTCTCTCACCCTCCCACGCTTCTGACTGTACCCGGTGATTGCATAAATAAATAAATAAATCTTTAAAATAATTTATATATATATACATCCTTGATACCTATCTCTCTCTATATATATATACATACACATACACTATATACTTATGCCACTGACATGTCATAAGGGTGATGAGAGCCATTAGAAGGGTTTAGACAAAAGAGAATACTATGTTTAGATTTTTGTTTCAAAAAGATCTTTCTTGCTGATATAAGGAATCTGGAGTGGAACAAGAATGGAGAAAAGGAGACTCACAAGGAGGTCTGTTTATTATATAGGAGAGACGGCTGAGAGCAGTGATTTGAGAGAGATCTAGGAAATATAGTGGTGAGGATGAGATGATTAGACGTGTGGGCTCAAGAGTCTTATTTCTTTATTGGGAAAATAGGTTGGTGATGCCAATGTTACGCAGCTCTAGAAGAGTAACATTTGGTGAAGGAAAGTATATTCTAGTCTGGGTGTATTCTAGTTGAATTCTTTGCAAGATAGCCATCTGTTAAATATCAAGTAGATGGCTGTGTATAGCTAGAGATGAAAGGACTGGCTCAGAGAAACAACTTTGGGAATAATCAGCAAATAGTGACAATGCAACCACTGAAGGAGAGAATGAGAACTGAGCATAGTCGGACATTCAAAGACATTTGAAGAATGTACAGAGAGGGAATAGAGCTAGGAAAGAAAAATTGAGTAAGTGACGAGGAAAATCAGGAGTGTATAGGGTAACAGAAACCATGGAATGGTACTATTTCAAGGAGGAATGAAAATCTAATATTGCCAAATATTGTTGAGAAGTGCAAGAGGCAGACCGATATGATTTGTTTGGAGTTAGTGATTTGGATATCATTGCTGAAGTTACAAAGTACAATTAGCATTTTGTGGTGGGGTTAGAAGCCATGCAGTAGATTAAGCAATAAGTGGAAAAGTGAACAAAAAAAGAAAAAGTAAGGAGATTGAATCAGTCCTACAAGTTTTTGGGGTAGTGACTAGCACACTTTCAAAAGAAAGTGTTAATGCAAATGTACTTTTGAACTGACTGAAATAAATATTGGGAAATATTCTTCCCATGGATTCTTCCTACTTCTCTAACTCTTCAGCAAAACACATCTGACCACAGAGCCATGCAACTGGTACGTACTAGGTGATTATACCGAGAATAAGAAAATTTTTCTTGTGGTATTAAAATTTGAGAAAGAATTAGTATAAATCTTCTCTTTTCAAATGAACTTTTGCATATTTGGTGCATTGAGCAATGGACATTTGAAGGCTTTGTGGTAGAATCAGAAGGGTGACTATTTTAATTGGGAGAGATCGTGTGTCTCATTATAAGGCAGGAATGTCAAGTACAACTAGCAACACAGTACGACCCCTTCAATTAATGACTGACATATTTGGATTTAATCATAGATTTTTTTTTTTTTTACATTGTAGTATCCCAGGCAGACAAAAACCAAAAAGTAATTTTTGATGTTGGGTAGAAAGTTCTGATCTTGGAAGGATACTGCCCAGGACTATAGTATGGAACAACTCCAGGACCCCTGTTTACATAGCCTTCATTGTGAATGATATCCACCCTGTTTGTGCAATAGGATAGCCTTGTTATTGTACCTTCAACCCAACTCTCTGTATCCTTTCTTTCTCCTTCCATCATAATGGAAGTAATATGGTTATTTACAGCAGTAGGTAAATAGATATGACATATGGTTTGTCTTAGTTTTGGTTCTTTTTGGCATCATTTTTGTAAGCTAGCCATGATACGATTTTCATAATATTCCCACAACCTGGGTAAACTTCTCATTCATTATCCATTCTGTGAACACAAGTCAAATGGGTCAAAGTGAATCTATTCTTATATATAGATTCTTTTTGGTATAGTTCTACTCACCTGAATTTGACCACATGAGCTCTGACGAACTGATTGCTTAAATTTGATTCTTTGAATGTTTTACTAAGCTGTAAAAAGAAAAACAACTCTCTGTAATTATAGTTCTTCCTACTCTTCCTCCTTCCTCCCAACCTTGCAACACAGCTCTTATGTTATGAGGAAAAGAGATGAGTTGTTAGTTAATTCAGTTCCATCTCAATACATGGGATCAAATTAGGCAAGTTATGCAACCTTCACAAAGACAGTAATGGATAGGATATGTCTTCACTAGTCATTCTAAACACATCTGATGTTTTACTCAATTAGAGTTTATGTTATATGATTTTGTGACTATTCCTAAGGAGATGGGGGCAATATGGGGGCAAGTTCATTTGGTGAACTATACTCCCCAAGTCAACACTAGGGGAGTCACCAGTATAGCCTCATTGTGTGATCCCTCAACAACTTTTCAATGGGTAAAAAAAAACATATTTAAATGGTTAAAAGAGGAAAGAAGCCATAGGCAGTCACTTCCTTATTTTTGATGACTGCTTAAGTGTCCGAGGTAATTTTTAGCACCAGTTGGTAATTACCTGACCTAACCTTAGCTATCTCCCAAAATCATAGCTCAGCCCAAGAACAATGATCCTCTTGAAGTGCAAAGGTCATTCACAGTGAAGTACTAGGAGTGGTTCTGTGGAAAGAACAATTATACCAAGATGCAGGGTCAGATGTAGTGAGGTCTCAGAAAGGAGAGTGGATTTTATTTACTTGTACTGTGGGGTTACAACAAGATGGCAGTAGACTTGGAATGGTGATAATGAAAATTAAGTAACATGTTGATTATTAAAGAAAGTCAGAATTTGAAACTGATTCTTCTTGAGACTTAAAGTTTATACAATTATACCTCAATATGCTTTTCTTGTAGCTGATATCAGATTAAATTATTGTTTGACTAATTTAAAAAATATTAAAATATAAGTATCCTAATGACTGAAAATAAATATTTAAAAAGATTGTTTGACAAAGTGATTTTCTTTCTTTCTAGAGAAGACTTGAACATTTTCAAGCCTAATGAAATGATTGATTTCATCAAAATAATTCATATTCCTTTTTTAAAAAAAATCAAGTAATACTAGTAAGCATTTAGAGGAAAGCAAATAGCCAAAATTATATGATCTAGAATTATATTTCATTGTCATTTGGTGAATTGTACTCCAGTTAACTATGTAGATGAATGGGTATAATATAGTATGGTATAGGAGGTGTTTTAGTAAAGCACTTTAATTTTTTTTCACTCTTATGAAAGTAAAAGAAATTGATCTAAAGTTTCAGGATTTGCTGAAATTTGGATAATGGTGTTTTTTTTTGTTTTTTTTTTTTTTTTGTGGGACCCTCACCAGCTGCCTGGGAACGAACCGGCGCTGCAGAGGCTGCGGGCAGCCTTGCAGCCCAGTGTTCAACCGCCGCACCACCAGGGGAGCCCTTGGATAATGTTCTTTATAATGGTATTTTAATTTGTGATTTGGCATTATATTGGCATAGGATAGAAAACCAAAGTGTTAAAGATCTACTTACTTAATTTTTAAAAGATCCACAGTAATTATTACATTTCTATTATATGGAAAACATTGGGTCAGTTTAGTGAGGATTAGGATAATATACAACATATAGAAAGTAATTTCACTAAGTGGTTGACATCTACATGTAAGTACAAAAGAAGAACTGTATGGATAAAATTCAATGTTACAGGTAGTGAATTTATTCTTTACTCCTTCATTAGAATTTATCAAATGCAAGGTGGAAGAATCAATGAGCAGATGCTTAAAGATACCAATGGGATAGTGGAGAGAGGACCAGGTGGAGAATACAGATAAGTTAATTTGTTGGGAGAAGCTAACCTTGTAAACTTTCTTCTCAGTTTCTCCATCATAAAAGGAAAAAACAGTCATAAATGTGTTTAAAGAATATAAAGAATATGTGCACATTTGACTATTACAACTCACAGAGACTAAGCATCTGTTTTTGGTGAGCTTTACATTCAACCTTTTGGTCTTTTCACTACCTTCAAAATTAGTTCTATGTTCCAAGCCTATCCATGTTGTCATGAATGGCAAAATCTTTGTGTGTATATACACTACACAGCTACACATTAAATCAAATATATATATACACACACATATTTATACATATCATCTTCATCTGTTGATGTTCACTTTTCATAACTTGACTGTTGGGAATAGTGCTGCAGTGAATATAGGGGTGCACATATCTTTTCAAATAGTATTTTAATATTCCTTAGATCAATGCTTGGAAGTGGAATTGCTAGAGCACATATTTTCAATTTTTTGAGTATTTCCATACTTTTTTCCATTTTGGTCACAACAGTTTACACTCCCACCAAGAGTGTAAAAGGAGCTCTTTCTTCCATATTATTACCAACACTTTTTAAAGGCTTTTGGACAACAGTTATTTAATAGGATTACACTGAGAAATATGCCAAAGAAAGACAAATATATAGTTTCCATATCTGAAGGATAAAGAAACAAAAACCTTAAATTTTGATAATAGTTACCAGAGGGAGATATGGGGATGGGGATGATTGCAGTGGTTAGAGAGAGTCATTTGGGTGGTGGTGGATGGTAACTAGACCTTTGGTGGTGTGTGGTGTCGCATATGCATTTGAAGAGGTATGAAGCTGTAGATCTGGACCTTATATAGTGTTCTAAACCACTCAACAAAACTAAAGAGGGTTAATTGGAGAAATTATAACTGTATTCAAAGGTTGAATGAGTTTACTCTTTTGATTTTATAACTTGTAATACTGATTCTCTTAATATATGACATACATCAAATGAACATAAACAATGATAGAAGATAATTATTTTATATTTTTTTCTCCTGATTGAGGATGACAATAATATCTTTGTATTCTAGAGTCCTCATATTTCAGTAATACTCATAATTGATAAGAATTAAAGTGAGAAATGAAGTTGTTTATTTAGATAAAGTGTAATAAAATGAACATTAAATCTGTTAGTAGAACAAGTCATATACAGGGTAAAGCATTACATATAGGGTGTCTAGAATCATCACATATTTTTAATTTCTAGAGGGAAAAGATCTTATTGCTGGTGAATGTGTCAGATAAATTACATTCTTAGTTTTAGTACCTTCTTAATAAGTATAGTTTTGTTCATATTATTCATCAGTTGAAAGGTAGGAGTAATGTTGTTTTGTGATTTCTGTCACCCTCAATTACAACTTTCTTATCTGCTCAATAGACTGGTGGCAGATTGTAGATGCTTTGGTGGTGTGCATGGTGTGGTAACATACATCTGAAAGTGTGAACCTATACTCCTAAATCATATACGGTGTAAAATAATGTTGTCTCAATAAAAATAATACAATAAAAAACCTGGAAAGTTCACTTTTCAAGGAAAGGATAAAATATGTGGCAATATGATCTATTAATATGATCATCAAATATTTTGCCTATGTATTTGATGGGTAATTGCATTTTGCTTATCAGTACTTAAAACATGTAGGTTTGTAAGTTATATACTTACAGTAAAACTGTAATACCAACAATGTACATTATAAAAAGTCACAAAATGAGAAATTAAAAATGTTGTTACTGAACAAAATTAAGATATTCTATTTTAATAATATTTTCATTTTAACAATATGACTAGCTAGAATTCATGTTTTGAAAAACTTTTTGATAAAATGACTCCAAGTTATAAGTTTAAATTTAAATACCTTTTTTACTAAATACCTTTTATGTGGTCAGAAATTTCCCACACAATTTTGTGGTCCAAATGCATAAAGTGTTTCATTGGAAAAACTTCATAGATTATGACACTAAGTTGTCAGTTCCACACATAAGGCAACCTATGAGGTTTCCTATCAGGCAGGTTGTGGATCTTCAAGTGAAAGTCTAAACTTGCTTTACTTATTTTCTCTCTGTCATTGAACCTCAGTGTGGTGTTTCTCAAACTGTCCTATTATTGACATGCACATCTTCAACACCAGTGTCCTATGTGTTGGTTGGATAAAGAAAAGGAGGCAAAATGAAAATGATTTAAAAAGACAACGGTAGTAGTAGTTATAGTAGTAGTAAAAGTTCAACTTGTAGGAACAGTGGAATTCCAGTTTTAGAAGTAGTAATGTAAAATAGTGTTTATCAACCCTTCTAACACTTTTCCCTCATGACTTAAGTAAATGTGAATTAGAACAAGTATACTAGCACATTAACTAGGAAAAAAGCAAAAGAAACACATTTTTACTATTAAAGGGAGGAGAATATGCAGATAACCTAGCAATTAAAAAAATGGTTTATTATATTCATTTTATGATGAAATAAAGAGGAAAAAATTATTAACTCACCATAGATTCAATTCTCCCACTCAAAGCCTTGTATTCCTGTGTAGCTGGTGAATTTAACTGATCACTGTATTTAACATTTAGGATTTGAACACTGCCATGGTAAAAGTAAGATTTTTGATCTATAAAACAAAGAAAAGGCATAATCAGCCTCACATTACTAAAAGACTAAACAACTTTAGTTTACTCAGGATTATGGAACTATAGTACATAATTTAAATATCTTCCCTTAAAGGAAATAAAACACCAATGTTAATATAAATGTAATTATCTTATCCTTTCAGTTTTTAAAAAGACTGGAGAGCTGGTACTGTTAAAGATGTATGAAAATCTACTCTCTGCATTTAAGGGTTTTTGTTATTCATTTAGTTTATATTCCACAAAAAGTGAAATTATATGGTATTTGTCTTTTTCCATCTGACTAATTTCATTTAGTGTAATACCCTTTTGCTCCAATTTCTAACAACAAATTGGAAAATTTTATCTTTCTGAATACTTTAAAAGTTATTTAAAATAGTATTCTTTATAAAGTAATAATTTGTCATTAGTCTTTTTGATCTAAGTTATAAAACAAGTCTTCTGACAAAATAGCTAATTTGAATTATTTCCATCAGAAAGGGTGTTCCAGAGGACATATTCAGCTATGTAAAGGGAAAAAAAAAATCTCTAAAACACATCTGTATACATTTAGAAGTGTTATGAGCATGAACATACCCTGATAGAATCTGTCTCAGGGAAAATCCCTGCTCCCATAACTACTGCAGGAAAAATACCTCAACCAGGGCAGAAGTTCCATGTCAGGGTGAGGGTTATGTAGCTTGTGTAGTGGAGTACAAGTCTTCCTCGAGTCACAGGATGGTGGGATACAGTTTGAGGAAGAATTACTTAGGCCCCTCCCTTTGTGTTTAAGTGTGACAATAGTGTCATTAAGAGTGAAAATTCAATACTCTGAAACTTGATGTTTCTTTTTCCTCTCTGTAATACATCTTTAGACATAGTTGGTTCTAGGTGATTTGATAGCCAAATGTAGTCAAAAAGAAAATTTAGCCCCAGCTTTATAATTTGATTGAAAAATTATTCCTAGTAACTAGATTTTCTAATTTTGGTATTTTTTGCATCATAGGGAGTTATTCAATTTTTGTATAGTTGTGTTTTTTCCCTTTTACATACAATAAATTCTTATTCTATTTCCACACACACAGTTTAAAAGAATTATAGTTGAAAGAAAAATAAACTGATAGTTTAAGTGAAGGCAGATCATAACACATTATCTACTGAAATTTGACTTTTTTTTTTAAATTGAAGCATCTGAAAGAATATTCACTGAGATATTAAGGAAAGTTGTTTATGAATGTTCAAGGTATATGTATCCTTAATATTTCTTGATTCTTGTTTGTTTCCTACTTTTGTGTGATATAGCAAAAAGTTAAAGCAAGTAAGATAAAAAATAAAATAATAAAATCCTATTTAGTGTTAGCTTTTAACCTTTCTACTTGTAAATTCATCTATTTCATAATGTTTTTCATAAGACTTTTCACGGGACAGATCATGAATTAAAAATATAAGTACGTTCAAACTCTTTGGTGTTGAAACTTAAGGATCTTTGGAATATTTCTTATTTGCAGTTTTATCAGATTATTTTCAAGAAGAAAATCGTTATTAATAAAAAAACAAAATGGGCGAATTCTAGCATGAGACAGTATCAAGAATTTTTTTTGACTAGAATAGTTTTTGTCTGGCCAATACTGATTAATATACTTAAAAGCATCAAAACTGAAATGTAAAAATACTAGTTGAGGGAAAACATAGGTATGTATTTAAGGAAATATAAGTAAATTATGAAATCATGTTATATTAAGAAATAAAAGTGGAAGTAAACAAGTGTCAAACTTTTAGTCTAAAAGGTGGTACTGCTAATTTCCTGGCACTCACCAAAAGCTAAAAAGTAGATAAGCAGAGCCACAGTCACTGCCAGGACCACCACCACAGCAACAACAATGAAACACACTAAATATGGATTCAGGAATCTTGAGGTCGAGGGCACCCGGGCTGGCCTTAGAACAAGAGGAAAGAACAAAGGTCACTCATTTCACTAAAATAAGGCATCATCTCAGTGCTTGTTATCATCTGCTTTCCTAACTCTCTTAGCTTGGACATGACTCTTTATAGGATTTTTTCTTGACAATATAGATTTGAAGTGAATCACAGCTAATCAACATTCTCCATAGTGGATTTCCTTCAGATTTTTTTTTCAGCACACAAACACTGACATTTAGGTAATTTGATAGAAAAATAAGAAAACATGACCTATGGCTTGCAATTGTTTTCCCTGCTGCTAATTGGTGAAGTGGCAAGAATAGCAACTAATTTTTGTTGGCTTTATTACAAATTTTCCCAAGACCTACATCGGACATTACTGTTGGATGCTCCCTTACATCCCCTGGAATGTACTGAAAAGAGATCATTTTGGGTAGGGAGAAGGGTGAAAGTAGGTAAAGAAGTAGGGGGAGAGAGAATAAGAATACTCTTTGATATAATTTTGTCCTGTCATTAAATTTGGGGATTTGTCTAGCGGCTGAGAACTGAGATCCAGGAGAGTAACAAACATCTGAAATGAAACAGAATTGTACCACCAGCAGAGAATTTGTGTGATTTATCATTTCTTCTCCCCTCACTAATTTGTCAACTGCAGTGTAAGCCAATAGATTTGTACCAACACAGTGTCTGGTATTAGATGTCTAGACCAGGTAGTATTGCCTTCACTGATGCGCGCGTGTGCACACACACACACACACACACATGCACACGCACTCATGCCCCACACATACACACTAAAACTGGGGATGTAGCCAGAAGAGTTTAATGTAAATTGCTGTTCTGTTCTTGGCTTGCTTGGAGATCAGGGTGTAATTTTTCTGACTTCATTTACAGAAAGCATCATATTTGTCTCACAAGGCTGTTTTGGAGATTAATGATGATAGTCTTAGGTGTTGAAAGTGAGGATGATATGGATACTTATGTTTCTGACACTTTGTAAGATGAATGGCATATACAGATGGTTCATAAATATTTATAAATACTTGTTGCATGTTAACTCCTAGGTATATTTTGGATTTAAAAGCCTTAACAGAACAGAAAGCAGCTACATGAAGCCAAAATACAATTTAACTTTCATTTTTCCTGTTTGTTTTGCTAACATTTCACTGTAAGTGTGAAGGGAATGCTTTGAGGGTCAGTGATTTCATGACAAATAGACTTCACAGAAGGGTTGCCTGGTTGTGTTTGGGCTCTACCAACTCAATAGACCTATAAAGGGCACCTCTCAGTATTTTTAGTGGACTGCCTACAGGTTGTATTCTGTGGACCAGTAACATTTCAGATTATTGGAGATACACACAGACCTGCCAACTTTCAATTTTGTTATATAAGCACATTTTAAAAAATGCTCAAACATCATTTAATAAAAGAGTATTTAAATACATAAAAGTTGGCAGACATGATCTCAGAATAATAACAAGATGAATAATTTAGTTAACTTTATGATGTCTTCTTTCTACATTCCTCTTGTTCGTTTTGCTATGCCAGACATAACTGACTTTCACTGACATGGTTGAGTCTGACCTTTGGGAAACTCTGCTGTGGTGATTTTTGAGTGGGAGAAAATTGGCCCTTTGGCCTTTGCTGTCTTTTTGAGCTTGTTTATTCATGTTCCCTTCTGTGTGCCAATGAGATGTGATCACCAATGCACAGTATTTGGTATTTGTGAGTGGAGTGTTAGTGGTTGCTGAGAGGCATAGGAGAGTCAAAAGGAGGCAGAGTTGGAAGAAAGGGTAAGCCCTAAAGCCTAACTGTGTTTTGAACTGGTAGAGTCTCTCTATACCTACAAGGGATTGGTAATTTTTCTAGAGATGATCTGATGTGTCATGATTTATGTATGTGTGGTGAGAAGTGCTGAAAAACAGGATTCAGTTGGAAGTCAGAACCCCAGAAAACAAAAACCAAAGGCTGGAGTCATCATATGCTTTAGCTTGGATGAATCTCCCATGGGAATGACTTTAGAGCTAACTTTGCTTTCACTGAAAACACGTTAAACTCAATGACTGAGAAGCACCATGAGACACATGACTCAATAAACAAAGGGTGTGGAGCCCAAATTACCTTAATCTCACAAGCCATAATAAATTGCATAAGAATGAAGTGTTCCATCCTGTAGAGACAGCTGAAAAAATACCTGCTTTCTTGTTAACTTGTTAAACTGTGGATGATCACAAAGCTATGTTAACACAAATTAAGCTATACACAATATTTGCTTTGTAACCTATTGGAGGGAATTTTTGTATATGCTGTCTGAATTTTGACTTTGGGACTATCCTGCTTTATCTTGGGGGAAACAAATGGTATCAGCATTGATCAGATGCCTACTAAACATCTATGACTTTGTCTTACACATAATAAGTGTGCAATAAAATTATTAATTTAATTTAAATTTGTTTTTTTTTTCTGAAAGTATATTTGTAATAAACTATTTTCTCTAATGTTTTAACTAGTTAATGAATGTCTCTTTTTTTTTTTTATAAATTATATTGTTATATCCCCATACAATTGCAACCCCCATTCTGACCCCAATCCCTCCCCTCCCGCCCCCGCCCCCCTAAAAGTGTCTCTGGTTCATAGTTTTTTGTTGATTTTGATTTTCACTTTCTTATAGTTATTCATTTTCCTGGTCCCTTATTTAAGTTTTCTAGATTCCTGCTATGAGTGAGACCATCTGGTATTTTTCTTTTTCTTTTTGGCTTATTTCGCTGAGCATGATCCCTTCCAGCGCCATCCATGTTGCTGCAAATGGCATGTGTTTATCTTTTTTGAATGCTGAGTAATATTCCATGGTATATATGTACCACATCTTCTTGATCCAGTCATCTATTTTTGGGCATTTGGGTTGTTTCCAAAGCTTAGCTATTGTAAACAGTGCTGCTATAAACATAGGGGTGCAGGTGTTCTTTGGAATTGATGTTTCTGTGTCCTTTGGGTAAATACCTAGGAGTGGAATTGCTGGATCATATGGAAGCTCTATGTTTAGTAGGTCCAGAAAACTCCACACAGCTTTCCACAGTGGTTGGACCAGTTTGCACTCCCACCAACAGTGCAGAAGAGTTCCTTTTTCTCCACACCCTCGCCAACATTTGTTGTTGCTAGTTTTTTTAATATGTGCCATTCTCACTGGTGTAAGATGGTATCTCATGGTAGTTTTGATTTGCATTTCCCTGATGACAAGTGATGTTGAACATTTTTTCATATGCCTGTTGGCCATTTGCATTTCCTCTTCAGAGAAGTTTCTTTTAAGCTCTTCTGCCCATTTTTTGACTGGATTATTTTCTTTGTTGTTGCTGAGTCTCATCAGCTCTTTGCAGATTTTTGTGATCAGTCCTTTATCATCAGTATTGGGTGCAAAAATGTTCTCCCAATCTGTGGGGTTTCTCTTTGTTTTGGTTATTGTCTCTTTTGCTGTGCAGAAGCTCTTTAATTTGATGTAGTCCCAGCTGTTTATCTTTGCCTTCACTATCACTGCTTTGGGTGATGTGTCTGTAAAGATGTCTTTGATGTGCAAATCCCGTAGTGTTTCGCCTATATTTCCTTCTATGTATTTTATGGTTTCAGGTCTTATGTCTAGTTCTTTAATCCATTTTGAGTTGATTTTTGTGTATGGTGTGAGGTGGTGGTCAAGCTTCATTCTTTTGCATGTAGCGACCCAGTTTTCCAGCACCATTTATTGAACAAACTTTCTTTGCTCCAATGCATATTCTTTGCTCCTTTGTCAAAGATTAGTTGACCATAAATCTGTGGGTTTATTTCTGGATTTTCTATTCGATTCCATTGGTCTGTATGTCTGTTCTTGTTCCAATACCATGCAGTTTTGATGATTATGGCTTTGTAGTATAGTTTGAAGTCTGGGAGTCTGATGCCTCCATTCCCTTCTTTTTTTTTTCAGGAGAGCTTTGGCTATTCGGGGTTTTTTGTGATTCCATATGAATTTCATCAATAATTGTTCTATTTCTTTGAAGAATGACATTGAAATTTTGATTGGAATAGCATTGAATCTGTATATTGCTTTTGGAAGGATGGCCATTTTAATAATGTTTATTCTTCCAATCCATGAGCAGGGGATGTCTCTCCATTTCTTTGTGTCTTCTTCTATTTCTTTTAACAGTGTTTTATAGTTTTCTTTGTATAGGTCCTTTACCTCTTTTGTTAGATTTATTCCCAAATATTTGATTTTTTTTGTTTCAATAACAAAAGGGATGGTCTTTTTGATTTCTTCTTCTTCAGATTTATTGTTTGTGTATAGGAAGGCTACTGACTTTTGCGTGTTGATTTTGTATCCTGCCACTTTACTGAACTGATTGATGAGTTGAATTAGCTTTTCTGTGGAGTTTTTGGGGTTCTCTATGTATAATATCATATCGTCTGCAAATAGTGATAGTTTGACTTCTTCTTTTCCTATTTGGATTCCTTGGATGTCTTTCTCTTGTCTTATTGCCCTGGCTAGGACTTCCAGTATTATATTGAAAAGCAGTGGTGAGAGTGGACATCCTTGTCTTGTTCCAGATCTTAATGGAATTGCTTTCAGCTTTTCACCATTGAGAATGATACTGGCTGTTGGCTTGTCATAGATGGCCTTTATGATGTTGAGGTATGTTCCTTGTCTCCCAAGAATTTCAAGGGCTTTTATCATGAATGGGTGTTGCACTTTGTCGAAAGCCCTCTCAGCATCTATTGATATTATCATATGGTTTTTATATTTCTTTTTGTTGATGTGTTGGATAACGTTGATTGATTTTCGGATGTTAAACCATCCTTGTGCCCCTGGAATGAATCCAACTTGGTTGTGGTGAATTATCTTATGGATACATTGTTGGATTCTGATAGCTAAAAGTTTATTGAGGATTTTTGCATCAGTGTTCATTAGGGAGATTGGCCTGTAGTTTTCCTTTTTTGTGTTGTCCTTGTTCGGTTTTGGTATTAGTGTAATGTTGGCTTCATAAAACGTGTTTGGTATTGTCCCTTCCTTCTCAATTTTTTGGAAGAGTTTGTGAAGGATATGCACTAATTCGTCTCTGAATGTTTGGTAGAATTCATTTGTAAATCCATCAGGTCCTGGGCTTTTGTTTTTGGGGAGGTTTTTGATTACCATTTCAATTTCGCTAATTGTAATTGGTCTGTTTAGGTGTTCTATTTCTTCTTTATCTAGCTTTGGGTGATTGTAGAGTTGTAGGAATTTGTCCATCTCCTCTAGATTGTTAAACTTGTTTCCATATAACTGTTCATAGTAGTTACTGATTATTCTTTTGATTTCTGCTGTGTCCGTTGTGATTTCTCCTCTTTTATTGATGATCCTGTTTATTTGTGCTTTCTCCCTTTTTTCCTTTGTGAGCCTGGCTAGGGGTTTGTCTATTTTATTGATTTTTTCAAAGAACCAGCTCTTGGTTTCATTGATCTTTTGGATTGTTTTTTTAGTTTCAATTTCATTTATTTCTGCTTTGGTTTTTATTATTTCTTTTCTTCTACTGGTTTTGGGGTTTTTTTGTTGTTCTTTTTCTAGATCTTTGAGCTTCGAGATTAGGTTGTTTCTTTGCATTCTTTCTTGTTTCTTGATGTGAGCTTCTATTGCTATATATTTTCCTCTTATTACTGCTTTTGCTGCATCCCATACATTTAGGATATTGGTGTCCTCCTTGTCGTTCAATTCAAAAAATTTTTTAATTTCTTCTTTGATCTCCTCATTAGTCCAATGGTCTTCCAGTAGTGTGGTTTTTAATCTCCATGAGGTAGGAAAGTTCCTTGCCTTCTTTTTATGGTTTATTTCTAGTTTGATGCCTTCATGGTCAGAAAAGATGGTTGATATGATTTCAATCTTGGTGTATCTGTTGATGTTTGTCTTGTGCCCCAGTATGTGATCGATCCTGGAGAATGATCCGTGTGCGCTTGAGAAAAATGTGTACTCCGTTTTTTTGGGGTTTAGTGTTCTATAGATGTCTGTTAAGCCCAATTGCTCTAGGTCTTTATTTAGAGCTTTGGTTTCTTTACTTATTTTTTGTCTTGTTGATCTATCCATTGTTGATAGTGGTGTGTTGAAGTCTCCCACTACGTATGTGTTTTCTCTGATGTCTGTTTTCAGAGAGGACAACAGTTGTCTGATATATTTTGGTGCTCCTTCGTTTGGTGAGTATATGTTAATGAGTGTTATTTCTTCTTGAAGTATTGTCCCCTTGATCATAAGGTAGTGACCATTGGGGTCTCTTTTTATCTTTTTGAGTTTGAAATCTGTTTTATCTGATATAAGTATAGCTGTTCCTGCTTTCTTTTTTGGTCCATTTGCTTGTAGGATTGTTTTCCATCCTTTAACTTTGAGCCTACTTTTATCTTTTGTAGCTAAATGTGTTTCCTGGAGACAGCAAAAGGTTGGGTTTTGTTTCTTAATCCAGGCTGCAACTCTGTGTCTTTTTATTGAAGAGTTTAGTCCATTTACATTTAGAGTTAATATTGATATGTTAACATCTGTATTTGCCATTGTGTTTGTCTTTCTTTTGATTTTATTTATTTATTCTTTTAATAACTTTTTTTTTTTTGGCCTTCTTTCATTGTTATTCGTCCCTCTGAGGTTCTGGCTTTAGGACTCCTTGTAGTATTTTTTGGAGTGGGGGTTTAGTTGCAATGAAATTCCGGAGTTTCTGTTTGTCTGGGAAGGTCCATATTCTTTCTTCAAAGAGGAAGGAGAGCTTTGCGGGATAGAGTATTCTTGGTTGGCATCTGTTTTCTTGGAGTCTGTTGACTATGTCCCTCCACTCTCTCCTTGCCCGTAGTGTTTCTTCGGAGAAGTCTGATGTCAGCCTGATTGGTTTTCCTTTGAATGTTATCTGTTTCTTCCCTCTTGCCAGCTTCATTATTTTTTCCTTGTCCTGGATTCTTGGGAGCTTTACTATTATGTGTCTTGCTGTATTTTTCCTTTTGTCGTGGAAGTTTGGTGTTCTTCTTGCTTCTTGTATATCAATTTTCAGCTCCTTCTTCACATTTGGGAAGTTCTCTTCAATTATCTCTTTGAATATTTTCTCTGTTCCTACATCTCTCTCCTCTCCTTCTGGTATTCCTATAACTCTTATATTTCCTTTCCTCATGGAGTCAGATAGTTCCCGAAGTCTTTCTTCGTTCTTTTTCCTTCGTACTTCTCTTTCCTTTTCTGTTTTGGTTCTTTTTATTTCTGTGTCTTCAAGATTACTTATTCGTTCTTCCATTTCATCTATTCTGCTTTCATTGCTTTTCCCAGAATTCTTTAGTTCTTCCATTAATTCTTTGATCTCCTGCATTTCTTTTACTTCCCTCTTTAGGGACTCAATTTCTTTCTTCTGACCATTGTTTTCCCTCTCTAGGGACTCAATTGCATTCTTCTGATCGTTGATTATTTTTCCCTTATCATTGTTTTCCTTTATGACTTCTGTCAGTTTTTTAATCACGGCAATTTTAAATTCTCTTTCTGGAAGGCTCAGAAATTCTTCCAAGTTATTGTCGTTGCAATCTGGGGGCTGGCTTTCTTTTTGTGGTGTGCTTTTTCTCTGGAGAGTTGCTAGGTTGCGTGTGGTTCTTCTCCTCCCTACTGTCTGTTTTCTAATTTGCCGTATGCGTTGGGACACTGTGTTGTTGGGACTGGCCGGCATCTTGGGTGGGCCTCTGGTTCCTCCAGGAGTCATCTGTCAGTTTCAAGCAGCCTTTACTGGAGAAAGGTCCCTGTTCTAAAATGCCGATGTGGGGACACACTCCCCTGTGCGCCTGGTCTGCCCCGGCGGTGGGTTCCTGCTCCCCTCTGGGCTTGGACTGCAGGCCAGAGGGGGTCTGGCGTGGGCGAACTTCCCCCGCTCACCTCTGGCTCCTGAGGAAGCCTTCTGCAGGTAGTCTTTACTGAAGAAATGTCCCTGTTCTAAAATGGTGATGTGGGACACACTCCCTGCGCTTCTGGTCTCAGGCACACTCTTCTGCGCGCCTGGTCTGCCCCGGCTGTGGGTGCTCGCTCTCCCTGTGGGCTCAGACTACTTGTTCGGAAGGGGCCCGGTGTGGGCTAACTCCCCAGCTGGCCACTAGCTCCTTCAGGAGCCTCTGCTGGCTTCAAGTCGCTAGGTGGCGCCAGAGATCTCTCCTAGAGCCCTTGGGGAGCTGATTTTCCACCCTGTGGGACAGGGAGCAGAGCGGGGATGGTAGGGTACACCTCAACGGCTTTGGGGTGCTGTGTCTGCCTTGTGCCCCACCGTCGTGGGGAACCCACGCCCCTAATTTCGTGCCCCGGGTCTCAGTTCCAAAGCCCTCAGTTCCAGGACGCGGGCTGTAGCCCAGATCAGTGGCGCGGGAATGGCGCTTTTTGAATCCTGCTCCCCTGCCTGGGCGCCTTGTTCCTGCTCACTCAGGGAGGGCCTCCGCCTGGGTCTCAGTTCCAAAGCCCTCAGTTCCAGGACGCGGGCTGTAGCTCAGATCAGTGGCGCGGGAATGGCGCCTTTTGAATCCCGCTCCCCTGCCTGGGCACCTTGTTCCTGCTCACTCAGGGAGGGCCTCCGCCGTCTCCCCGCAAGCCTAGGTCGCAGGCGCGGGGACCTGGGCAGCTGCAATCCGAGCGCCGCTTTCGCGCAAGCTTACCGGGCAGCCGGGGCTGTGTGCTGGTGCTGGTCTCCTCCTGGGGGGCGGGGCTCTCTTTAATGGCGCCTGGAGCTCACCTCCGCGGCGGATCCTGCAGGGTTCGCCTCAGCTCCCGTTCACGGGGTGTGGTGGCTGAAATAGTTCCTTTCCACTCACAGTCCCACTTGCTGCGTCTGTTTTTCTTGTTGGGCGTTTTGGTTTGTTGTTTTCCTCCTCTCTGCCGGTCGGAGAGTGCCGCCTCTGTGGGCGGGGGAGGGGAGCAGGGTTCTGCGCTTCCCTCCCTTCTCGTCCTCTTTTATGGCAACTTTCTTCTTTGGGCAGTTTGCTGGAGTCCTCCGTTTGTCTTCCGTGTCCCAGTTCTCACTGGGACCTGCCGCTTTTCCTCCCTATTAACTTTTTTTAATGGGAGATCTTACTCGCAGAGTCCCCTCGCCGCCATGTTGCTCCGCCCCCTCTTTAATTTAAATTTGAATATACATCTTACATTAACAGATTTGTGTTGGAATACTAATCCCTCCCAATGACACATAGTTATATGTATAACTGTGGATGAATAGTCAGCTGGCAATAGCTTTTCATTATTTGTAAGTATGGAGGCAAACAACAACAGGGTAATTGTAAATTTACATACACTTAGTATGTATATGTGGAAATTTTAGACAATTTGTTGTCCATTTAAATAAGATTTCAAGTGTAACAGTGACAAAGATCTGGTCCACCGCAGTCTTCTGCTATGCATTCTTTCTCAATGATCCCATTGTATGTCATGGTTTCCACAAACATGCAATAGGATAATGTTTCCCAAGATAGACCCTTAGGTCATCTATCTTTGACTTTCATAGCATCGTTTCCAAATATCCATTGTACCTATCACGATTGCTTTACAACCCCGTTAAATATAGTTCAAATCTGATCTTATCTTTCCCCTCAGTGGGCCTTCATTCCCCATTATTATTTATATTGGTAAATATTACTATCATCTACCTGGTACCTTAGTTTGGGACCCAGAATTTAGTTGCACTTGATCCCTCTTTGATCACTTTCAACATTCAAGTAGTCACTTAACAGTGTTTATCCTACCTCCTAAATCTTTCTCTCTATTCCTTAATTCTGGCTGTCGTTAACTTACTTGTATTACTTAAAATGCCCTTTAACTGATTTCCCTTCTTCCATTAACTAATCAGTTAATTCAAGACATTTGGTGAATGCCTGTAATTTTAAGTGCTGGGGCTACAATGAGCAGAAATAGTCAATCTTAAGCCAGGAGGTGAGAAAGGGAGTGTATATACAGTGCTGAAAATTTAAATAGAATGGCTAAGACAGGTCTTGTTGAGAAGAGGACATTTAAATTAAACCTGAAGCAGGTGAATGAACAAGATATGAAAATAGTGGGTGCTGGGGGAATGGGGAGAATGATCTAGGCAAGAAGAACAGCAATTTGAAGACACTGATCTAGGAGCTCATATGGAAGATTTGAGGAAGAGCAAGGGAAGTGAGTCAAGCAAATTAGGAGTTGGGGAGCATTAGAGATAGGAAAGATCAGAAGCATAAGGAATAGGAAGTGAGCATTTAGGGGTTTACATGCAAGATATTGGGATTTCTATTGAGTGACACAGAAAGTTTGAGGATTTTGAGCAAAGAGGTGACATCAGATCTATTTCTTTAATAATGTGGTCAGGGGAGTAGTGAGCCTGGGATGGAGTGGGAGACCAATTGAGGAGGTCACTCAGTAATCAGGATGAGAGTAATCAGTAATGTTAGGTTTGAAAAAGTGGTAGCAGTGATGAGATGTCAGAGTCTGGATATATTTTGAATTAAACCTTAGTGTATTTGCTGATGATTCACTGATGACATATAGGGGAAAGTAGAATCTAGACTGAATTCCAGATTTTTACATTTCATCTCACCCAGAGAAAATGTTGCCCTAAGATGTGAGTTACGTATGTCCTTTGCCCAGAAAATGACATACCTCAACAGCCTGGTTAATTCCCATTTTTATCCTTGATATAATTCAAACATCTTTCTTTTTCCTCCAGATAGTTACTTCTTTCTCCCCTAGCTGTCCCTTATCTGATTTCTTAATCTTCAATGAATTTCTCTATTGTGGTCCTCATTCCTTCATGTGGTAAACAGTGACTTTCTTGCCTGCTTCTATCTTCAAGGTGTAACTCATAAATGTAGAGATGTGTCTTGTCTGTCAGGATATGTCCCATGTCTAGCACAGTACCCATTAGAGTTCATATCAGGGATTATTTATAGAAAGATTGATGAATGACTTCACAAAAAGGGATTTAAGATAATTTTGCTATTATTTGGAGGGACTTTGTATTAGATTCTATACTATACCTTCTGTTTTAAATACTGATAAATAAAAATGTATATTGGAGAGTAATCTTTACCATCTATTGAGTCCTTACCATGTACCTAGCACCATGCTGAATTTTTCCTACATCATTTAATACTTTTAAGAACTTTGGTTTACAGATGATGAAATAGAGACTTAGTTATTCAACCAGCAAGTGTTAGAGCTGGACTGTGAATTCAGGTCTGTCAAGCTTAAAGTAAAAGGTCCACATCAGATGCAGGGAGATTTTCTATTAATCATCACATTATTATTAATTTCTATAATACTCTCTTATTGCTGATACTAAGAAACAGAAATCTCAAAAATATTTATGCAAACAGGATTTACAAACACATTTAAGTGTGTGGCACTTGTGTTTGTTTATAAGTTGGAATTATGAGGACTATAAGAAAGTTTCAAAGTAAAGAGAGTACTCTATTTTAATCAGTTCAACTAAGATTAACCAAGGTTACCACTAGGCAGGTAATGGAAACTATCCAATTCAGGGATTTAATTTTTTAGAAATCCTATTCAAATAAGGTCTTGCTTGGAAGCTCAATAATATAAATAGAATGCATATGAACTAGATTTTTTTTGTTTGCATTTGTGATGTCAGAAAAGGATCCTGTTTTATTTTCAGCAAAAACACTGAGTTCATCTATTTTATTAAGTTTTTATATTTTTTTACAAGATTTTTTTTTTGCATAGAAGAACTGGGGTGTAGAGGGTTGAGAGTATTTACCAGAGACAGACAGAGTGGGAGAACAGGTAGATTTACTGCAATACACTGCTAAGGGGAGCAGTGGGCAAAACAGGAGAGGTCTGCTGTGCCATGTGTGTTAACTCCCTGGCCAGGAATGGAACTCAGGCCATTGTGATGGACAGTCATGGTGGTAGGTCTGAGACTTAACCCCTAGGCCACCTGGGAGGCCCAGTTTTTATATTCTTAAAAAACCTAGACTCACTATATTCAGAAAGGGCCACAAAGGATTATTTATGGTTGTACAGCCAGATAGTACCAGAGTCAGTGCTACAGTTTCAAGACTTAATGTATATTTTTTATTAAGCCATGCTGCAGTCTGAACGCTCTAGGTCCATGTGAAGATAAGATACTATCCTTGAATCAGAAATCCATAATAATTTATGTGTTTGTGCCTTTTAATGTACTGCATGACATTCCCCCATGTTTTATTTTCAATTTATTTTTATTTGGAGTAATATTTAAATAGGTTTATATTCCTTGAGAATATAAATCATGCTAATGGTAGATGGTGGCATAGGTGACAACATAGGTATACCTGCCTAGATGATTTGAAAACAGTAGCACATAGAAATATTTCATCTGGAACTTTATGATACTGGTATTTTAAATATATTTATCTAGTCATCAGATTCACACAGTGATAGAAGCACTGTGTTTCTACTGTCTGATTCTCAACAATTGTAACAGAAATCCCTGAGACAGGTTGCCTATCTTGCTTTGATGTTAAGGAGAGTCTTTGTATATACTCTAGAGGGCACTGCTGCTCAATGTTAATGTTCTCACTGAGTTCTGAAAAATAAAGTTACATATAGTCATTGAGCCCAGAGAAGTTTCAAAGCAAGAAACAACTATTTAGTTGAAGGTTTGCTTCCTTGTTATTTTCCAACAAATGACATTTTTCCCCCTACCTGGGTTTTTTCTCCCTTCCCTTCCTTTTTTTTTTTTCCCTTCAGTTAACATCCTTTTTTTTCCTTTTAACTGAGTATTATCTTTAAGCTTTATTGTCACAAACATTATTTTGTCAATTTTATATGAATTACAAATAAATATTCTGACAGTATAGATACATGATATTTTATTTCAAAAATGTTCTTTGAGAATTAAGTACTTGATATCAATTGTTAAAGTTAGATGTAGTTATTGGGGTGAAGAAAATGTTCTGAAATTGAGTTTTGGTGATGGTTGTACATCTCTATAAATATACTAAAATCCACTGAATTTTACACTTAAAGAGGTAAACTTTGTGGTATTATTACATACAACAGGTCTATAAAAAACTTAAATTTTCATAAAGGCCATATGCGACAAACCCAAAGTTAATATTATTCTTAATGGTGAAAGGCTGAAAGCTTTTCAAAAAAGACCTGGCATATCACAAAGATGTCCACTTTCACCTCTACTATTCAACAAAGTATTGGAAATCCTAATAGAGCAATTAGTCAAGAGAATTAGATAAGAATCTGAATTGGAAAAGTGAAACTATCACTATAGGCAGATGACATAACATACTTAGAAAATCCTAAAGATGTCACCAAAAAACTAATTGAAATTAAAAAATCAATTCAGTAAAGTGGCATGTTACAAAATAAGCTTTCAAAAATCAGTGTTATCATATACAAACAAGCTAGAAGAGAAAAGAATCAAGAAAACAATCCCATTCACAATTGCATCAAAAGGAATAAATAGTAAAATTATCACAGTAGATAAAGAAAGTATATAATGAAAATTATATTATTGAAAGAGAAGAAACACACAAATATAGAAAAGCTATTCCATGCTCATAGCCTGGAATATTTAACATTGTCAAAATGGTTATTCTACTGAAAGGAATTTATAGATTCAGTGCAATTCCCCTCAAGGTTCCAATGGTGTTCTTCAGAGAAATGAAACAAACATTGCTGAAAATTATATTGAATCACCTAAACAATCCTGACAAGAAAGAAGGGTGATGGCTTCTCAAAATATTAAAAATAGTTTTACCGTATGATCGAGCAAATCCACATCTAGGTGTCTACCTGAAGAATGCAAAAACACTAATTTGAGGAGAGTATGAACTAGTAAGTTCATTGTAGCACTATTTACAATAACTGTTTACAATAAGTCACAGCAGTAACCTAAATGCCAAAGGACATATGAGTAGTTTAGAAAAATGTAGCATATATACCCAGTGGAATACTACTCAGCCATAAAAAGATAAAATCTTGACCTTTGTGATAACATGGATGGAGCTGAAAGGGATAATGCTTAGTTAAATAAGTCAAAAGGAAAAAGACAAGTACGAGATGACTTCACTTATGTGGAATAAGGATAAACAGAGTCAGAGAAAACCAAACCAATAATAAACCCTTGAAATTTCACTGTGGAATTGAGGCTACAAGAGGGGGGGGGGAAGGAGAGACAAATTGGGGAAGGGGGTAATGGACTATGGTAGAAAACTGTGGGCTCCTCGGTGATAGGTACAGTGATGTGCCTTTGAGGAGGTAGGAACCTGTACCTCTCAATCATATATGGTGTTGTGAACCAATTTTACCTCAATTTCAAAAAAAGGTAAGTGCATTTTAAAAAAATCTGAATAGTATTCTATTGTATGTATTGTACCGCATTCCTGATCCATTCATCTGCCTTTAGAAACTTAGGTTGTTTCCATAATTTTGAAAGGGAACCGCTAATCAAATGAAATCTTTCCTGTTTCCTGCTACAAGAGTCATTGGTCAGGTGCAGTAAATAATGCAAAGTAAAGGTAAATAAAAAATTTTGCTTCTCTAAAGCCTATCTAGATGAGATTATGTAAAGGAGCTTACATTTTAACAAGGGCAGATGGCCACCAGTCTGATCTCCCAGGGCATCCTTGAATACCTGTCTTTTGTCACAAACTTTTGTGCTTACTGACCGATGTTATCAATGTATGATGGTTATGTATAAAAGAAACCCTTTGTCCCTAGACTGGTGCTCAGACTTTACGGGGCTACCCAGGTCTGGGACCTCATGCATGAGTAATAAAGCTTCTCCTGACCTCACCATTCCTGAAGTACCGCTTGCTCTTCTCCTGCCTGGGTAAAAGGCTAGAATTTATTTCTGCAACAATTTCCCTAATATAAATAGTGCTGCAGTGTACCAATAACAAACCCTATAAATCTGACTGTAGAACTGAGGCTAATAGAGCAGGTGAGTGTATTATTGATGGCAAGAAATTTGTTATAAATAATAAAGCATTAGATTTTTGAAATGACTTAAACAATTTAAAGCACGATTCTAGCATAACATTCCTCTCACTCATATTGGTGGAGTTACAAATATTTAATTGGCAATTGTTTCCAAGGCTGTTAGATCCATGAGGTATGTCAGCACAATATAACATTTCATGTCAGGGTGGAAAAAAGAGAAATACTAGAGAAAAACTCATCTTTAAATTCAACTTGTCTAATGATGAAATGTTTAATTCTCCTTTTTCTTCTCTTATGCAGCCTGAACTGATTAGGTAGTAGTGGTTCCCAAATGTATTTGAGCAGACATGTTTATTTCTGAAATACCTAAGATTTTGGAGAGCACAATGTTGTTTTTTTTTAATTGAGGTAACTTTGCTTTATAACACTGCATATGATTAAAATGTATAGGATCACAGCTCTTCAGATGTTTTACCAGGAAGCACAGTGTTTTGTTTTTTGTTTCATTTTGTTTTTAATTTTATCTTGCTCCCTCTGACTTATTTCACTTACCATTATCTATTTGCAGCAACATAGATGGAGCACACTATTCTTAACTCATTAAGAAAGGGTTACACTGGGCTTCCCCTGGTGGCGCAGGCAGTTGAGCGCCACACTGTGAAGCTGTCCGCAGCCTCTGCAGCACTGGTTCCATCCCGGGCGGCTGGCGAGGGTTCCACATGGCGCAGCAGACCTCTCCTGTAGTGCCCACTGCTCCCCTCAGCCATGTATTTCATCAGTCTCCCTGTTCTGTTCCCCGCTCTGTCTCTGGTGAATCCTCTCACGCTCCCACGCGTCTGGCCTGTACCCCGGTTCTTGTATAAATAAATAAATCTTTGGGGGAAAAGAAAAAGAGAAAGCGTTGTTCTGTGAATTCTAACTTGCCCAAGGTATTAAGTGTTTCTTCAAGAAAGGTGTGAGAAGTCTGTTGCACATCCAACCTTCAGGGCATGTTCATTTCACATTTAAATAGAAAGATCCGGGCCTCCCCTGTGGCGCAGTGGTTGAGTGCTGGGTTGCGAAGCTGCCCGCAGCCTCTGCAGTGCCGGTTCGATCCCCGGCTGCTCCCAGGCCACCGGAGGAGGGTCCCACATGGCGCGCAGACCTCTCCTGCCACCCGCTGCTCCCCTCAGCAGTGTACTTCGTCAGTCTTCCTGTTCTGTTCCCCGCTCTGGCTCTGGTGAATTCTCTCACCCTCCCGCGCTTCTGACTGTAACCAGTGCTCGTATAAATGTATAAATAAATAAATCTTTATAAATAAATAAATAAATAGATCCTCTCTCTCCAATTTGGGCACTTGAGATAGTGATACTTTGTAGCTGCTTGGTTTAGTTGTAGTTGTTTAGTAGGTACTTCCTAGATTTTAATGTTGACAGGATTGCCTTTTAAAATGCATTTTCATCAAGTGAATCTGGGGTTCTACTCAAGATTCTGCATTTCCAGCAAGTTCCCAGATGATGCCAATACTACATATGCAAAAACCTTTTTTTTGTATCACAAGTGTTTTACATTCTATTTTTTAATTTTTTTAAAAGATTTATTTATTTATTTATACAAGAACCGGGGGGTACAGTCAGAAGCGCAGGAGGGCGAGAGAATTCACCAGAGCCAGAGCGGGGAACAGAACAGGCAGACTGATGAAATACACTGCTGAGGGGCGCAGCGGGCATGGCAGGAGCAGTCTGTCATGCCACGTGGGACCCTCGCCGGTGGCCGGGGATCGAACCAGTGCTGTAGAGGCTGCAGGCAGCTTTGCAGCCCAGCGCTCAACTGCTGTGCCACCAGGGGAGGCCCTCTATTTTTTAAAAATTTATTTATTTATGCATACAAGAACTGAAGTACAGGCCAGAGGTTTGTGTCAGGGGGTGAGAGGATTCACCAGAGACAGAGTGGAGAACAGAAGGCAGACTGACTGAAATACACTACTGAGGGGAGCAGTGGGCAAGTCAGAGGTCTGCTTCGCCATGTGGGTAGCTCCCTGGTCAGGGATTGAACTTGCACTGCAGCAGCTGTAGATAGCTTCATAGGCTGTGTCTAAACCCCTTGCACCACCAGAGAGGCCCTTACCTTCTATTAGATCAGCATAGCTTCTAGATGAAACAGTGATTTTATTGAAATCACTGTACACAATCATCTTTTGCTGTGAGATCATTACAAAATGGTTAAAACTTTAACTTATCATTTTGTCAAAGTATACTAGCCCTACTATAGAACTAGACAAGTGTTTAATAAATTGATGAAGGATTTAGGGACTCTTACTCTCCAGCTCAGTTGTGGCCTGATTTGTAATACTAAATTGAAAGTATTAAGATATATTTCCCTACCTTCATAACATATATGTTATCTATAACATGTGAGGTAAGGAATTTGGAATATCAAGGCCGTGTTTTTTGACCCCGTGTGTTCATCTTCTGGTGTTTGATTTAATTGTCAAATATATATCCTAATATAAAAAGATTCTAACAATTGCAAAGGAAATAATCCTGTTTAATTTGTAGGGAGGGATATAAACCAGATTTCAACATTTTGCGCTTAAGTAGAGAGGTAAAGAGACAGAAAAGGAGGGAAAATGATCTCACTAAATGTGCATCTTAAAGTAGTAAAATCTATTAGTAAAGAATCTAAAGCAAAAAATACATTCTAGCATAAACTGGATAAAATAAGTACAATAGAATACAGAGTTCTGAATTATTCTCAGTCCAACTAGTTGAGGGATTTTGACAGTGTCTTAGAGGGGAGGACTGGAAACTGGAATGAAAACCCCACGTCTTCATCATGGCTAGTTTTGCTTAACTATATCCAATAAGTCATAATTGTTCTCATAAAAAAAGGTGGCTTTTAGTGACTAATGGACCAAATCCAAGATTACTTGTTTTACATGCTCTTGAGTAATATCTAGTTGCCTCAATATATTTTTAAAAACAACATCATGTACCCAACCTCTTTTGAATTTAATCCTAGTGGCTTTTTGCCCAGATTGTCTAAAGAAGTTGAAGAAAAAATTGAGATGCTCAGTATCATTTTCCCAGGGTGATTTTGTGTCATAATGTAATGAATAGTGTTCCAAGGTCTATGTCACTAGTATTTTTGAAGCCTATAAAATAAAATGTTTTCCTCAGAGTGTAGAAAAAATGCTGCAGATATCTCTTATCTTGGGGAACATTATGCATAGTGGGGTATGAAATGATGAGAAAATTGCTTGACATTAAGCCAATCACTCACTGGACTTCAGTTTTCTCCTTTGTCATTTAAGGAAGAATCAGTGAGATTCTCTCATCTTTGCTAGATTCTCAAATTTGCAAGCACTTTACTCCATTAGCTGGTCTGTTGGCTTTTATGTTCGGCTCAAATAATACTTCCTTAGAGAAGCTGTCCACAAACTCCTAAATTATAATGCTTATTTTGATGTTACATATTAAATAAGTTTAGATGAGATCGCACATAACATATATTGTAGGATATTGTTATCTCCTGGCCAGGAAGTTTATGATTTTTCCATAAAGACTACCTTTTGCGGGCCTCCCCGGTGGCGCTGCAGTTAAGCGCTGGGCTGCGAAGCTGCCCCAGCCTCTGCAGCACCGGTTCAATCTCCAGCCGCCTGGCGAGGGTCCCACATGGCGTGTAACCTCTCCTGCCACCCGCTGCTCCCCTCAGCAGTGTACTTTGGTCCTTCTGCCTGTTCTGCTCCCCGCTCTGGCTCTGGTGAATTCTCTCGCCCTCCGGTGCTTCTGACTGTACCCAGTGCTTGTATAAATAAATAAATAAATACAAGACTACCCTTTGCTATGCTTAGATTCCCATAGGATAAATATGTTCAATGACAGTTGCTTCTATTCATCTTAAACAACCAATGGCCCTAAACTCATTCTCATAGTATTTACCACAACTGTAGTTGGGTATTTGCTTATTTAGATTTTTTTATTTTTTTAAAGATTTATTTATGCATACAAGAACTGGGGTACAGGCCAGAGGTGTGGGGGGTGAGAGGATTCACCAGAGACAGAGTGGGGAACAGAACAGGCAGATTGACGGAAATACACTGCTGAGGAGAGTAGCGGGCGAGCCAGGAGAGATGTGCTGCACAATGTGGGTTGCTCCCTGGCCGGCGGGGGATCAAACTTGTGCTGCAGTGGCTGTGGATTGCTTCATAGGTTGCGTCTTAACCCCTTGCGCCACCAGGGAAGCCATTATTTAGATTTTTTAGTGTCTGTTTTCACAATCTACAACACAAGAGCAGAGTTCAAGCCTTTCTGCTCTCTTTCTGTATGTCTAGCACCTAGCACAAAAATTGGGCAATCCAAAAGTAGGTATTATTTCATTGGAAGAGTAATGAAAAAGAAATGAAGTATAACATATGGTGAAATGAGATAAATGACATAAAATATGTGTATGTAAATAAAGTGCTTGCGTTTGTAGGACTCAAAATGACTCATTTTGCTATATTGAATTAAAAGTTGTTTTCAAGCAAGAATAGTTTGGGTTTCCTAATGGGTTGAGTGTGAACTTGAAGGACTACTACCTGCCTTTGGGAATTATTTGTGTATACACACATATATGTGTGTGTGTGTGTGTGTATATATATTATATATATATATATACACACACGTGTGTGTGTGAGAGAGAGAGAGAATACCAATTGAACAGGAGTGACTAACAGAATCAAAATACAGCTTCAAAAGAGAATAGGCTTTACTGTAAAGTACTCAATAATTTGGGCAACAAAAAATGACAATGATCTAACAACAGTAAGTGAGAAAACTTGATCAGTGAGATAAGAGAAAAAAACAGGTGTGAAAGGTGTTTGAAGATTATGTTTCAGGGAAGAATCACTACTGTGCTATTAAATGGCCACTGAAACCTGACCTTCTGATTTTGCAATGTGGATGATCACTGAAGACCTAGACAAGACCCTTTTCACAAATGTAGGTATGAGAAGCTATTTGTAATGGAATAAGGGAGAATACGTTATATACTAAATCCACTTACAGAGAAACTCTTGGAAGTTTGAACCATTGCATTAATTAATTCATGAGTGTCCAGAGTTGCACTGTATGCAATGGCAAAATACCACAAGAGTGAATATATGAGTTATACTATCACAGTAGACTATTATATAGCAATGAAAAAGTTGTTTGAATAAATTCTTACTGTCTCATGAATAATATTGTTACCAATAAAATATGATTTTGATCTCATTTATATGAATCATAAATACAGATGGAACTAAACATGTTATTTAGGAATCTACCCATGAGTGGTAAAGCCTTAAAGAAAATCAAAAGAATGAGATACTTTGCTGGATAATAGTTACATTGTGAAAGGTAGTGGGTGGGCACTTAATGGATAAGATGTAATTAGAAAGGGACATGTAGGGCCTTCTAAAGTACTGGTGATGTAATTTAATATACCTTACTTATAAATGCTGAGTACCCAAAGTTTTATTTTTTAAATTAGTCTTTGATGTTTGCAAACAAATTTTTAAAGTAAAGGAACGATGGGGATAAGAAATTAGAAATTCAGGCAGGGTGTCTAAACAAGCTTATAGAAGATGTTGGTTAAGGCGAGGAACTGAGAAAGAAAGCCATAGGTGGAGCTGGGACATGGCTCAAGGGAGATCTTTATATCTCTATCTCTTCATCTATATCTATATATTTTTAAATTGGAGGTCATGTGGCGTATCTTTATGTTGATGGGAATATACCAGTAGAAGAAAACTCTGCTTTAATTCATGCTTTGCAATATTAAACTCAGGCAGATATCCTGGCTAAGAGGTAAGACTGCCAGGACAAAATTTTTCTAGATTAGAAAAAAAAAATGGGATCTCTTTAACCACTGACTTGAAAGTTGATCATATTAATTTCCAACACATTTATTTATAGGTTGGAAAAATGGGTATTACAAATATTGAATGGAGTCAGTCATTTTCTTCTTTTGAGTTATTAGTCAGTGTAACCCTTTCCAAAATCATTTTGATTTTCAATTATTTTAGACAGTTATCCAATGAATAATTTTATACTTGGGATGGTACTTTCATTTTACATATCATGCACATATGCTAAGTTTAGAAAAGCATATTCTGAAAAACAAAATCAATGCATATTTCTCTGCTCAAGAAAATGAGATCCTTCAAGTTGGGGCAATACATTTTAAGGAATCAGATTAGATAGGTTTAGGTTATTGATTTTTGTCCTCAAGACATAGTAGGAGTATCAATTATAGTCATTTTGGTAGCTTGAGCAGTATAAGAATTAGGTAAGTAACATATTTCTGAGGAAATAGCTTACGGATACCTTCTGTAATGGACATTAAGTTGGCAGTGGACATTAGAGAATTTGGTAGAAATTTATCATCCTAGATGACTGATTGCAGATAATCTTTCTCTATATTATAATGTTGTTCCCACTCCTCTGCCCATAACATCATGTTGTATTTGTAGAGTTTTGAAATTATACCCCCAAAACATATACTGTTGTCTATACCAACATACTTCCATAAATATAATTAAAGAAAAAAATGTTTCAGCCAATTGGTAACTGTTTGGTATGTGGCCTGTGGTTTCTGTGGGGTCTCTAAATACACTATGTTGACTGTATGATTGCAGAAGTAAGTAAGTTGCTTGACTAATTCTATTAAGAAATTATCCTTTGCTTAATAATAAAATTTTCAATTTTAAGCATAGTTTCTGAAAGTTAAAGTAGCAGTTCATAAACCAGATTGAAACAACAGAGTTTGGAATGAATTTTTGACATTGTGGCTTCTTTCCCTCGTAAGCACATACATTTCTCTTTCATGTTTTCATGTTGTTTTGGGTTGTTAAACTCATGTCACCTGATTGGCTTTGGCATGTCTATGTAATCAGTTAATCCCATCACAAGTACAGACAAAAGGGAAGAAAATGGAAATAAGATTTGTTATAGTGGGAGGTGTCCTGCTAAGACTTGTCTGTTCCTGAACTAAGATTCCTTAAATCTTTCCTGAAAACATTCTGAATTTCAGTTTCTAAATCTTCATCCTATTTTCCACACTCATCTCATATTGTTTATGTAATCCAGTAGACATAGACACTCTCTTAGGAGAACTGAGAATATCTGGAATAACTGTGAATTTTGGATTTAGAATAAATAACGATTATATCATGATTACTCAGCTACTTGGGTTCCTGGCCATGTGATGGGGTTTCCTTCTACAGATATGGAGAACAAGATGGGCAATAAAAGAATCTATATCTTATCTTTGTATTTTCAGGAGAGGATAACCTGAAAGAGGTTTGAGAGTTTAAATTTTATATAAAAGTAATCAAATCATCCCACGGACCGTATTTTTAACCGAAGTATCATAGAATTGTCAGATTTACCTAAAACTACCTAAAAAATATATTGTTTCCATTTCCCAATTCAATTTGGGTGCCCTGGTTCCTCTGAGGATATGGAGGAATTGGAAAACACTATAGTAGAGTGCAGAAAAAATTCCCTAAAACATTTGAATATGTTTCTCCACTTTCCATTGAAAACTCTATATACTTTATTCAACTTAATATAAACCCTTGTTTCCTAGTCATGAGTATATATGTTGAAAAATGAAGGTACATAATTTATTTTTAAAAGTTCATCAGATTGGCAAGGCGACTTTGATGCTTTGACTTTGGAAAAACAAACAACAAAACTAATGGGGAGTTAAGTGTTTTTCAGGTTAATTAAAGAGGAAAAATAATTATTACTAATCAATGCCATGTATTTAAGAAATACACCAAAGTGTTCCATAGTAAACAAAGTTCCTAAGAAGAGTTTTTTTGTAATTGGAAAGTGTGGTTCTGATGACGTGTTCTATTTCCCATAAAGATGAATCAATTTAGGATATGGGTTAATTTAGGCATTATGAAATTGTTCATCTATTTCATCAATTGCATGGTTTACATCTTTCCTTCACATGACATTTTCATCTATATTAGCATTTATAAGGGTCAAATTTTTGAATATCAGAATTTCTTTGCAGAATTAAATGTTTTAGCAAACTGCATTTCATAGTATATAGTGATTAGCAAACAGTATTACATTGTATAGAATAATGAAATAATGGAAAAAACAATTCATATGTTTTCCATGTTAATCATTTTAATACAAAAACCATGATTGCTATTTTGGATTCCTCATTAGACAGTCCACATATAAAATTCAATTTTGTGATTTTTTATTTCACATAGAATAAAAACGGGCACCATACATAAATGACTTAGAAGATTTTAACCTATTTTAGTGATTTCATCATTTGAATGTGAAATCATTTTATTTAAATTATTCTCAGGTTTTGTTTATTGTTGGAACAGATTGTTATCTGTTTTTACTCATATACAGTTAGTCAAATGCACACAATTATACACTTAATTTTATTAAAATTATTGGAATTTTGATTGAGTTTGCTAGTATTTGGGAGATATAAAATAAATCCACCTACACTAAATTTTGTAAACACATTACACATGTTTTTATTTAATTCCCCTTTAAAATTACTTGTTAGTATCACAGTTGTGTATTCATGGGAAAGCAAAAGGAACTATATATGCATATATATTTACATATATTCATATATATGTATATACACAGATACATTAAATTGTGTAATGATTTTTACATCTTACCATATAACTCCAGATTATCCTATAACTTGTTGCCTTTTTATGTGAAAGTATGTGAAAACAAGTATTCACTAATTGAAATCTAAGTACTGTTTTTTCCTTAAATATCAACAAGAATTTACTTGAAAATAATGATATCATACCTATATAAAAGTAGATGGAAAATGCCTTTATTGTGTAAAAGTGGATTTGGGGATTCATTGCATATTTAATGATACTATGATGTAAGTAAGAATACAGAATCCTCAAAAAATTCTGAAACAAAAAAGTAATTTTTTACTGACTACATTTTGAAATTGACATTTCTTTTGGAAAAGTTAAACATGAAAAAATAAAAACACTTCCTTATTTAAGAATATGTTGTCATTAACTAAGTGATCAGTTTAGATTTACTCATTCAGTAAAGATTTCAGTCATATATCCAATCACCTTATTTAAACATGATCAAGCATATTATCAAAACAGTACCTAAATCTTTCAGTGAAGCTTTCAAAAAATTAACAGGAAAATTGCGAGACAAAAATTTCTTAAGTGTCTATATATTTTTCATAGACTCTATAATAAAAAATTTTGAAAGTTACAGAATCAAAAACAGCACTTACCTATACATTTTAATCCTGAATAAAGAAGAGGTCCTTTTTTCTGGCTATCCAGCTGCTGAGATTTCCACCCAAATGAATGACATGCATGTATTATGTGTGATCTATGAAAGAGCTGAATACAAATGAGGAAATCCCACGTAATTGAAATCTGTAACTTGTTAAACAAGTCTGAAGGATCAACTTGAACCAATAGCGTGGCTTTAGAATGGAATCAGAAACGGTGCTCCACAGATTAGTAAGAATTTTATTTATTTTGGTAAGTTATGATTAAAATATGATAATAAGTGACAGGTTATCAACTACTCTTCATGCTATCGGGTGATAACTTTTCAAGAGGATGTGGCATTCTTGTCCATGTTATCAACATGTCATATACCTCGGTTGCCACAGCAAGCAAAAGACAAAAATACTTTCCAGTCATTAGTGGGTAATACTGCTTTGAATTCTCCCTTCTCTGTGATAAAATGTTTTCCTTATAGCATATAAAACAGAATCAGAAGAATCACTGAGTAGGTGTGCAAAGTGTGTGGGATAAGCAAGCAGTTCCAATAGTTGAAACAAAATCCACAGTCTTTTTCAAGTATATCTTTTGAAAAAAGTTTTTTTAATCTCCTCCGAGGAGATGAGTGAACAGTAACATATGATACAAATGTGTGTGGGGTTTGAGTAAGGATGGAGAGTGTCAGGCAGTGTTTGTGGACAGTGGGAGAGCCCAGAGAAACAGACAAGGATAGCATGGAGGTGAGAAAGAACATTCCTGTTTAATGTGTTGGGAAAATATAGGAGATAAAATAAAATTGGCAAGCTATGTTGGGTTTACTTTGAGAGAAATAAAGAATGCTAAAGGGCCTCCCTGGTGGTGCAGGGATTAAAGTCTCAAGCTATTGCCAGTCACTGAGGGATGAGTTCTAGCTAGGGAGCTAGCTAGTCCTGGCTAGGGAGCTAAACCACTTGGCTCAACAGACCTCTCCTGTTTCGCCTACTGCTCCCCTCAGTAGTGTATTTCAGGAGATCTGCCGGTTCTGCTTCCCACTCTCTCTGGTGAATCCTCTCCCCCCCTTCACCTCTGGCTTACAACCAGTTCTTATATGCATAAATAAAAAATAAATCTTTTTTGAAAAAAGAATGGTCCTTCTGCCTGCTCTGCTCCCCACTCTGGCTCTGGTGAATTCTCTCACCCTCCCACGCTTCTGACTGTGCCCAGTGCTTGTATAAATAAATAAATAAATCTTAAAAAAAAAAAAGAAAAAATTCATTTATTGAAGTAACATTGCGTTATAACATTATGTGTGTTTTTTTATAACAAAGTTACATTAACCAACTGTTTTTATTTTACCTGTCACCCCTTAAGTAATGTTTACATGTACAGGTCTTCTTGAAATAGTAACTTGTTGTTTAGCTTTGTATTATGCTTTTTATACTTAATGTTGTTTCCTAAGCAAACCCCTGCATTGCTAAGTTTTATTTCTAGTAACTGTATATTATTTCTAGTAACTGTATATGAATCTAATTGATAAGTAAAATGCTACGACTTACAAAAATTAACAAATATAGTATCTAGATCATCAATTAACTATAGAGAGTGAATCAAATTATGCTGAATGGATTCATGGTAAAATATTGAAACCATTTCATAATGTGAGTTATTTAGACATTTTCTTTTTTTTTTTCATTGTAGATGACACATTCAATGACCATCTTCACATACGTGATTTCTTTTTGAGGCCATTGCTGACTTTTTTCTTGGAATAAATGAAAGAGTCTTAGATCAAATCATTTAGACATTTTATTGCCTTTTAAAATTTACTTTTAATTTGGTCAATGATTTGAAGTTTTCTTTTTTTTTTATTTGTAGCTCCTCTAACTATACATGTTCTTTGTCCTCTATCTTTGTATTTCCTGGAGTACTGAGCAAAGTCCATTTAGATGAGTAGGTGCTTACTCAACACATATTGTTTGAATGTCTAATAACAGAATGCCTTATTGCAGATCCAGGTGTTCCATCATTATTTACTACAGAATTTAGGAGTGAGTCAGGGAGTGGGAATAACATGGAAAAAACAGTCTGAAAGATACTTCCTGCTTGTCTGTGATGACCTCAACACAGAATGAGAGGTGGGGCATGAAAGTTTGGTTTGTGAAGCAAAGCAATACTTCTTAACAGGGACTCTTTTAAAAGATGTTGACTCCAGATCCTCAGGGAGTGGTGGGATAGGCCTTGTCCTTTTCTATTCTAAAGGAGCAGCCATTACAAGAATAAGGAATAGAGAATCACATTGTATAAAAAGTATCAGAATCCTTTTCCTTCCTGTCATAGATTTGATTTTATTCTTTGATTTATACATGCACAACAGTAAAGGAAAACTACAGGAACAGACATCAGGGAGTTGTCAGGAGTCTTTTATTTTGGTAGAGGAAAGACCTATACATTGTACAAATTATTAAGAGTGATTATTTCTTTTTTAAAAATATTTTATATAATTACATCATTTTTCATTTTTGCACAATGTGTGCATTATCATTTTGGTTATATTCCCCATACAATTGCACCCCCCCCCCTTATTTTGACCCTAGTCCTTCCTCTCCCCTTCCCCCTCCCCAAGTGTGTCTCTGGTTTATAGTTGCTTGTTGATTTTGATTTTTACTTTGTATTAGTCTTTTTCCTGGTCCCTTATTTAGGTTTTCTAAATTCCTGCTATGAGTGAGACCATCTGGTATTTTTCTTCTTCTTTCTGACTTGTTTTGCTGAGCATGATCCCTTCTAGCTCCATAAGATTGGTTATTTTGGTTATTTTGCCTTCCTAGTCTGAGCGGGGAAGATAGTGGTAAATAGATTATCTTAAAATATACAAATGTCTGTAAATAGACCTACTTTTGAAAGAAGTATTAATCATTTGATGGAGCCTGTCATAACAATCTGAGTGGAAAAAACAACCGAAAGCAGTTAATCTGAGAAGGTGTGGGCCAGTAGTGTTTTTTTCTTTTTCAATTTGGAGTTTGTTTAGTCATCAAATCTGGGAAAGTACAGTCAAGTCATATGTATATAGTTGGTAATGAATTTGTCATGACCTCTCTGACAGTATAAAGATACAAAAAGAAAGATAATGGATATGCCTTCCATTGAAAGTTATACAATGGTATTTAAGCATAATTCTTACATTTATTAATATAAATTTAAAATTTGGGTGGCAATTCAATTTTGTGTGACAAAACTGTTTTGGATTATGATGTTAGGTAGTTGCAGTTAAAGGAATAAGAATGCTTCACTCTGTTTCAAAACTTGAATATTCAGGAACAGTTTAGTAGGGGAAACTGTATGAGCTTTTGAGTTAGAATAGACCTACATTCAAGTCTTGGTTCTTTTGTTTACTTCCCAGCAGGGTTCGGTAGAATTATCTCTATAAATCTCAGGTTTTTTTACATATACAAGTGGAGTTTAAATATCACCTCATAAAGCTATAAAAATTAAATTCAGTCAAATCAAATAAAACACACTGAGGAATGTAAACCACCTTGCTTGTTCAACAACATGTAATGTGCTCATTTCTTCATCACTGATTCTTAAGATAGTATATATGTGTACGTGTGTAGGAGTCACATTGAAAAATAGTGAAGAACACAGTTTGAAGATGGCCTTGGATGCTTCTAAAATCCCTTCCTCCCTAAATCCAAATGTGGGGATTTTGCTTCTCAAACCAATCTTACAGATATATCCCAAAACATTGCCCATGCATTTTTAAAAACCATTTTATAAAATAAGATATAAAAGAAACATCTTAGTCATAAGTACCTTTTCAGAAAATATCACATTTTATTCATTTGCCATTCATTTACATAACAGTATAATTTGGGGAGTACAACTTCATACCTCAACATTTGGACATGCTTCACTCACCATATAACCTCCTCTCAGTCCTTTCCCCTCCTCTGGTAACCACTGTATTTTTCACAGAATTCAAGGATTATTTTTGTTGTGTTTTGACTGGGTTTTTTTTTAAATATTCCACAAATGAGTAAAACCATCTGATAACTGTCTTTAGTTTTTTGATTTATTTTACTTAGCATAATCACCACAAGCTGTATTCATTTCCTCTTCCAAAATGTCTAATTTAGTGTTCATAAAAGCTATTTCAATTCTTCTCTATTTAAATTTTTTTTCAATCTCATTTTTCCCATTACTACTCCTATATACTTTTATCCCTTCCTTCCTTGTCCATCCTTCTAACCTTAGAGACCTCATAGCATTTACTAATGTCCACTAGTTTTTGTATTTTATTTTTTTCAAAGTATGTTCACTATGTAAATGTACAGTATTTGTCCTTTGTCATTATGAGTTGCTTTACTACACACAACTTCTTCAAACTCCCTCCATTTACTGTGAGTTAGCTGCATTTTATCCATTTTTCCTTGTGGCTGAATAGTGTCCTAAGTGTGAATATGCCATATCAACCTACGTCATCTATTCATGGATTTTTAGGTCGCATCCATATCCTAGTTTTTGTAACTAGTGAGGTGATAAACACTGCAGAGCATGTAGTTTTTTCCTCTATAGATGGTGTTAGATACTAAGAGTGAGACTGCTGGGTTATGTGGTATTTCTACTTAGAGTTTTCTACTGTAAATCTAGATCATTTTCCATAATGACTGCACCAGTTTACATTCCCACCAACAGCATAATAAGGATCTTCTTTCTTCGCTTCCTCTCTTCCACTTACTGGTGTGTGTGTGTGTATAATATAATATATGCCATTCTCATTGTATCTCATTGTGGTTTTAACCTGCATCTCTCTTACTGGAAGTGATGATAAACATTTTTCCATATATCTACTGCTTTTTGGTGAGCTGTATTTTCCTATCTGCCGTCCATCAAATGTTTTCTACTCTTCTCCAAAGGTTTATACTCTGTCCCTTATTCCATGCCCTTGTTTTCAGCAGATGACTTACAGATCTACAACTGGAGAAAAAGATGTCTTCGGATGGACACTCCTTCAACTATTTGCTGTGATAACCATTAATTTATGTCTCTGCCCATATCCTTCCTCATATAGAAGAAATTTTCTTCTTCTTTTGGGAGGCTAATTTTGTCATTTGTGCTTTGGTATGCATGTCCTTTTCCTCTCCTTCCTAAATTTGCTTGTCTGATATTTCCTATCTCCACAAGTTACCTTCCATTTTTCCAGTTTCTCATATGGGAAATCTGTACATTAACCTTGACTACTCTTTCTGTAACGTCCTACATGCATAAATCTATTGTTTTCCTTGTCCTTATCTCCACTACCATTACGTGCCTCCAGGTCACTATAAACTCTCAACTATATATGTGCCATAGGCTTGTGATTAGTCTCTCTCCCGCTACTTTATTTTTTGACATTCGTTATCTCTTCACTCCTACAAAAATGATTACTATAAATTAAGTCATGTCATTATCCTTTCACAAACTTGTCCATCAATCCCTTGCACTTAAGATAGTTTATTCTCTTTGACATGGTGGCAAAGTCCTGTAGCATCTGCACTTTGCCTCCCTTTTCACCTTTCTTTCTAACTCTGCATCTCTAATGCTGCACTCCAGCATTGACTTTCCTTTACCTGTTTGAACATTCTGCTCTCACATTCTGCTATTTAATTAGCTTGTATTATCTTTTCTTAACCTTCCTCAATAAATTTTTTTGTTCCCAAATTCAAATAATCTTTTAGGCTTTCTTATATGCTTCTTCATCCACGAGGGTTTAACTCTTAGGGTAGGTTGATTCCTCTGCAATGTGATTGCACCTCAGTATGTTTGTCTCATATTCAGGATAGTATTATTCAGGATTGACCATGGATTTTCATGAGGGGATGGGCTGTGGTGTTTTCAGAGCCTGCTTTCCTACCTGACAAGGGGTTAGGTGCTTATTCAATAATTTTGAATTATTGAAAGAAATTGTGAGTAGAAATTTCAATGAAGTATTGCAGCTATGTTTGACAGTATTTCAAAAATTACTCTTGAAGGAGACATGGAGATACCCTTCAGATCGTTCAAGACAAGCTACTCAGTTGCACAGTATGAGCACCTGTATTTTAAAACAGTTTATTTGTATTGTTTTGTTTAATTTATTTTATTGAAGTATTTGTTGATTTACATACTTGTTAGCATTTTGTGAGTATAGGATTGTCTGCTCCCCTCTTGAAGGTACAATCACCATAGTGCATCCCAGGCCTAGAACAAAGTGTGGAATATGATGGGGGACTAGAGTTTATTTTTTCTGTACGTGTGGTGAGGTCAGTAGATGAGGAGATGAAGGCCATTGAAAAGATTACTTCTTATTCACAGTTCCCAAAAGGAAGATCACATCATGCAGTGCCAGATAAGGAAATATTAGTCAACTAGCAGACAGAAAGAAAAGGAAGAACTATGGGCAAGAGCCTTCAGTGTCATTTCTGTGGGAAGGAACAGACGAGACAGGATAAGCAGGTGTAGGATTGACTAATTAGACTTACTGGTGTCTGTAATATAGGTGCTGTCTCTAGTTGTCTGGTTTCTGATTCTGGAGTGGATAAACTATATTGGCAGGTGTATAGAGCCAGAGTGAAGAACTAAAGTAAGGAGTTTAGGCTGGGCACTAGATAGGATTGGTTTGCTTGTGAATGGCACACTCACAAGGGGAATCATTTGCTGTCTCTAGGAATTTACTAGCCCTGAGGAAGCTGCTTAATAACCTGAAAGTTCCTGCAGATTAACTTTGTAAGATTTTCCTATGTCTTCAAGTCAAGGGCATTTTCTTTTCTGAGTGCACTCAGGGACTTGCAGTTGTGCCCAATTTTCTAGGAAAGTGTTCTCACAAAGGCAAAATATTTACTAAATTTCAAGCATATTTTTAAGATTTGGAACTATTCCTTTGAGGGGTACCAACCTAGTGGAACCTTGTACCTGGGCTTCATGACCTGTATTCCTGTAAGAACTGCCACTGACATTCTTTTGGCATGTTACTTTTGTTGGAGTCAGTAATCAAAGCTGCCAGATACTCCTCCATTCCTGGAAGTCAGATTACCAGGGATTTGTAAGGGAAACTCTTCCTTGGGAAACCTAATTTGAGAATTTGGAAATTCTCTAACTCCAAGTCCCAGGGTGTTGGTCCACATGTTTTGAAGGAGATGGGGGAGAGAGATGATAAACATGAAGACAGTGGAACTGCATGCTTGCCACTAGGCTGCATATGTACTCAAAGGGGGATAATGAACAGTTGAGGCTAATTAACATAACTTAAAGTCAGTATGAGATCCAGAGATTCTTTTTTGGTAAATTATTAAGAAGCCCTCATCAGGGTCTCCCTGGTGGCGAAAGGGTTAAGATGTGACCTGTGAAGCAATCCGCAGCCAATGCAGCATGAGTTTGATTCCCAGCCAGCCAGGGAGTAACCCACATGGCACAGCAGACCTCTCCTGACTCGCCTGCTGCTCCCCTCAGCAGTGTGCTTTGGTCAGTCTGCCTGTTCTGTTACCCACTCTGTCTCTGGTGAATCCTCTCATCCCCCCCCACACACCCCTCTGGCCTGTACCCTAGCTCTTGTATGCATAAATGAATAAATCTTAAAAAAATAAAAAAAAAGCCCTCATTATATGTAGTAGATGAGCAGGAAAAACTGCATATAAAGCACAGGATTGGTTAAAGTTGCTGAACTCCAAATGATGGTTGAATGCCCAACAAAGACAGATCTGTTATTCCAAAGTCAGCCCTAGCTGGGGAAACCTGGGACCTGACATGTGGGATGTGGATGTATGGGCAGATATCCTGAAGATTTTGCTTATGAAGACTTCCTTTGAGCCTTCTGAGTCTGCAGAAGTGGGTCCTTACTCAATTTTGAGAACTAGCATTGTACATATACATCACATCTTAATCTTCTCATCTATCTGATGAGTTTTGGTTGTTTATATAACTTGGCTGTTATAAATAGTGCTGCAGTGAAAATAGGAGTACATATATTTCCTAACTTTGGAAAACGACAAAAAAATGTTAAAAGTTGATTTAACAGCTGAGTCTTGATTCCTAATGAAAACTAAAGGACAGTCATATGTGTAATTAAATACACAACAAAATATTTTTCTGAAATTGAAATTACTTTCTATGAGCTTTTGGAAAGCAGATATTGTTTGATTTTCAGTTTACTCTCTCTATTGTCTATTAGGCAAATTCAATAAGGAAGGGCCTTAATCACAAGAAAATAATCACAGATTTATAACATGACAAATGGGAATTATCCAGATTGGAGAGGGCCTTTGGACAAAGAGAAAGGAAGGACAGTAATGTCTTCACTAGACACTTAGGGAGTTTATTTGCTTTCTCAGATCTTTGATTATAAATTCTGTATGCTAAGTTCTCAAAATTGGTGCTTATTAAAAACATTTTTTTAATGATAATTTCATGGTTGCAACAGTAGGTTACATCTACAAGCCATAAGGATAATTGTGCAATACAAAGGACTAAACTTTTTTTCTTATTGCATTTAGCGAAGTTTTACCTTATGAAACTTCTTTTTAAATTTTTACTATATATGAATTTTATTATGTATTTATAGAGCTATGATTAAAATATCTTTTTTATTATGAATTGTGTTCAAGTAGAAAAATTCTACTAGAGTTATTTATTGAAACCTGTTTTCATGACAATGGCTAATATTAATATTCTGTGAATACACTCTGGGTAGGTTAATGATTGAAGTCCCTGAAAGCACGTTGTGTTGGGGGGAAGTCAGTCTGTATTTCAAAAAGCCACTGACTGCAGTGTCAGTCATTTATTCTGCTATTTCTTCTAGGGACATCAGAGTGAATACTGTTTAATCAGATAAAAGTTTTTAAATACTTGATGTAAAATCTTCGAGGTGCTTCTCATTTCTGAAAATGATTAAATACTCAGAACAGTAGTTCTTAATAAGGGGCAAGTTTATTCCTTATGGGACATTTGTCAATGTCTGAAGATATATTTTGGTTATATCAGTAGGGGGAGGAGCAGGAGTGTGTTCCAGGCTTCTAGTGAGCAGAAAGAGGTCAGAGTCTGCTGCAGGGGACAGCCCATCTGAGGCCAAAATGTCACATTTCAGAGTGATCCATAGTAATTATTTAGGAGAAATGTATGTCTTAATAGAAGTTGAAAGAAAGATTTATGCTCTTGACCTAACACAGATGTGATATTTGTAATGCTCTGATAACCAACTTTATTAGGTTTAAAATGATAGGTGAATATTTGTTTACATGTAATCCACAATAAAATGTTGCACAAAACAGTTTAGAAATACAGTTTATGATGCTAAGATCATCTGGAATCTTAACACTGAAAGTCAATTATATTATCACCACAATATAGAATAACTTATATGCCTATATATATTTTTATATATGAAGAAGCAAGTTTATCTTAAGGAGTAGAGAATTGGCAGCCAGCTGCCTAAGTGAATCACATTTTTTTAAATTCTTTCCTCAAGAGTTTCCTAACTAAAAATAGATTTAATAGCACTTGCTGAATTTTTTTATAGATAGGATGATTTATAAAGATAGGATTTTATAGATAGGATGATTTATGATTATAAAGATACTTTGTAAGGAAAGGATATGTAAAATTGGTACCTGGTTTTAGGTCCATGGGATAAAAACTATCTATAGCTTTGTCAAGTCATTGATGTTTCCTGGCTTCAGTTTCTTCATAATAAGTGTGTTGGTCCTCATGACTAATACAATCTTTCCTAAACTTCCAAATTTATGAATCTAAGTTATAGGTCAATTTTTTGGTGAATAATTTACAAATCTCTTGGATTATGTTAGGATTATTTTTACATCTTCTTAACAGCATTGAGTGGGGGAAGGATTAATACAAAGTAACTCCATTTTCCAATGCTTTGGTATATATTTTAACAACATGAGTAAATGACTTTCCAGTGAGAATTCTTAATATTTAATAGCTGGTGTTATCATGCAGACTGTCACAAAGCCTTCATTTAATTCTATCTTGAAATATGAGACTGACTCTTTTAATGTCTTCACAAGACAGGCGGGTTATTTGCTCTTTCAGATCACTTCGATCATAAATTCTGTATGGTAAGTTCTCAAAATTGGTGCTTATTAAAAAGTTAATTATGATTTCATGGTTGCAACAGTACATGACTGCTACAAGCATAGAGGATAATTGCACTATACAAAAGAATAAACTTTTTCCATGTAGAAAGAAAATGCTCTTTGATTCTTCAATGTATCAGCATAGTCTGATTTTTTTTTTTTTTTAGACATTTAACCTTACAGTAATGATGTACAAAGCTACCTCCTGATGGTCCAAACATGTAAATGGATCTTTAGAATGTCATTTTTTTTTTTTGGTATCCATTGTTTGATGTGGCCATAACCTCCCAAATATTTGTAACAAAAATACATTATTGATTAGAAAATTAATATATATACTCATAACTACACTTTCTCTGGGTATGTTTATAGGGTATTTGTGTGTGTCAATAAAAACCAAAAGATAAGGTTTCACTACAGAAAAAGGTTAGGGCATATCTGACCTGATTTATTACCATACTTTGTTACTTTGATGTAATTTCTTATAAACATCATGCCAATGGGTTTATAAATAGAAACACTTCTTATGATGGAAAAATCTCTAGGAAATCCAGAAGGATAAGGAAAAAGGAAAAAAAAATGTATTTGTGAGCCTGAAGAAATGATAGATTTATGAAAGCGTTTCCTGAACTCCTTGAGTTTATAAAGTTTCTCATTTAATGGGACATGCCTGACAAAGACAATCTAAAATCCTCACAACTACCCTCAAAAATTTACATTGCTCCTCACTTAAATAGGTGAGTATCCCTGATATATTTTCAAACCAGGCTAAATTGACCTATTTGTAAATTTAAATCTCTTAAAATTGGCTATGAGTTGTTGGTTGATTAAAATGATCCTAAAATTAATTAGATATATCACAGGTCTCATATTGTTTGGGTCAGTCATTTAACCTCACTTCATTTTACTTCATTCCATTTAATGATTCAGTTCTCATACATTTATGCACTGCATACAATTTTTGATGTTAAACTTTTATAGTGAACTAGAGACCTGTTTTTGAAGCAATCCATTTTCTATAATAAGTAACATTTGTATATACTCCAGGTTTGTTTTTTTTACCACAGTTATCTCCCCAGCTCACAATTCCAATGAGATACCAGGTATCTTTAGAATCCTTTACAACTAAAGGTCCTCCAGAATCACCCTGAAAATCAAAAGGAGAAAAAAGAAAATTAGCCTAATAAAAGCCTTATTACTAAAGATATTCTGATGAAACATACATTTATTATTAGTCTTTTATAGCCATATACTGCTGAGGGGAGAAGGGGACAATACAAGAGAGGTCTGCTGTGCCATGTGGGCCAGCTCCCTGGCTGGGGATCGAACTCATGCTGCAATGGTTGGCAATACCTTGATAACACTGAGACTTTAATCCCTGTGCCATGGGGGGTTAAATTTTAAATTTAAATTTAAATTTTTTCAACTAAAAGGAATAATTTTCAAATAAAATTATGTATATTTAAAGAACACAATGTGATGATTTGACAAGTATACATTCTAAAATGATTACTGTCATCATGTTATCTAACATATACATAGCCTCACATAGTTACTGGTAATGAGAGCACTTATATCTCCTCTTAGAAAATAACAAGTTCACAATATTCACAATACTCTTAGCACTTAGCAAATAACAAGACACAGTATTATTAGCGATAGTAACTGTCTTGTATGTTAGATCCCCAGAGCTCATTCATTTTATAAATGAAGGTTGGTATCTTTTGACACACTGACAAGGGGTTAGTTAGTATCCAAGATATAAACATATAAACATATAAAAACATAAAACATATACAATTGAGCAATAAAACACCGACAACCTAAGCAATAGCAGATCTGAACAGATAATTCACCAGAGTATATCCAGAAGGCCATGGAAAAATATTTATCATCATTTTTAATATGGGATATAGGCTAGAGCAACATGAGATATCATCACACACCAGTGAGAATGGAATATGCTGAAAAGACCCCAACAAAAAGTGCTGGAGAGAATGCACAAGAAGAGGAATCCTATTACACTGTAAGCTGACACAGCCATTTTGAAAAGCAAAAGGGATTTACCTCAGAAAAAAAGTAAAAGTGGAACTATCATATGATGCAGCAGTCCCACTTCTGGGCATCAATCCAAAGAACATAAAAACATTAGCTCAAAAATTATATGCTCTACAATGCTTATTACAGCATTATTTACAATAGCAAGGACACAGAAGCAACCTAAGTGCTCACTGATAGGTAAAGAGCTATGGCTCTTTAGCCACACAGTGAGATACTATTCAGCCAGAAGGAAAAATGAAATGATGCCATTTGTGCAGCAAAGTGGAAGTGCTTCTAAGAAATTATGTGTATTTAAGTCAAAATGACAAATTTTGGACATTTACATAGAGTAGAATTATGCAAAACAAAAATACTTATTAAAAAACTATACACGAATTAAGGAAGTGGGATCTGTGAGGTTAAGGAGGGGGAGGAAAAAAGGGGAAAGGGTCTGTGGGGTATAATATGGTGATGGAAAAAAATAAACAAAGGTAGCATTCAAGACCCTGCACAACCAGGCCCTTTATAATGATCCTGCCTGGCCCTGTACCACTGGACTCCATGAATTCTGTTTCACCACATGATTTTCTTTCAGTTTCTATAATTCTTATACCCTGCCTCAAAGTACTTTCACATTTGCATTCTTTGTAGTCGATTCCTACTCATTTGAATACTACCTTCACTCTAGCTACCCCCCAGCTTCACCCCTGCTGGGGTGTTCATTTCTTATAATAATCACAAAACCATGGTCTTTTCCTTCCAAGACTTTTTTCCAGTTACTTACATTGGTATTACTTTTTTGATTAATGTAAGTTTTTTAAAAGTAAGTTTCATGCAGATTTTTACACAAGATTGTATTTCCAGTACTTGGACCAGTGAAGGACACACAGATGTGCACTTAAGCATTTCCTTTGAATGAGTAAACAGACTTAGAATGAGTGAAAATATGACCTGGGACAATTCTAGACTAATTTTGTTAGACTTCGCGTTTCCAATTACCAGAATTTAAATTATGAAACTTCTGGAAGAATGTTGCCAAAACTCAACCACTGTGTTCATAAGCAATTTTGAATGCCATCTTGGGATAGCCCTTAAATCAGTGTAGCAGCTGCATGCATAGTGGTTACAACAAATGATAGTTCTTTTTATTAAACTCAACTGGAAATGGCAGCATCATGAATTTGAGATAAAATACCAGAGACTTTCATATCAGCAATTCCAATCTTTTTGTCATTTGTGTTTGGGTCTTATCAAAGTAATCTCTCTCCACCTACCTTGCAGGCATCATGAATTCCTTCCAGATATCCAGCACAAAACATTCCAAATTTTATACCATTGCCGTACACATACGGTTGTTTACATATATCGTCACTTATGATTTTCAGTCTGGCTTCTCGAAGATCATTTTGGGGTTTCCCTTAAAATAGAATTTTAATGTTTATAATCAGCATCTTTAGCTAGAATGAAGTAAGTGGACTTTATTATCTTTTTCTGCACTAAAATTATCAGTACAAAATGAGGTAATGATGTATGCAGTTTCAGAAGAAACTTCTGGTTTAAAATTTGGCACACTTAAATGGTAATTATCATCCTTATCATATTTTTATGCATAACTCTACAAGCAAGAAACACATTTCATTCCTTTTTTCTGGACAATCTTTGTACTTTTTAGCAAAATTGATTTGTGTAGGAAGGGATTCCATTTTTTTAATTGTATATGTATACTCTAGATTGTACCCAAAAACTGGGGATTTAGATGGTTTACTCCCTTGGTTTGTAAAATAACAATAGGATTACGTACATTTGTTTTATCCTTTATGCTTTGTGAAAAAACTTTCACATAATGACATTTAAAAACAATGTTTTCATTTCTTATGTATTTCCAGTTTGATATTCTAGATTTAAATGATTTCATTAGTTGTAGAAAGCAATATTATGGCAAGAAAGCTACTACCTATGTTTGGAAGGAAAGGACATCATACACATTCAGGGATTTTTAAAAATATCAAACCATACAGGAATCAGGAAACCATAGCAGACAGAATATCCCCAAGCTTCCTGTGAGATCTCATTTTCCCCTCAGTTAAGAGTATAATCTGCGAATATGATGGTTGCTATTCTCATGAGAAGGTTTTGTTAATGACACAGGTTAAGGAATTATGCAGATGTAGTTAAGAATCCCTAATCACTTTGACATTGAGTTCGTTAGAAAGATTATTTGAGGTGGACCTGACTTAATAAGGCAAATCATTTTAAAAGGACATAGATCTTTCCTGAAATCAGAGACATTTTCCTAATGGTATTAAAGATGCAGTTACTATGAGTTCTATAATTGCTAGAAACTGAATTCTGTCAACAACCACTGATCTTGAAGAGAACCTGGAGGGACAGACAGGGCCACAACCTTAGTGGACACTTTGACAGCTATTTTATGACCCTGAGTAGCGGACCCAACTAAGCTGTGTTTGAAGTTGTGGCCCACAGAAACTAAGAGATTAAAAAAAATTGGGTGCTGTGTTTAGCTTTCAAATTTGTGTAACTTGTTATGTTAGGGGGAAAGGATGTCCTGAGCTAATCCCATACAGGCTTTGTGGACCCCACCCCCACTCCAGACTAAAACCATCAGGACATTGGGAAAGACAAATCCCATCACCACCAAAGAGAGGGTGTCTGGGACCTGAGGGTGGAGTTGGGCAGCCAGGTTGGATATAAAAACCAAACATGTGGGCCTTGGGATGACTCGCTGTCGCTTGCCTCCTGGCTACACAGCTCCTGGCTCGCGGCCAGCTCTCAGAGCGCCATTTTGGGATTCCTGATCGGCGGATCGGGTAGGACTCATTTAAAACTTTGTCTCCCACTTTTCTCCCTAAGCTGTACATTTCCTCATTTCCCCTTCCCTTGTAAATAAACCTTTATTAACCTTTCGCGTGTCCCTGCAGTAAAACATTGATAAGTTCTTTTAAGCGCGCGGGTGAGGACCCACAGTCAGGCATCCCGTTTTTGTATCGGGGTTACTCTACAACAGTTATACATCTGTAGGAAACTAATACAGAGAGCAACTTCTTTAGAATAACAATTCGGGGGCCTCCCCGGGTGGCGAAGCGGTTGAGCGCTGGGTTGCGAAGCTGCCTGCAGCCTCTGCAGCGCTGGTTCAATCCCCGGCTGCTCCCCGGCCACCAGAGGAGGGTCCCACATGGCGTGCAGACCTCTCCTGCCGCCCGCTGCTCCCCTCAGCAGTGCACTTCGGTCCTGCTCTGCTCCCTGCTCCCTGCTCTGGCTCTGGTGAATTCTCTCACCCTCCTGCGCTTCTGACTGTACCCAGTGCTTGTATAAATAAATAAAAATAAATCTTAAAAAAAAAAGAATAACAATTCAGGATTTATTTCTGCAGATTTGTTTACTAAGATTTCTAAAAACTGCTCAAGTTACTCTGTTCTTTGAATATAATTGATGCATTTTTTTTGCCTACTACATTATTACCAAAAAGTCATATTTGGTAGTAGGAAGGGTAAAGTGAAACTGATATATTGTACGTGACAGTGTAAATTCATAACTTTTAAAAACCTAGCTGACAGAGTATACTCCATAAATTCTGGACACCTCTGAACTATTTCTCAATTATGATGGGAATATTACTGATATCTTTGTCAAAAATCTTTTTATTTCAATAACATTCTCTATTGTTTTCTTGCTTTCAATTTTATTTTTACTCTAATTTTTATTCTTGTTTAGGTGTTTGTTGCTCTTTTTTTTTCTAGTTTATTAAAGTGGGAACTGAAATTACTGATTTGAAATTTTTTCTGATGTATGCATTTGCTATAAATTTCTTCCCACTGTTTTAGCTGTGTCCAGTATATATTGATTTTATTTTATATTCATTCACTTCTGTGCATACTTAAATCTTTAAGACTTCCTCTCTAGCCCATGGACTATTTAGAAGTGTGTTGTTTAATTTCTAAGCTTTTGAAGGTTTTTCCATTATCTTTCTGATTTCTAGTTTGCTTCCATTGTGATCAGAGTGCATACTATGTATGATTGCAGTTTTTTAAAATTTGTCAAGATTTGTTTATGGACCTAGATAATGTGGATCTTGGTGAATTTTCCATGAGTACTTGTAAAAAGGAGTTTTCCATGGTTGTTAGATGTAGTGTTCTGTACATACAGTGTTCTATTGTTCTGTACATCAGTTTAACTCCCTTGCTACTCAAAAAGTAGTAGGCTTCTATATTTCTGTGCAGACCTTACACTCATGGTTGGATTGATTCTTCCTACCAAGCCAAAGGGGAGCCAAGATGCCCCTCCCATCATCATGAACCAGTGAATATGAACCCTGTCTTAGGAGAAAGCCACCAGAGAATGAAGACAGAGAGATATCAGGCTTACAGTTCTACTCAGCCAACCCTAGGATTATTAAGCTATAGATAATATATTCTGTGATTGGTATTTAGCCTTACAGAAATCAGTGCATATTCCAATGTGTATATTATCAGACAAAGCTATGTGGGGCATGTGAAGAAAATTTAGAGACCACAAACCTGCTCTGGGTCACATTTAATGAAAGATATTCCCTGTCTCTTAGTGGGGACTGAGAATTGAATTTGTCTTCATTAGTGTTTATGTAAATAAATTGTGTAGAGTTCTGTGATGAATGTTGTCATTCTCATAAAGCTCTTACCTTCTCTAGCTTGAGTTACAAAAAAACCAACACACTACTTGTTATGTGAGTGTACCTAGACTAGAGGCCTCCCACCAAAAAAATTTTTAAAAATTAAATGTTTATCCTTATATTAGGTTAGTATATCAAGATAAATTATTAGAGAGGGCATTGGGAGCTGTGTTGTAGGAGATTAATCTCTACATAGTTATATCCCTTTCCCTGGAATTACTTAAAGTTGTCTTTCTAGTTCTGAAGCAGATTTTGATACAAGTGGAGACTGTAACTGAGCAAAAGAAATACTTGTGAGATTATTAAGGAAAACAAAAATGAGGGATGAAGCAAAGTTAGGGGGAGGTGGAATGAAAGGATAGGGAGCAGGCATTCAGAGATAGGACTCAAAGTGAGGGAGAGTCTTGGATTGCAGGTGGTCATGAGGATTACAGCATATCTGATGTATATATCTGGCACTGCAGAGAGAACCACATATTAAAATAGGTTTTTGTGTGCTTGAGGGAATGTTTGTGTCTTTTAAATGTCCCTTGAGCCCACACTTTTGAATCTGCCTTTCCTTTATCCTCTGTCATCCTGGCCAGGCTGCCAATGATACCCCTGCCATTTTTAGTATTGACAGAGGAGTAAGTATTTTAATTGACCAGTCAATCCAAGTATTTTTGGACTCAAGTAAGGCCAAAAGAGAATTTTTCAAGGATTAATGTGGATTCTGGAGAAGTGCAGGACATTTTGTAGTAGGGGCAGATGTTGTAAATCCTGAGTTGCTGTTGGTTCACTTTGCCACTATGTGGAGCTAGAGTCACTCCATCTGAAGGAGATCTAGGGGCAAATTTCCATGAAATGGAAAAACTGAGAGATTCTTCCTCCTTTAGAGATTACATCATACAAACTCATGAATGGAACTTGTCTAAAGCCAGACTCATTACAGGGGCCAAATTGGTCATTTTATATTTTGCTTTAGTAATTTGAATTGAGCTTTATTTATTTTTTTATTAAATGATTTCTTTTAAAGATTTATTTATTTATACAAGAACTGGGGTACAGTCAGAGGCATGGGAAGGTGAGAGAATTCACCAGAGACAGAGCGGGGAGCAGAACAGGCGGACAAACCGAAGGCACTGCTGAGGGGAGCAGGGGGCAAGGCAGGAGAGATCTGCCATGTCATGTGGGTTTCTCCCTGGATGGCCGGGCATCGAACCCACGCTATAGAGGCTGCAGACAGCTTCACAGCGTGGCACTCGACCCGCTACACCACTGGGGAGGCCCTGAATTGAGCTTTAGTTGCTTGAGAGAACAAGAGGCATAAATAATCCAACCAACTATGAAAATGACTAATAGGATAATATTGGTGGGAATTAAATCATGTTTTAAATAAGGCTTAGTAGTGTAATTATTTTGAGATACTCACCACCATAGAAAAGTGCTCCAAACCCTGTGATATAGGCGGTCAAGTTTGGTTGGAAGTGTGCTGAGGCTTCTGGCAAACAGACCCGGCGGATGTCATCACTAAAGGTGACTCGAGGAGAGAACTGTACAACAGCAATGTCATGTTCTTTTGCTGGGGTGGGATGCTGCTCATGGACAATGATTCGTTTAACATTTCTTTTCATTAAGGGAGGATTGATTGTTGTTCCGAAGCTAACAGTCCATTGACGTGGATTTGCATTACTGGGAATGGTTAGAAATGAACAGAATATATGAACTGCACTAAAATAATTACATCTAGACTAATATGAGAACATACCATTCTGAAAATGCTTACAATGTGTTTCTTTAACAGCTGTAGTCTATTGCTACTATTTTGAAAAATGATGATATGCAAATACCATCTGTGTTACTGAAATGCAATACAAAATTATTGAATTTTAGAACTGTAAAATACAAAACAATCTCATCAACAAAAATTTATAAAACATCTATGTGAAGTGCCTTCCTTATTTTAATGGGAATGAAGTGATGAACAAGACAGAAACTATCCCAAATGGTGAGAGTATGTGATTCCAATAAAGGAAAATCAAAACAAGTTAACAAATAAATGAATGCATAGATAAACCAAACAATGAAAAAGCTGTGGAATAGAGTGTGGGGAATAGTTAGGAAAGACTCTTTTGAAAATGTAACATTTGCACTGAAACATGGCTGATAAGAAGTCAGCTGTGAGAACACCGGGAAGCAAGTTTCCAAGCAAACTTCCATGGCCTGAGACTACACAGACAGCAGCTGAAGACACAAAGGAGAATGGTGGGGATGAGGTAATGAAATAGGCGGGGACCAGATTTTAGAACATCTTAAAGTTAGTGAATAAATTGTTTGATTTTATTCAAGTGATATGGGCATTAACTAGGTGATGTAAAGGTAACAGTACATTAGTCTCATTAATAGCCCTTTTTTAAAGTTACATTTATTCTTTCTAGAGTACATGGGTGGATGAGTTAAAAGCTGCCAGAAGTTTTGTGAGAGCTGATTACAAGTATAGATGACTTCTAGTTATGAGTTTGAGAGACTGATGGATCATAGTATAAATGGGAATTGGAAATGCCATCCAGTAATGATGAAAGATCATCTAGTAAAGTCTTGAATATAATAAAACTCAGCTTTTTAAAAATCAGTAGTGAGGTACAATTTAAAATAAGTAACTTACATATTAAAGCAGTGTGCTGCAGTGATAAGCCATGTATTACTAATCAAGGTGGCCCCACACTGATGTTTGTTATTGTGCTGAAGGGACGCTTGCCAAGGCCAGGCACCTTTGGCTGCAATGTTGCCAGACATTATTCTGTTGAGTATTAATGGAACATTTCGCTTACCACAACCTGAAAGAGAGGAGTTCATTAAGTTATAAGAAATGTCTCTGTAATCTTTGTTACAGAGCAACTAAGAGCACAGTAAAGTGACATGTGCATCATTCATTACATAAAATATATACAATATTAATATCCATTCTCTGTATTTCCAGATGTGTTGATGTTTTCTTCACTTGCTACTTGCTACATTTTTAGATGTGGATATATTGCCTATGGTAAACTGCAAAGAGTTGACATACCACCAAGTTTCAAATCAGTCCTCAGGATTTGGATTACATAGATACACAGGGAACTCCTACTAAGATTGTTTCCTAGTTTTAGGTGATCCAGTATTGTTACTTTGACACAAAGTTCTCAACAGAACAAAGCCCTCTGGCCAAACAAGTTATTTCCCATTTGTTGGAATGCCTTCTACATGGTATTTTTCAGAGTGAATAGTTTCCAGCATATACACAAATTAATATATCATGATCGATTCCCTCATTTGTGAGGATAAATCGTTCCATGTTTTCATATAAACATCAGACTCACTCTTGGGAATAAATAACGTGAATCAGATGTGAATCAGATCAGAGATTACTTTGCTGCTTGGGGTTCCTGCTAAGAATTAATCTATTTAGAGAATGGTGCTAATAAAGAACTCATGATAGGTTCAGTTCTTGTTCCAACTGATTAGGTATATTAAAAAATGCATTTTACTGCTTTGGGTGATGTGTCTGTAAAGATGTCTTTGATGTGCAAATCCCGTAGTGTTTTGCCTATATTTCCTTCTATGTATTTTATGGTTTCAGGTCTTATGTCTAGTTCTTTAATCCATTTTGAGTTGATTTTTGTGTATGGTGTGAGGTAGTGGTCAAGCTTCATTCTTTTGCATGTAGCGACCCAGTTTTCCCAGCACCATTTATTGAACAAACTTTCTTTGCTCCAATGCATAGTCTTTGCTCCTTTGTCAAAGATTAGTTGACCATAAATCAGTGATAGTGAAGACAAAGATAAACAGCTGGGACTACATCAAATTAAAGAGCTTCTGCACAGCAAAAGAGACAATAACAAAAACAAAGAGAAACCCCACCAACTGGGAGAACATTTTTGCACCCAACACTAATGATAAAGGACTGATCACAAAAATCTGCAAAGAGCTGATGAGACTCAGCAACAACAAAGAAAATAATCCAGTCAAAAAATGGGCAGAAGAGCTAAAAAGAAACTTCTCTGAAGAGGAAATGCAAATGGCCAACAGACATATGAAAAAATGTTCAACATCACTTGTGATCAGGGAAATGCAAATCAAAACTACCATGAGATACCATCTCACACCAGTGAGAATGGCACATATTAAAAAAACTAGCAACAACAAATGTTGGCGAGGGTGTGGAGAAAAAGGAACTCTTCTGCACTGTTGGTGGGAGTGCAAACTGGTCCAACCACTATGGAGAGCTGTGTGGAGATTTCTGGACCTACTAAACATAGAGCTTCCATATGATCCAGCAATTCCACTCCTAGGTATTTACCCAAAGGACACAGAAACATCAATTCCAAAGAGCACCTGCACCTCTATGTTTATAGCAGCACTGTTTACAATAGCTAAGCTTTGGAAACAACCCAAATGCCCAAAAATAGAAGACTGGATCAAGAAGATGTGGTACATATATACCATGGAATATTACTCAGCATTCAAAAAAGATAAACACATGCAATTTGCAGCAACATGGATGGCGCTGGAAGGGATCATGCTCAGCGAAATAAGCCAAAAAGAAAAAGTAAAATACCGGATGGTCTCACTCATAGCAGGAATCTAGAAAACTTAAATAAGGGACCAGGAAAATGAATAACTATAAGAAAGTGAAAATCAAAATCAACAAAAAACTATGAACCAGAGACACTTTTTGGGGGGTGGGGGGCGGGAGGGGAAGGATTGGGGTCAGAATGGGGCGTTTGCAATTGTATGGGGGAATATAAAAATAAAATTTATTATTTAAAAAAAATGCATTTTACTTGTATTGATTATATTTCAACTGTGCCTAGTTATTTTGGATTTCTCTATCACTGTCATTACTCTAGTGAGACTACCACTTTCTTTTCTCATTTGGAGGACAACAGCAGCTTTTCAGTTCATCTCCTGCCTTTAGTCTTGCTCTTCTAATCTAGTCTTCATACTGCAACCTGAGTGAGCTTTCCAAAATGCATATAAAGACCTTCTGTGACTCTTTTTTAAAATTTATATAATTCTTACATCATTTTTCATTTTTGCACAATATATACATTTTCATTTTGGTTATATTCCCCATATAATTCCCACCCCCCTTATTTTGACCCTAATTCCTCCTCTCCTCCCCCACCCTATAGTGTGTCTCTGGTTTATAGTTGCTTGTTGACTTTGATTTTTTCTTTATTATAATTAGTCTTTTTCCTGGTCCCTTATTTAGGGTTTCTAAATTCCTGCTATGACTGAGACCATCCACTATTTTTCTTTTTCTTTCTGGCTTATTTCACTGAGCATGATACACAATGGAATATTACTTAGCAATCAAAAAAGATAAATTCATGCAATTTGCAGCAACATGGATGGAGCTGGAAGAAATCATGCTCAGCAAAATAAGCCTCCTGTGACTCTTGTCTTCCAAATAAAGTCATAACAGTCCTTGATCACTATAATTCACACCTCTTTCTCATGCTCTCCAACCCCCTTTCTGTTTCAGCCACACTCGTGTTGTTCAATGACAAGAAATGATCAATTTCTTGCTTTTCTGAAGACATTTTCACATATTACTTTCCTCCTGAGGACACTAACTCTCCATGACCTCTCCTATCTCAGGCTCACTTTCTGATCTGACAAGACCAGGTTAGCTGACTCTCTGATTGGCTTTGGAGCAATATATACTTGTCTTCATAGCACTGATCACATTTACTTCCTGATTTCATTATGCCTTCCCTACCTTCATACTCTTTTTTTTTTTTTTTTAATAGAGGCATGCTTTATTTATTTGTTTGCTGGTTTGTTTGCTTGTTTTGTTTATACATGCACTGGGTACAGTCAGAAGCGCGGGAGGGTGAGAGAATTCACCAGAGCCAGAGCGGGGAGCAGAGCAGGCAGAAGGACCGAAGTACACTGCTGAGGGTAGCAGCGGGCGGCAGGAGAGGTCTGCGCGCCATGTGGGACCCTCCTCCGTTGGCCGGGGAGCAGCCGGGGATTGAACCGGCGCCGCAGAGGCCGCGCGCAGTTTCGCAACCCAGCGCTCAACCGCTGCGCCACCGGGGAGGCCCCCTACCTTCATACTCTTAATTTTAGAGAAGAGGTCATGTCTTAGTCACATAAGTACTGCCATCTCCTGGTATACTTTCTGGCACTTGGTAGATGTTAAAAAGATAATTATTGAATGAAAGAATATATAAAATACTAAATGTGTTTGCAAGATGCAGAGGCAAATACATGAATATCTTTATAAAAAATTATCAACATTTTTATAAAGTCAGATTTCATTCTACAGTGATAAGAAGTGGGCAGGTGGAGCTGTTGCCTACCATGACAATGAAATATATTAAATTTTATAGGCCAGTTATAGACAATGGGGTCTATCTATTGCCATGTATTTCTCATTTTATGTTTCAGCAGAAAGCACATTTCATAGCATTTTAAAAATTAGAAAAGCAAGTTCATTTATTCCATACCAGAAATGTATAATTTCTTCAAATTGTCCCCAGATTTCCACCATGTGAATTGTTTTCTTGAACATGAAGGAAAGATCAATGACAGAGTTAAAAAAATAAAGGGTATTTTATCTATTGCCCAATTTTTATTCTTGCCCAAAGAGAATGTGAGACATGAATGAGCTAATATTTGAACATGTCCATCTTGATGTAGAAACTGAACTTCTTTTTATAAGCTAACTAGACTTACATGCTTGGACAGTGAGCTTCCCTGTCGATGAGCTCATTGCTGAAAAACAAAATAGAACAAAGAGTGGTAATTTGAGATTCTCCTGATTGGTCTCAATAGCCAAAAATTATCAGGAGGTTGGATCATATATGGATTCTAGAGTTAAACATGTAAATCAGTCAGGGAATAGCTACCTAATATAGCAGGAGACTAGTCTAATATTTGTAGAGATTTATAGGCAACCTCTAATTATACCTTGAATGGGTGGCTGTGCACAAATAATGATTTAAATCCACAAATACAATTGAGCCTTTTTACCCAGTTTGCATACCTCCCTTCACCCTTCTTGGCTGGCAACCACCAATTTGGTCTTATAGTCCAGGAATTTGTTTTTGTTTTGCTTATTTATTTTACATCCTTATTCTCAACATGGTATTTGTCTTTCTCCATCTGACTTATTTTATTTAGAATAATCCCCTCAAGATCCATTCATATGACAGGGTCATAATGTAATATATAAGGATGTAAAATTATAATGCAATACATCTGAGACCTGTATATTATAATTAAAGCTTTCCTCAGTAGAGAAAAATACAGAAATAGTTTGAATATGGAACAGGGCTTTTCTAATGGTGCAGGGTGTGAAGTCTCTTGGATTTCACTTGAGACAGGAAGTGGGGATAGAGAGACCAAATATATGCAATCTCCAGGCTTCAAACAGCCTCAACCAAAACAGATCTGTTTTTATTCTTCCTGTTTATTTAAGTTTTCTTTTAATTTTTTTTTTATTTTTTTACATCATTGTTCATTTTAAACAATGTTTGCTTCCCCCCACCCCCTCAGGTGTAGTCCCCATAGAGTTTCCTTCCCCAGTGCACACTGGCACCATCACCTCAGTCCCCTGTGCTCCTCCCTCCCTCCTTCTGATCCCTCCCCTCCTCCTCCCCTGCAGGATGTCTCTGATTTATAACTGTTTTTACTTTATTGTGTTTTGTACTGTTATTTTTTTTTTGCACTGATGTTTTATTTGGTTCCCCTATATTCCTGTTATAAATGAAACCATCTGATATTATAAGTTTCTCTTTGAAATGAAAAGACTTTAAAATTCCAAGTAAACTACATTTAAAATATTTCTAAAATATAGTTTCTAAATTACCAAAATTATTTTTTCTGGAGAAAAAACTATTATGTATTCTTATTAAACATCTGCTGTATATTGGTTTAGATCCATTGTTGAAGAACAAGATTAAGCTGTCAATTTCTAACAAAGTTATAAATGTGATAAAACACAAATATAGACTTAAGTGGGTGGAGGACTGCATAAAAATGGTGATAATTTAAAGGTAATAAGGCATGCTGAGCAGAATGTGACTAAACTTACATATTTTTATCAGTGATATGTTTCTCAGATTCATATTCTCTGCATCTAACTCCCCCTGATAGAAAATAAGAATGCTTCTTTCTATTCATCTCTACACATGTCACCTGGGAAACTAGTGGTGGTCAACTCTGCAAAGTGGGAGTTTTTGAAAATACCCCTCAAGGATTCCTTAAGTCATTATTACTGCTAAGACTCTATTGCTCAGGACAGATTCTCAGTGCTTACTCTTTGGAAGTAACTCAATTTTTTGTTAAATGTAGTTTGTTAGTAAATTTCTTACTCCATTAAAACAATGAATTTAGTATTTCCCATTTTTGGAATGCATTAAAATAGAAAAGAATATAACGTTAGAATTCTTAAGATGTATATCATCCCTTTCCAAGAATGATACCAGGGTAAGTGTAATGGCTGTGAGTGTAATTGGATTTTGTAGGATTGTATTTTAAGGGAGAACATTTGTACGAGGAGTTAAACTATCCATACATAAGTAAGTGTCGACAATTTTGAATTTTGATCAAATATTTTTGCTTTCCATGCTTAGGAGTGAAAACAGACATTAACCCGCTAACACATTTCTTGAGTTGGCAGTAACATAGTTAGCATTCAGTGTTCTACTTGCTACAATTAGCATGATGGGACTTGGCGCTCACAGCAATGGCCAGGAGCTGCGCTTCCACAACCATAGGGTTTGCAACACAAAGTTTACTTTAACTTTGCTTTGACTCATTCATCACATGAAAGGCCCATGGCATACTGTTTGTTCTCTGTCACAGAGATCACAGATTCTTGAGATATTATAGCTAAATCTTCAGCTACAGGGTTATTTCTAGACTTTGTCTAAAACTTTGACAGTTTTTCATTATTGGAAATCTTCAATATTAAGTGTTCCTAAAGAACAATGTTTTTGCCTGTAATAATTGTCTTGAGGATTTGCTCAGCTTTCCACTAGTGGGTCTTTCCTAAGTGCTAATAAACTCTATTCTTTTTATGTTTGTAAATTTGAAAAACCTCAAGGTTCTGGCTCTTTGTATATCAGTTAATTACTTGCATTCATGCTTTCAGGTTTCCAAAACTTATGCACGGTTTAATAGCTTTCTAAGTGGAGATAGCCTATATGTTTCATATTATATTTTCTTGTACATCCTCATTATATTTCTATGATTTCAGGAAGAACAAACATCACTGCAATTGTACAGATGAAAAAATGGAGACCAAGTCATGGGTCAGTTACTCGGGTGGTCCTGCAGTGACGCAGTGAAGTTATAATTAGTCAGATAACTCTCAAGTGAGGTTCTCCATCAGCAAATCCTTCCCCTTAATCTAATCTAGTCATTAAAATAAGCTGCAGCTAAAAAACTGACCCTGTAAGAAATAAAAAAGCCAGCAGTCAATGACCATTTCATGCTGTATTTCTAGCTTCAGATAACTCAGGTTTTTAAATTCCTGGCAAATTAACTGGTTATTGGAAATTATGTCATGTAACTTATCACTATTGCCATTGTTTCACAACATTCATTTGCTTCCCTGTAAAACAAAAAAAGGAGGATTAAGCCCTAGACAGGTTCTTTCCTCTTAGCTTGGGAGAGGTCCTCAGCTTTATTCCCGGAGTAGCTGACTCTTTGTCACATCAGCAAACTCCAGCCCATCCCATTCCCTCAAATTTTCACTTCCTGGTCAGGTTTCCTCAAGTGTCAGCGAGACCTTTACAGGGCAGGGCATCCTATTTCGTAGCTGATAATCTCTTACTCTGATTCTCTGCTGTTGCTTCCTTAAGTCTGGTATCGGAATCTGTAGGGGAAATCTGTACGTGTCTGCAGGAAGTAATTGCTTGTGGAAGCAGGTAAATGAAGATAAATGAATAAGGGTAAATAGGTTTTTGTCAAATTGGACTCCTGGAAGTCTTTAACATGTTTACATAAGGGTTGGCTTTCCTAGAGAAATGTTGTAGGTGCAATTTCTAAAGTATGTTTGGTAAATGACTGTTTTTAAATAGAGCTTCTCAAGAAATTAAAGATCCAAATTTTAATCGTAGCTCCTCCTAATTATTAGAGTCCTTAACTTTTTTTGCCCTTCTTTAATATATATAAAGGTGAGTTTGAATCCTTCATAGACTATTAGATACTGTATGTAAAGGGCATAGAGAAGGGCCTTGATAAAGGTTCCTTTTAGAGAAATAATAATGGTAATAAAGGTATAATGAGCTAAACAAAAAAACTGAAAATGAAGAAATGTATAAATGATTTTAATTATATTTCTAGTTCAGTGATTTTTGAAGCATTATTTATAGGACAACTTTCATGACTCCAGAGTTGGTTTACCACTTTCCCAACTGCCCACAGGGAAAAAAAAATAACAAAAAATTAGTAATTACATTATAATTAGAACATCCATATTTTTAAAAGACCACAAATGAGCTCACATTTTAGGAAGGTCCTACCCAGAAATACAGTTATTGCTAAATACTTGGTATTAATACTGGCTTAGTTATGGAGGCAGTGCTTAGGTCACAGTAACTTTATGTTATTGGTAAGATTTATCTTTATTTTGGGAGGAGTGCCAATCACTTACAACAGGAAATACTATTTGACAACTCACTTCAGACATGCTTTCATTAGAGAATTTAAAAAAACCTTAAAATGTCACTTTTTTAACTTGAAAAATTCTTTCCATATTATTTATAGCTATTACTTGGAATAGAAATAACAAGTAAGTTTAAGATTAGACATAAAATCAACCTAGTGCAGAACTTCTCATCACTTAGTAAGATACTTACCATTAACTTGAAGGGATGAGGCTCTTATTGACAAAGCTCTTGTGTTCCTTATCTTTTGATTTAAGATGTTATGAATTTTCTTCTTTCTTATTGCCCTTAGCCCAGCAGAGGGAAACTGGAAAATCATAATGACATCTGCTTTCACACCATCTTCCTCTGGACTATGGCACACAAGAGAAATCTTATTCAAAAAATACATCTAGTACATCTCAAACCTGACCATGTTAAGAGCTAACCTTCTCACAATGACACTCTTCTATATGTGAATCTCTGACCCAATGTCAATCTCTGACCCAATGTCAGTCTATACTTTCTCTTCAAGATTTCATTATGTTTTGACTGCATAGTCCAAATTAATTTAAAGACTTTTTATAGCAGTTAAGACTTGGATATCAAAAAATTATAATGAAGTCATAAACTTTAAGGATTGAAAGAAACTTTGACTAATCACACATGTATTTGATAATCATGACATCCATGACAAGTGGACTTCTAAGTCTAGTTCAGGAATTAAAATGATGGAAAAGTTTCTCCCCGATAAAAGCTTGTTTCTCTCGGGTCTACTCTGATTTTAAATGAGTTCCTTACTTCGATTTGAAATGTCTCTTCCTATACCATTCATCAGACTTAGGTCTACTAGTTGGGACATACATAAAATGTCAGATTTCTCTTCCACCTAAAATATTTGAAGACAATGATATTATAAATCCAAGTCTTCTTCAAATTAAACCTGACCATTTCCTTGACCTTTTTCATATAAACAGGTTCAAGTCTCTTCAACTGTGGGATGGAATTTTTATATACTTTTAAAAAGTAGTAAACCCAATTAAAGGTCTATAAAAAGTCAAAACCTAGCTATTGATCTATCATGTGTCTTATTTTTATACTTTAAAAGATCCAACTCTAAATAGCAGTGAAGGCTTACTTTTCTGATTTCTTTGACTAAAAAAAGAGAAAATATCAGCTTTGAGGCATTTTATATAGTGTAATTCATTTAGGCTCTGGAATGTGAAAATATAAATAATCAGAATTTTTTGTCACGTTAAGAAACGTATGACCAGGTGATTTTCCCTCTTAGAGAAAAGCATTATTTGTACTATTAGCTTATAGAATTTCTTTGGCACTATACAAAAACCTGTGATCAGCCTATAAGTCCAAAGGTGTTAATAACTATGATATTAATGCTAGAATGTTATGACAAATCAGAATTTGAAAATGGTGATGAAAATCTAGAGATATTCAACAAATATATACCTTTTATCTCCAAAATATTATAGAATTCATCAAATTCATATTACAAAACCCTATGGAGGTTATTAGTTACTTAGTAAATGTGTAAGGAAGTTGGATATGTCTGCCAATAAGGTTTTGTTCTATTAATGATAAAAGTTAGTATGGTTTCTGCCAATCTAAGTCAGAATATATTTAAGGAAATAAAGAATAGGCACAACTCTACAGGTCCATATGACTTATATTTTATGCTGTGTGCTTAACAACAATGGAAACCTCTCAGCAATTTCTGCAACTGATGAGTCTTCCCCTTCCACCACAACAAAAAGAAAATTTATTAAAACAAAAACATCTTTTTGTTTGGGTATGTCTCTTTTCACTAAGGCTTTATTACAGGTAAAACATGATTGGATTTTATAATCAACTTTGCCTTTTAAATATTTCTGAAGGAACATCTGTTGAAAGAATATATCCTGAAGCTTGCAGTAACATGCTTCTTGGTTTTGCAAGACTACAGGTTCCTGACAGTCAGTTGTATGTCATGGCCATTACAATCAGTTGATGAGGCTTGAATTCTGGTCATCATTTGGGGAAAATGCTTGGAGAACTGCGAGCATGTCCTGTAACCTCATCAAGTCTTATTTTTTTCGTTTACAAAATGGTGGTCAGATCTATATCTTGGGACTGTTGTAAAGGTGATGTTTCTGAGACTCTGAGCCATGACTATAGCCCAGAGAGCCACACAGTATATAAGGGATCCTGTCTCTGCCCACTGTTCTTCCAGACTTGTGACTCCACCTTTGCCCAAACATACATACGTCAGTCTGACTACTTGGTTCTTGATATAATGTTTGTTCAGGGTCGAATCTATAAATATCTCATCCACCTGTATTACAAGAGAGAAACTGTGTTAATAAGATATTTTGTAATAAGACTCCTGATTGAATTTCAAATCAATGGGAAAATTTTAAAATATATATTTAAGCCAGTGGTCCTTAACTCTCAAATTACAACAGAATCATTTGCAGAAGTCAACAAAAGATGAGATGCTAGAGCCCCTCTTACCGCTTCTTGGCCTTTTGGCTAAGATCAAGTGTAGAACCCCTCTTTTATAATTTTGGTTATAATTGTTTTGGAGGTGGCCTCAGTATTCATATTTGCAAAAATCTTCGTGGGTGATTCTAATGTGCTGGGATAGGCATTTGGGATAGAAAGTACACTCCTCAAACTCTATAGAAAGTAAAGCAGAAAGATTCAGAACAGAGATGGGACATAGAGGCAGGCCATGACAGGTGGTGGAGACAACCTTGACTCACTCCTGGCTGTGAAGCCTATCCTGAGGCTCATGAACTGGATGTTTTGCAAAGGTTACTGAACCAAAATGAGCCTCAGTTTCTTAATCTATAAAACAAAGATATTGATTTGCTAGTGGGGCTGTGAAGATTAAAAACACATAATGTATTGATAGAGTATTGCAAGTGGTTTCCTAATTCCCATCATGGCATTTTAGGTCTCAGATTTCCCTGCAGGCATTTATAAATGCAGTAAATGGCATTATTGATAGGGGAGAGAGAGTCAAAGATTTTTAAGTTGTAGATTGTGAACCATCAGCTAAATCAGGGTAGAAGATAGAGGAAAAAACTGTTGTTGGTTTAGATCAAAGAGGTGTTTCTTAATTTATGTCACAAAGGAAGAAGAAAAAGTTTTTGTTCTTGATTCAAACACAGAGTTCTAATTTCCTCCTACTTGTGCAGCGCTTTAAACATGATACAGTGACTTAGAAACCTAGATTTTTGTTTGCAGTATTTTCTACTGACCAGTTGGTGGCAGCAGTGTCATCTGAATGCAGGCATGACTTTTCACATTTGACAGTGAAACATGCACAAACATGACCTTAATCCTTAAGGAAGAGGAAAGAAATCCAACCATCATTTTGAAAAACACAAAATAAAAAATAAAGGGAAGGCTGCTTCAAAGATTAAGAAATAAGTTCTGACTTTTTTTTTAGCATTATCAGGCATTAATAAATGTTTTATTGGAAACCAAAATATGCATGGGTTTCCTGTGGACCTTACACTTATTCTATAAAATGAGAATTGTTTTGACTCCTATGTTATTTGAAGAGATAATCTAAATTTAGAGACATGTGAATTTCCCTGTAGGGCCATCTCTTTTCATCAATCACACAGTCTCCCCACTAGATGTGATGTACTTTTTTGCTTCAGTTATCCTCATACAAAGCATAAGTTTTAAATAAATAGTCAGTTGACTGAAAAAGATAAAGATAGGCATTTGATAATAGCTATAAACTTAGGATCAAAGACAGTATTTAAAGAAGATATTTCTTTTTTTATAATTAATTCTATTTTTATATTCCCCATACAATTGCAACCCCCTTATTTTGACCCCAATCCCTCCCCTCACTGCCCCTCACATCCCATAGAGTGTCTCTGGTTCATAGTTGTTTGTTGATTTTGATTTTCACTTTCTTATAGTTATTCATTTTCCTGGTCCCTTATTTAAGTTTTCTAGATTCCTGCTATGAGTGAGACCATCTGGTATTTTTCTTTTTCTTTCTGGCTTATTTCGCTGAGCATGATCCCTTCCAGCGCCATCCATGTTGCTGCAAATTGCATTTGTTTATCTTTTTTGAATGCTGAGTAATATTCCATGGTGTATATGTACCACATCTTAAAGAAGATATTTCTAGTACAAAATATATCTTTATTTAGATTTAAATAAGGAAAGCTTAAATAATATGAGGAAGTATGCTAAAAACAAAATTGTTTTGGGTGATATGATTTCACAGTAGTGCATTATTGTGATCATTTCTTGTCACCCACAGCTATTACTCAGTATCTGGAGGAAATACAAAAGAAAAGAAAAGGCGAACAAATAAAAACAGGGAGAAAAGTGCCAAAGGTTTAAAGGAAGAAAAGTGAACAATTGATAATTTAAAGCAGTTTGGTTTGTAATTATCCTTTAAAATTCTACTCTCAATTGATCCCTTTGCCATTTGTAACTAGTTAACAAAGGTATTGGATTTAATTTTTGACTCTGGTTGACATAACTCATTCATAAGACACTCCATGCCTGCTCTTCTGCCTATTTTGTGATTACGTTATTTTCCGGTTTTGTTAACTTTTGAGTTCTGTGTAGAACTAGCTGCTTATTCAAGGAAGACATACATACATACAGGTGACCAACAGGCACACGATAAATGTTCATCATCATTTATCATCAGGGAAATGCACATCAAAACTACAGTAAGATACCACCTCACACCTGTGGGAATGGCCCACATCAAAAAGACCAGAAACAAGTGCTGCCAAGGGTTTGGTGTAAAAAGAACCCACATACACTATTGGTGGGAAGGAAGACTTGTTCACCCCTATGGAAAACAGTATGGCAGACTCTCAAAATGCAAAAACACTAATTTGAAGGGATTGTGTATGCTTTGTTAACTATAGCACTGTTATAATAGCCAAGTTATGGAAACAGCATTAGTGTCCAGTGACAGGTGAGTGTATAAAGATGATGTGCTATATATATACTATATAGGATACTATTCATTTATAAAATACTATTATAAAAAAGGATGCAATCTTGCCATTTGTGATGACATGGATGGAACTGGAAGAGATTATTCTAAGTAAAATAAGTGAGAAGGAGAAAGACAAATACGAGATGATTACACTCCTATGTGGAAAATAAAGAAAGAAAACAAAGGAATAAACCAAACCAAAAACAAACCCTAGAAATCTGAAGAATGGGGAAATAGAAGAAATCTGAAGAATGGAAGCTATCAGAGGGAATATGTTGGGGAGGGGCAGGGGCGGTGAGGCAGGGTCAGTGATGTGTAAAGTGGGTAGGAGGCTAAATGGAATAGTGGAGGATTATTGGTACCTTGATAGTGTATCTGGTGTGGTAACACACATTTTAAGAGGTGTGAAACTGTACTCCTAAATCATACACAGTGTTGTAAACCAAAGTCTCTTCTGTGTAAACAAAAAACTAAGCCTGCCGAGAATAAAACTTAAGTCCAACATCAATCCCATCTTTGAATGGCTAAATTGTGAGGAAGGTAAGAGCTGAAAGAATCAGATAAGGAGAATCTAGGTTAAACTAATAATCGCTAAAAAAGAGAAATTTATCCTTTATAGTTCAAATTTCTGGACTCTGTCTCTAGAGGACCCCACTGATTAGATCTGGGGTGGGACTCAGGAGTCTTCAGGGGTTCAAGGTAGCTGAGGAGAACACTTTGAGAAATGCTGGGGCATTGTGACTGGACTGGCTAAAAATATGCCTCTACTAATAGAATTTCCCCAAGGGGGAAATTGGAAAAGACATAAACTTTATTGCTGATTGGAATTCATGTATGAACTAGTACTCTACAAACTCTGAAATCATGTTTCCCTGGCAAGTTAAGGCTTACTTTATCAGAAAAGGTCTGCCAATTTTTTGGTATTCTAAATTCCCTAAAGTTTTAGAGGATACATTTTTTAAAGTTGTATACCACCTTATTTATATAGTGAAATAGTGTTAGCAATCTCTAAATCTATCCTACCTCCCATTTGGGGGCATTTATAGAGTTTTGTCACAGGAGTTAGTCTTTCAACAGCAAAATACCCCCTTTCTGGCTCGTACCTCTGTATTTGATGATTTTGAAATTCTGGAAATTGAACTGAGATCGTTCTGAAAGGGCAATTGAAGGTTAGTTGGGTGTTTAATGAAAGAGGTAGGGAGAGGCTATCAACTGGAACAAACAGACCCGCCCAACCATTCAGTTCTTATTCCTGAACTAACTCTGTTTACACATGTCACCAGCCTTTCACTGTCAGATGCTTTCCAACTGACTCTTCTCTTAGCAGTCTTTGATTCACATCAGGGCTGATTCAGGGTTGAGACTGCAGAGTTCACACAGATTGGTCATTGAGTAAAAACAAACAAACAAACAAACAAAAAAAAAACCAGTTTCTTCCAACCTTTTGCCAAATAACGCCCTGAGAGTTAACAAATGAAAACCGTATTATGACGAAAACTTTAGATACTTTACCTTTCTTCCGATTATAAAATAGTACCACACAAAGTGTGATTTAAGAGATGCTTTTAAAAATCAACATTTAGTTTTAAATAAAGCTCAATCAAAATTGTCCTGCTATAGGACCAAACTCAAGTTAGGTTGAGAATAGATTGTAATTCATTAGGGCAGACACTCAAGCTCCTCACCCTATCTCATTCCCATCCACTCTTCAACACCACCATTACCTTTCAGACTTGGTGTTTTTTGACTTCATACTTGTCCTTCTCAGGCCATTGCTTTGGTCTGTGGCACCCTCCCACATTCTTTTTTTTTTTTTTTTTAAGATTTATTTATTTATTTATACAAGCACTGGATACAGTCAGAAGTGCGGGAGGGTGAGAGAATTCATCAGAGCCAGAGCAGGGAACAGAACAGGCAGACTGATGAAATACACTGCTGAGGGGAGCAGCGGGCGGCAGGAGAGGTCTGTGCTCCATGTGGGATCCTCGCCTGTGGCCAGGGATCAAAGCGGTCTGCAGAGGCTGCGGGCAGCTTCGCAGCCCAGCGCTCAACCGCTTGCACCACCAGGGGAGGCCCACCCTCCCCCATACTGCTAGCTCTGTTTTTTCAGAATCCCAATTTGTTCAACATTTATTTCAGACAATAACTTTGGTAGGTTTATCCCCTGACCCTCAAAATAATCTCTCTCCCTTTTGTCTTAATTTTACTTATCCCTCTTATATCATCTGCTCCTTTGTACAGTTATTTATGAAAATGAATTATCTTTCCTACTAAAATGCAATCCCTCTATAGATGGGGATGGTAATTCATCTATTTATAATCTACAACATGTAAGTATGCAGCATGTTTTTGTTGAGTGAATGAATGTATCAGAAAGCCTCACATTTACCAGGAAACTTTCACAAGAGTTTTTAATGAGTTTTACATCCGATCAATATTCCCGGAGAAAGAAAATTGTCTATGAATTGTTTGAAGGGAATCTTTTTTCCTTGTTGACATTTTCTTTTTTAATATGTCTTTTAAAAAAAAAATTATTTATTTATTTATACAAGCACTGGGTACAGTCCACAGCATGGGAAGGTGAGAGAATTCCCCAGAGCGGGGAGCAGAACAAGCAGATTGACGAAGTACACTGCTGAGGGGAGCAGTAGGCATGGCAGGAGAGGTCTGTTGCACCATGTGGGACCCTCGCTGGCAGCCGGGGATTGAACTGGCACTGCAGAGGCTGCAGGCAGCTTCACAGCCCAGCGCTCAACTGCTGTGCCACCAGGGGAGGCCCCTTGTTGACATTTTCAGGAAATTTCATTTATTGTGGAAATGTCCTCTCTGGTGAGATGTCAGTAGTTATAATAGCAACAGTTATCACTGTTGTCTGCCACCTGTGCACCAACCACAAAGTCCACTATATTTGTGCTCATTTGCTTTTTACATCAGCCCATTGAAGTGGATGCTGTTATTATTTGTATTACATAGATGAGGGAGTGACTTGCTCAAGATGACACAACAAGAAATGAAAGCAGGACAGTCCAGTTTCAGAGCTTGTTAATGTTCTTACATTGTCAACCTCGGGGTGAACACAGTGAATGTTTCACTAAGAGCTCCTACCCACCTAGGTACAGGAAGCAGCAGGTAAAGGGACCAGAATCTTTTACAACTCAACTCAAAGACCGTCTGTTTTGTCTTCAAAACTAAGGACTATAATCTTGATTGTTATTACTGCAATCCCTTGAAGATGCTATTGTTTCTGTTTACAACCCTAGATTTTTGGTAAAATCCAGGATTCAAGAAGCAGCTGTGACTCATTATCCTGAGCCTATATAGAGCATAGCCAACCTAAGCACCAGTGATGCTCACAGGATTTTGAGGGTTGTTGGACTTAAAGGAATTGAGTCACTTCATTTTCGCAAAAGCTCTCTCCATAACTCCCACAGCTTTGAGTCCAGTATTGTGTCGACTGGCAAGGAAGTTGGATCCAGTGTCATATGTCATCTGTGTTTGGAGTAACTTGGGAAATGTGACTTTCTGCTTACCCTAAGCCAGGAAGTAATGATATCACCAAGTGGGTTGTCACAGTATGTCATGTTATCAAAGTTATGCCTTTGATTGTACAAGTCCTTTCTCAGTATTTCCTTAGGGAATGTCAGAAGGAAAGAGACATCTGTGACTAACCAATAACCTCTAGCAAATGGCAATTTACTGGATAACCTTACCCCAAATTGTTTTCTTTCCTGAAATTGAGAGGCAAATTGAATTTATAGTTAAAATATTTTAAATTAAAGGTTACAAAGAATAAGAATAGATTATTGACTTTCAGTAAACCACAAGTCTAACTTTCTCAACAGGAAATATCTAAGTTGTATCTGTTTAAATTACAAAAGGTATTGAAACTAGAAAGCCTAAAGCAAGGGGAATTCATTATTTAGAGAGTTCTTGTCCTCCCCAGGTATGTAATTTTTGAAATCTCTAAATTTGATATATCTGTGACAGGGAAGGGGAAAGAGGGATGAAGTATTTCTTAGACTCTCTTATAAAGTACCTGAATGATGAATAATAATCTAAATAGGCAATCCAGCCAACTGAAGACTATGATTTATTTGCAACTCTATCAGAAGTTTAGAGGTGAATATTTTTTCCTTTCTCAAAAAAACCCCAAAATTTTATTCAGAAAAGAGCCATCCATATCTTTCCTCCATTCATAGGTGCCTATTCTAGATATACAGATGCAAATATATTCACCAACCACCTTCCCTCTCTATTTCAGTTCCTTCTTCTTTTGTCTTCCTCCTTAAAATCTGATACAAAGAAATCAGCCAGAAATGATAACAAGATAGCCAGATATGATAACAAGAGATTTAAAAAAACACATAAAATAATGAAGAGGTCAATTTGTTAAAAACATACAATAATCGGGCCTCCCCAGTGGTTGAGCGCTGGGCTGCGAAGCTGCTGGCAGCCTCCAGCCTCCACAACGCCCCGGCCACTGGCGAGGGTCCCTCATGGCGCACAGACCTCTCCTGCTGCACCCTCTGCTCCCCTCAGTAGTGTTATTTCGTCAGTCTGCCTGTTCTGCTCCCCACTCTGTCTCTGGTGAATCCTCTTACCCTCCCATGCTTCTGACTGTACCCAGTGCTTGTATAAAGAAAATAAATAAATCTTTAAAAAAATACAATAATCTGAAGTATGTATGTACCCAACATCAGAGCACCCAAATATTTTAAACATATGCTGACAGATATGAAAGGAGAAATAGACCACAATATAATGGTCAATACCCCACTTTAAACTATGGATAGGTCATTTAGACAGAAAAGCAGAAAGGAAACATTGGACTTAAAATATGCTTTAGACCAAATGAACCTAATGGATATATACAGAATTTTCAATCCAACAGCAGTAGAATGCACATTCTTCTCAAGTATATGCAGAATGTTTTCCAGGGCATATAATCTGATAGGTCAAATTACGTATTTTTTTTTTAATTATGTTTAGTCAGGTAATGTTGATATATAATGTGATATAGTGAATCATAAGATTTGTGATTATCACAATAAATGCAGAAAAATTAACAAATGCATGTCCTTTTGTGATAAAAATTACAACAAATTGCATATAGCATAACTCTACATAACAAAGAACATACATGACAAATTCACAGCCAACATCATACTCAATAGTGAAAGGTTGAAAGTTTTCCTGTAAGACCAGAAATAAGATAACAAGGTACTCATTCTCATCACTTATTAAATATAATATTGTAGTCCCCCTTTAACTGTGTCTTCATTTTATATTGTTTCACTTACCTAGAGTAAACCACAGTCCAAAAATATTATGTGCCAAAGATATTCTGAGAGACAGAGATGGAGATAGAGAGGAAGAGAGGGAGCATTCATATATGATTTATTATACTATATCATTTTTTTCTAATAGTTAATATTAATTCCTTACAGCCTACTTTAAGGTTTAGTATTATTTGTAGTTTCAGGCATCTTTTGTGGGTCTTGGAAAGTATTCTCTATGGACAAGGTGAAATTATACTGGCCATCCTAGCAAGAACAATCAGGCAAGAAAAATGAATAAAATTCATCCAAATCAGAAAGTGAAATTGTCTTTATTTGAAGATATATTATCTCATGTAAAAAATATCCTAAAGGCTCCAACAAAACAGCTGTTAAATGTAATCAATGTATTCATCAAATTTGCAAGATACAAAATCAACATATAGAAATCAGTTGTGTTTCTGTACACTAAAAATAAAATGTCTGAAAAAGAAATAAAACAATCTAATCCATAATAGGAAAAAAAGTGATAAGATGCTTAGGAATAAATTTAACCTAGGAAGTACACTGGAAACTACTAGACTTAATGAAGAAATCGAATAAAACACAAAAGATCTCACATTCATGGATCATCTGAATTAATGTTGTTAAAATGTTTATACTATCAAAGCTTTATTTAGATGTAATTTCTATCAAAATTCCAAAGGTGTTTTCTACAAAAATTGAAAAAAAAATCCTAAAATTTGTATGGGACCAAAAAGATCCAGAATAGTCAAATTAATCTTGAGAAAGATGAATAAAACTGGAGGCATTACACTTCCTTGTTTCAAGTTATATTACAAAGTGATAGTAATTGAAACAGCATGGCATTGGCATAAAAATAGACAGGCCAATAGAACAGAATCAAGAACCCAGAAATAAACCATCACATATATGGTCAACTAATATTTGACAAAGGGAGCCAAAAATAGTCATTGGGAAAGGAAAGTTTCTTCAATCATTGGTGCTGGAAAAACTATTATACCACATGCAAAAGAATGAAACTCTCTTAAAAAAAATTTGAAATATTAGATTTAAAACCCTGAGACTCCTAGAAGACAAAATAGGAGTGCCCTGACATTGGTCTTGGCAATGATCATTTGGCTATGACACCAAAAGCATAAGCAATAAAGCAAAAATTAGTGTGACTATATCAAGATAAAACTACATCAGAGGACACAATCAAAAATGAAAAAGAAATTTATAGATTGGAAGGAATATTTGTAAATCATGCATCTGATAAGGGGCTAATATTCAAAATATATGATGAACATATGCAATTGAATAGCAAAAACTGAACAATCTGAATTTAAAAATGGACAACATCTTTTTTCTGTGAGAATAGCTATCATCAAAAAGCAAGAGATAATGTGTTGGCAAGGATGTGGAGAAAAAGAATCATTTGTTATATAGAAGGAAATATAGGCGAAACACTACGAGATCTGCACATCAAAGACATCTTTACAGACACATCACCCAAAGCAGTGATAGTGAAGGCAAAGATAAACAGCTGGGACTACATCAAATTAAAGAGCTTTTGCACAGCAAAAGAGACAATAACAAAAACAAAGAGAAACCCCACCAACTGGGAGAACATTTTTGCACCCAACACTAACGATAAAGGACTGATCACAAAAATCTGCAAAGAGCTGATGAGACTCAACAACAACAAAGAAAATAATCCAGTCAAAAAATGGGCAGAAGAGCTAAAAAGAAACTTCTCTGAAGAGGAAATGCAAATGGCCAACAGGCATATGAAAAAATGTTCAACATCACTTGCCATCAGGGAAATGCAAATCAAAACTACCATGAGATACCATCTTACACCAGTGAGAATGGCACATATTAAAAAAACTAGCAACAACAAATGCTGGCGAGGGTGTGGAGAAAAAGGAACTCTTCTGCACTGTTGGTGGGAGTGCAAACTGGTCCAACCACTGTGGAAAGCTGTGTGGAGATTTCTGGACCTACTAAACATAGAGCTTCCATATGATCCAGCAATTCCACTCCTAGGTATTTATCCAAAGGACACAGAAACATCAATTCCAAAGAACACCTGCACCCCTATGTTTATAGCAGCACTGTTTACAATAGCTAAGCTTTGGAAACAACCCAAATGCCCAAAAATAGATGACTGGATCAAGAAGATGTGGTACATATATACCATGGAATATTACTCAGCATTCAAAAAAGATAAACACATGCAATTTGCAGCAACATGGATGGCGCTGGAAGGGATCATGCTCAGCGAAATAAGCCAAAAAGAAAAAGAAAAATACCGGATGGTCTCACTCATAGCAGGAATCTAGAAAACTTAAATAAGGGACCAGGAAAATGAATAACTATAAGAAAGTGAAAATCAAAATCAACAAAAAACTATGAACCAGAGACACTTTTAGGGGGGCGGGGGCGGGAGGGGAGGGATTGGGGTCAGAATGGGGGGGGGCTGCAATTGTATGGGGAATATAACAATAAAATTTATAAAAAAAAAAAAGAAAAAGAATCATTTGTACAGTTTGGGTGAGAGTGTAAATTAAAACAGCTACTGTAGAAAACAATGGACATTCCTGAAAAAAGCTAAAAATAGAACTACCCTATGAGTCAATAATCCCACATGGGACTATATCCAAAGGATATGAAAACAGGATATCAAAAGGCTATTTTCTTTTTTTAACAATATTTTATTTTTTTAACAATATCCCCCCCCTACTGCCTCAGGTTGAGTCCCCATAGAATTTCCTTCCCCAAGGCCCCCCATGCACCATCACCACAGTCTACTGTTCTCCTCTCTCCCTCCCTCACTCTGATCCCTTTCCCTCCTCCTCCCCTGCAGTCTGTCTCTGATTTGTAATTGTCTGTTTTTGCTTTGTTGTGTTTTGTACTGGTATTATTGTTTTTTTGCACCGATGTCTTATTTGGTTCCCCTATATTCCTGTTATAAGTGAAACCATCTGATATTTTTCTTTTTCCTTCTGGCTTATTTCACTGAGCATAATTCCTTCTAGCTCCATCCATGTTGCTGCAAATGACATGAGTTTATCTTTTTAATTGCTAAATAATATTCCACTGTGTATATATACCACATCTTCTCGATCCAGTCATCTAATTTTGGACATTTGGGTTGTTTTCAGGTTGTACCTATTGTAAATAGCGCTGGAATAAACATAGGTATACTGGTGTTCTTTTGAATCAATATTTTTGTGTCCTTTGGGTAGATCCCTAAGAGTGGAATTGCCGGGTCATATGGTAGCTCCATTTTTAGTAGACTGAGGAACCTCCAGACAGCTTTCCATAGTGGTTGGACCAGTTTGCACTCCCACCAGCAATGTAGGAGAGTTCCTTTTTCACCACATCCTCACCAACATTTGTTGTTGCTTGTTTTTTTGATATGTGCCATTCTTACTGGTGTAAGGTGGTATCTCAGTATGGTTTTGATTTGCCTTTCCCTGATTATAAGGGATGTTGAACATTTTTTATATGCCTGTTGGCCATTTGCATTTTGTCTTTGGAGAAATGTCTTTTAAGTTCTTCTGCCCATTTCTTGACTAGATTATTTTGTTTTTGTTGAGCCATGTGAGTTCTTTGTATATCTTTGTGATCAGTCCCTTATCAGTTGGATGGAGTGCAAAGATTTTTTCCCAATCAGTGGGGTGTCTCTCTGTTTTGGTTAATGTCTCTTTGGCTGTACAGAAGCTTCAAAAGGCTATTTTCACTCCCATGTTCATGGCAGCATTATTCACAAAAAACTAAGACATGGAAACAACCTAAGTATCAATGGATAAAGATGTGGAATGTACATGAGTTTACATGCACACAGTAGAATATTATTCAGTCTTAAGAAAGGAAGTCCTGGCATTTGAGATAACATGGCTTAAGTGAAATAAGTCAGACAAAGACAAACTCACATAAACAGAATTGTGGTTACCAAGAGTGGGTGAGATGGAGTAGAAGTATAGGAGAGATGTTAGCCCAAGTGTGTAAAAGTCCAATTATATTATAAATAAGTTCTGGGATCTAATGTAAAGTGTGATTATAGCTAATAATAGTGTGTTATATTCTTAAAAGTTATTAAGAGAGTACTTCTTAAATGATCTCACCACAAAAAGAGACGGTAATTATGTGACATGATTGTAGCCATTTTGCAATATATGTGTATCAAATCAATCCATTTTATACCTTAAACTTATATAGTGTTATATGTAAATTGTATCTCAATAAAACTGGGGAAATAAAACTATAGGGAAGTAAAGAAACTGAGGATGAGGATATCTTTATATAAGTAACCCTAATGTGTCGGCTAATTAAAAGTGATCTACTATAGCATATAGTAATTATAATCATTATGGATTTAAAAATTAAATATAAGAATTAATATAGGACTGATCTTTTTATCTTACCTGAGTTCCTTCCTCTCAAGTAGAAAATAAGTGGAAAGAGTACATTTGAATTTCCTATGTAACATCAGATCTCCTTCATTGCTTACTATCTGTGGATCTGCACTTCAGAGACTTAGTTTTCTGATCTGTAAAGTGTAGTTAATGCCTAATTGCCTAATTACAGATTAGAAAAGAAATACACAATGATTAGCTTTTTCTTTCATGATGGACATTTAGCACGTTGAATTTAGAGGTAAGGATACATATCTTTGTCTTGTGTCACACTTCAGTTACAAAATGAATGTTGTTTATATTTTTGAAAACTCAGCCATATTCTACATCTAATTCTCAAACCTCTGAACATGATGTTTCTTGATAATCTAATTTTTCAAAGATTCCAAATTCCATCTCCTCTCTAGCCATAAGGATGTAGCATTCCACCCAGGGTTGAGCATCTTTTACCCCTCTTACCTTAGGCAACTTCAAACTTCTGATACTCAAACACCTTTGCTAAGGTTGAGTTTATCTTGACTCAGGAGCTTTTTCTCAGTAGAACCTCCTGCTTTCAGATCCAAAATTTCATAACCAAATTTCTTACTTTTGCATTTTAATTTCTTTAGCAAGTTTTCCTAAACCATATTTATTTCCTTGTTTCCCTCACAGTTTTCAAGTTCTTTATCTCTACAATCATAGAAATATAGTTCATGGATATACTGAAGGTTGTTTTCAGCCCTCTTTCCTGTGTTAGTGAGTACAAAGAAGACAAAATTTAGAATTGCCTTAGGCACAGCAGCAGTGTTTGTTTTGGAGGCAGCCTTAAAAAAATTTCCAATTATTGCCATTGTTAGGCAGATGGTGGTCCCTAAACAAGTCAGTAGCATAAGTGAAAGAGAATAAGGTACCAGGATAGATACATGCTTTGTAGTGTTTTTGTCAGATGGAAAGTAAAATCGCAAATAGGATTCTTATAGATGACAGATCTTTATGAAAAGTATATAATCTCAACCCCTATCTATATAATTTACCAGTTATATGATCTTGATTAAATCAACTCTTCTGGGGCCTCCTTGGTGGTGCAAGGGGTTAAGGCGCAACCTATGAAGCTATCCACAGCCACTGAAGCACAACTTCGATCCCCAACCAGGGAGCTACCCACATGGTACAGCAGACCTCTCCTGACTTGCCCGCTGCTCCCCTCAGCAGCGTATTTCAGTCAATCTGCCTGTTCTCCCCACTCTGTCTCTGTTGAGTACCCCAGATCTTGTTTGCATAAATAAATAAATCTTTAAAAAAATAAGTGAACTTCTCTGTACCTTAATTTTCTCACCTGAAAAGTTGTCTTAGTAATTGTACCTACTTTATAAAGTTGTTTTTTGAGGATTAACTAAAATAATACATATTTGGTGCTTAGCATGGTACTTGGCATTCAATATATGTTAGCTATTCTTGTTATAGTGTTACAAGTTTATAAATTTCATTTATAAATCTTTGTAATATTTATAATTTAAAAACATTGCTTGATGCTTCTAAAATGTATTTCTCCTAAATGATGTACTTGTTCAGTCAGTGACCCTACTTAAGTTTATAATGATGACAGTAGTGACCTACCTCTTTGGGACTATCATGAATTATTGGTATTTGGTTATAAGAGTCTTCCCTGAAGGCTGACATAAAAGCCATGTCTGTTCCACTCTATCAGGGAAATGGGATAAATTTTAGCAGTATCTGATCATGAGCTCATTTTACTTTTCTATCTCCTTTTGCATTCAAATGAATAAATTCCAACTCATGAAGAACAGGACCTGCAACCTGTCTTTCTTGGCTGTTTAATTAGCACTCATATAGAGCAAAGAGAAGAATCTGGCTTTATTCATTGGGATTTAGCAACAATAAACAGGAGTGGCTCAAGATGAGGTATGGGCCCTTCCTGTAATTCTTTTAAGGTAACTTAGTGGGGAGTGGAAAGAAAAGGACACATGTCTTGTTCAAACAGGGTAAATGAATACAAAGCTTTTCCTGACCACAGAACCCCACTTGATCTTCCTTTTCCTTGTAGTTCTTCTGCTTGTATTGTCCTCAACATACAATTTAGTTCTTAATTGTATTATGTCATTCTATTCAGTTTCATGTATGCTATTCTCATCTCTTTAAAGAAAATGAAGTAGTTTGTGGAGAAAGACTATATTTCCTTTTCCACAAGTCTTTGGTACCAAGAAATGAAAAATACTGAATAATCATACCATATATTGGGAAGAGAGATTGTTTAGTTTTATGGAAAAAACTGGTTTACTCTATGGAAAATAAAATCTAAGTCCCTACCTAACATCACACTCAAAGGTGAGCTGCATATGCATTATAGACCAGTGTAAAAAGTAAAATGATATAGTTAATAGAAAAAATACAGCAAAATGTTTTTATGACTTAAAAACGCGAACAATTTCTTGAAAACACCATCATAAGATAAAAATGATGAATGTGATTGCTGTAAAATTATGAATTTCTATTTCCTGAAGTCAGTGTGGTCCAGATTAATAAAAGACACATGGATAAATACATTGTCTACAACCAACAAACTTTATAACTAGAAAATGTAAAGAACTTTCTGAAAAGCAATACTAATAAAACAACTCTAATAGAAAATGGGCAGAGGATATGTATAGGCAATTTGTGGAATGAATGCCCAAAAGATCAACTAGTATGTAATGATGCACAAAATCACTAATAAATATAATAATACAAAGTAAGCCATGATTAAGATACAACTTGATGCCTATTCAACTGTCAGAAATTAGAAAGTCAAATAAGACCAAGTGTTGGCAAAGATATGGGGACATAAGAATCTGTATATGCTGCATATGGGAGTGCACACTGATTCAGCCATTCTGAAGAGCAAGCCAGCACCAATTAGTCAAATTAAGTGTATGCACACCCAGAAATCCAGTAAATCTGCTTCCACAAGAACTTTCATGTGACTATAGGGGATAAATAGGAGGCTATTTAGTGCAGCATTTCTTGAAATAATAGCAGGAGTTAAAATGTGATAGTGCTATGAATCATCATATAGCAGCTAATACCAATGAAATGATGCATACAGATATATATAGATGAATATGAATAAATCTTTTTTAAAAAACCTTTTTTTTTCATTTATTTATACAAGCACTGGGTATATAGTCAGATGCACTGGGGGGTGAGAGAATTCACCAGAGCCAGAGCAGGGAACAGAACAGACTGACAAAATACATTGCTGAGGGGAGCAGCGGGCGCAGCAGGAGAGGTCTGCGCGCCATGTGGGACCCTTGCCTGCACGCTGCAAAGGCTGCAGGCAGCTTCGCAGCCCAGCGCTCAACCGCTGTGCCACCAGGGGAGGCCCAGAACATGAATAAATCTTAAACAGAGTAAAAAAGAATGAATAAAAAGTGATGCAGTGGGCTGAGTATTTGTTTCCCCTCAAAATTCAAATGTTGAAATCCTAACCTCCAATGTTATGATATTCAATGGTGGGGCTTTGAAAAGTGTTTAGGTTTTGATGAGATTAGTGACCCCAGAGAGTTTTTAGCTCTTTGCTCTCCACCAGGTGATGATTAACTGAGAAGTCTACTGTCTGCAACCCAAAGGAGCGTCATCAACAGAAGTGACCACGTGGCTTCCTGATTAGACTTACAGCTTCCAGAACTGAGAAATAAATTACTGCGTTTTATAAGTCACTGAGTCTATGGTACTTTGTTACAGCAGCCTGAATTAGGATAAGGGAGTTACAGTCCAAAGAATAAATTAAAAAGCATGTGCACACAAAACAACAAAATGCACTCTTGCAAGAATGAATACAAAGTATATACTTGAAATACAAAAAGATTGCCCTCAAAAGGCAGCAAATGAGAGTATGTTATGAAATAAAGAGAGTACTAAATAATAACTAGAGAAAGACCTTGCATGGAATCAGGATGATAATGTCATTACCTAACTCAGACTTTGCACCTGAGGTTCCTGCATTCCTAGAAAGACAAAACATCCACTTTCGAAGACATTTTCTGTTAAAGATGTTCCTCTGCATTTCTTTCAATTCCAGTTAAAAGATCTACTGCATTCCTGTCCATTTATTTCAGGAAAGACATTGTCTTAGAAACAATGATGTTGACTATAAATTAGTGAAAGAAAATTTCAAACTTTTCCTCATAAATTATAAACATTTTTCATTGTTAAAAGAACTTATTTATCTTTTTAACCAAGGCAGATATTTTTTTTCCATTGAAGAGATTGTGTGGAGTCACTCAGAAGTAGAGGAATAAAGGCAGTATTGGCCTGTATCCAGGATTTTTTTGAAATTCAAGAAATGGCTGTAGATGCTATTTTCTAAGGTGTTCTTGATATAAAAGAAGTCTATATAAATCTTAATTATTGATTCAGGAGAGGGAAGAGGCTTCAAGAAAGAAAAAGTGCGCATGATTTAGGGATAATTAAAAATATAGATTATTAGTCCTTCCCATTTTATTACTGTAAATATGTTCATATAGGTAGAGGTCAGATGGTGATGTGGAAAACAGAAGTTGATTTTGAGAATGAAAAGACATGTTTTGGAACAAAAAGTTCTTTGGCTAAAACAAATATACCCGCCATTTGTACCCCTTTAAAAGAACTCTATCTCTACTTCCATGTCAGGACAGTTAAGTTAGCTTTTTGAGTGGGGGTTCACAGGCATCCTAAACAGAACTATTATACAACCTAATTCACTTTTTTTCCTTTGGTGGCAGTCTTGTATTTTAGTTTTAACAAAATTGCTAGCATTTCATTTGAATATTACATTACAGGCCAGTATATTTTGTCTTTAAAAGGATGTTTGTGAGATAAAAAGAACATTTATGATTCATTTATGATTGTCTTTTCCCAAATATTAAAAAAAAATCTTAAAATGTCTCACAATAAAAGCTTGTGTGTTTGCAAATAACCACTTTTGCTGCAGTTAAGCATTTCCATTTGGTTAATACTCTGGTGGACATGGGGGCGCAATAGGCTAGGAAAACTGGATCTCAGTTCTCTCACTTTGAAATGAAGTGGTTGAATTAGAAAGAGTAGTTTATCATAATTTTTAGATTTGCTGATTCCTTTACTCCTCGGTACCCACCTACTCATATCAACAGACACTGATTGGGGGGTCTGGAGTGGGTCCCAGGAAAACTGCAACATGATTTTGATGCAGGTGGTCTGAAAATTTTGTTTTTAGAAACATCAAGGGAAATAATCCACAAAATCCCTTCCTATGATAGAAGGAATTTTATCTATTATCCTATGATAGAAATAATTTTATCTGACTTACCAAGCTTTCGCTTCTCTCTCGTAAGTCCATAAGGTGGTATTTGCTGTTTTGTCTAGAATTACTGTTCATTTGTAGACTTGAAATTTTAAAGGTGCCATGATAATACTCCATTATTTGGCCTGTGATGAAAAGGAAAAGTAGGAAATTAAGTCATTTGGAGCTATTATTTCAGGATCTAAGGCCCAAATATAAAGGGGCTATTATGACGTTTTGAATGTATCACTATCTAGTTTCATTAAAAAAATGATACAAATAATGATTATTGTTTTATATTACATATAATAGCTGATATTTATTGAGTGTCCAGTATGTGTCAAGTACTGTTCTGGACACCTCACATGTATTAGTTCATTAGATCTTCCCATCTGCTCTCTAAGGCATCATTTCCATTTCAGAGATGAAAGTGAGGCATGGAGGTGTTAAGTAACTTGCTCTAAGCTGCACAACTAGTGAAAAAGCTATCCAAGTTTTAAACCCAAATCATCTAACTTCCAGAACATTATATTACTATATTGCCCCTTGCTAAGGTAAAATGTATCACTCCACTCTATTGAAAGTGTAGATAAATGAATGTCCTTATAATTTAAAAAAAAATTAAAAATGTTTTTTATATATCTTTTTACTGCAGTAATATTGGTTTGCAATACTGCATATGATTTAGAGAAGTAAAGTTACACCTTAGATCTATATCACCACAAAACAACTACTACCAAAGCACGCATAGGCCCCCCCACCACTGTTCACTGGCATCTCCCCTCCTGTTTCCACCCTTCTCTCTCCCCTTCCACCTCTAATAGCCTCAGTTGTACAATCATATTGTAGAGTTTGTTTTGGTTTAGAGCCAGAAACACTAAGAAACATGTGAAAAGAAAGAGAGGAAAACCATCTGGGGTTGTAGACGAGAATAGTGTGTTAACAGGGATGGATCAGTCATATAGGCTTGGCAACCAAGAAAGGTAAGAAAATAGCAGTGGAGATTCTTGAGCAATTTGCAATTTTATGGGTAAAATCCTAGGGGTGGGGGAGGGAGTGGAAAGGGAAGGAGCTAGAAAACTAACAGGTGTAAAGTAGAGACTGGAACAATCACAAAACAATGCTATCCTTGGATAGCCAGACTCAGAGAGGAATCATGTGTTAATGGGTTTCCTGGCTGTAGAAGTAGGAAAGAAAGATACATCTGAGGATGGTATATCACCTCAGTGGGGTATCTCTGGACTCCAATGCTGTTTTGGTCCTTCTTATTAGCTATATGATTTATATACTCTTACTAAATGTTATACATCTTGTAAAGGGGTTTCTATGCAACTAGTTTAACTGATGTCAGACTCTTTCTCCATTGGCATAAACTGCAGATGGGGTTGTCATATGGGGCACAGACTGTACACTTAAACCCTTTAATGGTCCCCTTCAAACCTGAGGAAGATGACACAGAGCAGCCTGAGTAACTCTCTATCAGAGTGATATTGTGAGGATTTATCAAAAATGTAAAGGATTTGCATTCTATGCTTAGAAAGCAGCTTAAGAGGAGAGAATTCTAAAATACATTGTGTGATTAGTCAATAAAAAATGAACCTGTGCATTGTTTTAGAAAGAGTAAATGTTTTTCTCTAAGAGTAATAATATTGTGTCGTATTTATAGTTTACCAATCATTTCAAAATTCATTATTTTACTTTTATTGAATAGAAAATGATAATCATGAGTAAAAGTTTCCATTTTAATAACTAATATATTGTCACTTAATTTGGTAATTGAGTGTTTTTGATGATTCTAGTAAATTTTAGAAAATGACTATTTTTCATCTTTTGTGTAAATTCTCAAAAGAATACTAGATTGTGAGTTCTGAAGGGCTAGGAAATTTTCTTCTTTTCTTAATGTGTCTTTGCTTAATTGTATTAATGCCAGCATGTAACAGGCATTCAGTAATTATTTGTGAAGATAATTGAAAAATTTTAGAAATTCTGAGTGTGGTTATTTAAAGGTAAAAGTTGGGATGAAATTAAATCTGCATATATGCATACATGCAAATGAAGCTTTAACAGATAAAAATGAAATCAACCTCATTACTGTTATTTTACCTACCAGAGACTAAAAAGTGAGCCAGAAGACCAATAGCCACTGCTACCACTGTCAGTAATAACACAATGAGAAGGGCAGTCATCCATGGTTTCAAATTTCTGCTTCGGGTGCCAAACCCTACTGTTCTACAAAAAGGAAAATTCACCAGTTACCTTCACATTGTAATCTGTAGTTTTCCTTGTTCTCTTAGGTGCAAGTTGCTTTAATTTAATTTTCTGAGCAAGAAGACATCTTTCTTGAATTTTGGTCAAGTTCATCTTGGTGTGAAAGGACTTATTAAAAAGATCAGGATCTGTTAATCAATAATGTTGCTACAGGTTTCTATTTCTAGAGGTATTTTGGTAGCCTCTCTGTGGTGACAATTCTGACTTGTCTTAGCAGCATGGTTGAAAGTAGCACACATGCTTCATAAAGGATTATTCCACCTTTTCCAAGACTTTTTTTAAAACAAATTTTGTCTGTCCTTTTAGCATTTACAAAGTGGTTAAAATATATTTTCCCATTTACCTTTTATTTTAATTCTTCATTATAAAAATTTTCATACATAATGGACAATCAGATAATAGACCTATAGGATATAGAATAGTATAGTAGAAAAATAGTAAAATCATAGAATTGTATAATAGAACACCCCTATATTTACATCATTTTATCATTTGTACAACTTTTTTTTCCTCTTCACATTTTGCTACCATGTGAAACAAGATATTGATATCGTAGCTTTTCACTAAAATATTATTGTAAAGCATTAGGCTATACCAACATAACCACAATACTATAATGTTCCTGAATAATTAAGAGTATTTAAGAGTAACTTTTATAATATGCAACCCATCTTATTGTCACCATTATATTTACAAATGGTTTGTACGTTTGTACAATCAAGGGCCATATGGTTGTTTGTCTTTTAAGTTTCTCTTTTATTTTTTTCTTTTTTTGTGGGACCCTCGCCAGTGGCCGGGGATCCAACTGGCCTGCAGAGGCTGTGGGCAGCCTCCCACGCAACCCAGCACTCAACCGCTGCGCCACCAGGGGAAGCCCTTTTAAGTTTCTTTAAATATTCCTGCTTCCATTTTAGTGATATTAAGTTGTTGAAGAGGTCAGGCCAGTTGTCCTTTAGAATTTTCATCTCTGTACTTACCTGAATTTTTTTTTATGATTTTTTTTATTGAAATAACATAGCATTATATAAGTTCCAGGGGCGCATCATTAAATATCAACATCTGTATACACCAAGTTCACTACTTAAAATCCAATTTTATCTTTTTTTAAAAAGATTTATTTATGCATACAAGAGCTGGGGTACAGGCCAGAGGTGTGGGGGGTGAGAGGATTCACCAGAGACAGAGTGGGGAACAGAACAGGCAGACTGACCGAAGTACACTGCTGAGAGGAGCAGCGGGCAAGTCAGGAGAGGTCTGCTGCACCATATGGGTTGCCACTTGGCTGACCAGGGACCAAACTCATGCTGCAGTGGCCGCAAACAGCTTCATAGGTTGCGTCTTAACCCCTTGTGCTGCCAGGGAGGTCCCACCAATTCTATCTTTCACCATATAATTGATCCAATTTACCCACTCCCTTCCCTCTTTTCTTCTGATAACTATATCTAGGTCTTACAGATTAGAGTTTATTTTTTTTACTTAGTTTTTTATTTTTCTATGTACAACATAGTAAAATAATATGGTGTTTTTCTTCATCTGATTTATCTTACTAAACATAATACCCTCTCAGTCCTTTCATGTTATTGCAAATGAAAATATCTAGTCAGGAATAGAGGAAATTTATACACTTTAGAAGAAAAAAGATTTTTTTTCCTGTAGCCCTTATGATCAACATAGTACCCATCACATTGTATCAAGAATGGTTTGTATGTATATTAATCTTCACCTAACTGTGAACTCCTCAATCATTTGGACTAGACTTGTTCATCTTTTTATCACCAAGACTTAATAAGGTGCCTGGTATGGAGTCTCTTTTCAGAATCTCACAAGGTTGAATTCAAGGTGTCAGCTGAGACAGCTATCTCCTCTAGCATCTGTGATCCTCTTTCAAGTTCACCTGGATTATAGACAGAAATCAGTTTCTTGAAGCTGAACTGAGCTTTTCTATTGCAGAATACAGAGGTCTCTCCTAGAATCTAGCTGCCATCCACCTTCTTTGCCATGTGGCCCACTTCACCTTTAAAGCCAGTGATGGGGAATCTGCCCCCATCAAACATATCACCTTTCAATCTCTCTCCAGCTGAGCCTAGCCCCCTTTTTAGGGTCACATGATTAGGTAAGGTATACCAGCAGCATCTAGATTAGTATTTAAATAACTGGTAAAAGGTATATGTACATATGTGAATGGGGATCTTTGGGAGCAAAATAATATAACAAAAGAATGTCATAAAGAAGAAAATTTTTGAAAAAAGCATGTGAGATTAAAAATATTCCTTAACTTTCAGGAAAGTTTTAGTAAAGATGATTCCCTGCAAAGAGAGTTTTATGCTAAGTATAAAACTAGAAGACTAAGGGACATTTTATACAAATAATTTGGGGTAATGCAAAGTGAACTCTTTGAAATTGAAATGAAACAAAGCTAAATGTAATCTGTGACCTAACTGGCACTCTGCATTCTTCTAAGGAAAGGGCAAATACAGATAATACTCATTCAGAGTAACACTATATAATCTCCGTGAAATTCAATTTATCATAACCATTACACTTTCATTAAATTTGATTATTCAGTGTTTAGTAGGGTGTATTTATGGCATTTCCACCCCCCACATTTATTATAATGAGAACATGGTAATTTGAATAAATTTTGTGGTTTTGCTTTCTGTAGTTTTGCAGATTCAAAGATACACACCTTGAAGAATATATAGAGTAGTATGAATTGTTAATGATCAGAGTTGGGCTATTCATTTCCTCAGTTACAAAGTTCTGAGATTGTTATAGAGCAGCCCCGTAACTTTGAAAAGAATTGAGTTAAGCAGAAGATATTATAGATCTTCTACCCCACATGGATCTTCCTGTTGATAGAAAAGCTTCACCTAAACATATCAACTTGGGCTCCCTTCACAAACATTTTATATACAATCTCCTTTTCCAAGATTATCTTTCTGCTTTCTTATAGACTTATGTTATCATTATATACATGTAGATATATGTGATATTAAACAAAGGACAATTTTTAAAAGGTCATGTTTCCATTTGTCTTCATAAAGACAGTTTTTTAAAATTTAATTTACACTAGCTGATTTAAAATGAGTTAGTGGTTAGCTTCCCAGATTAACCTGAAAATCTGCTTAACTCCTAATGTAACAACAACAACAAAAGGTGCTAAAAGCACTAAATTCCCAGGAACCATTAGGTGCAGAAAACTTGGCACCGCTTTTCCTAGGTTATAGTCCATCCCCGGAGGAAAGTCCTTATAGAGTCAAAGTGCCAAATTCTGCTTCTGGCAATGAAAATCTTTCCCTTTGAGCAGCTGAACTCAGTCATCTGTTAGAAGAAAAGCAATGTTTTGTAATGACTAACATACTCTGATATATGAATCTCTTGTCTAGTGATACTCCATTCTAGAATGCCCATTTAATACCAAAAGTGGTGGGGTGGGGTGGGGGAAAACAAAAGCTACTGTTCAGTAAGTGCTAGTTTACAAGAATTGCTGCTGTTTTGTAACATTTAATCCTTAAAGCTTTTTTGCCGGTAGAGTGATATATTTTCATTTTACAGGTGAATAGTTTCTCAATTCACGTAGTCAGTATGCAGTGTTAGAAACTAGCTTTGCTGCTGTGACTCAGAAATCCATTTTTCTCTGTGGCATCAAGTTTCCTTTTGAAAATGAATTTTTCCTTTTTACAGAACACTCCTATTATCCCCAATGAATCATGAGTTCATGAGTACAATTTCCAGCAATATAAAAAGCAAGTGAAAAGTTTTATGAAGTAAAGTTAGAGATTATTTTTACTGATTAGATAAGACACCAGATTTCATTATGATTAAGTCTTGAATTTGTTCTTGCTTTCATATCTTCTTCTTTTCCACTAGTTTTAAATTTTCATGAACTCTCAAAAAGTCAGGATTCCCTTCTCCCTCTCACCCCTACCCAAGGTTCCCATAATGGTGACCTAGATGTTCTGGGAGGAGAGGAGGAGAGGAGAGCTGTGAGACAGGTGTATACAGGTGTGACTGAGAGCACATTTGATGTTGTCTGTAAACTTTGCTTTATTTAACTTTGTACTTTTTTCTGTGCTGTCACAAGTTTCCTATGTATTTTATTTCTTGAATGTGTACATGTATCATTTTACCCTGAAGTATAAGGTCTTGAAGAAAGTAAATAAGTAATATATAGCATTGAGATCTTTTTCAAGAAATGTTCCCAGGTAGTGAGGATAAGGGAGGTTCTCCGAACAGGTTTGGAAAAATTGGATTAAATTTAAAAAAATTAAATAAGATCTGCATTTCCAGAAGTCCTAGAATATTTATGATTTCAAATGGGGTGAAGATGGACAGCATTTCTCTCTTGATTTTGGATATGTCTTGTATCTACTATACCACCTGGCTCTTAGTAGGTGCTTGAATATAGTTTGGTGATGTTCTATAGTTTTGAAAACATTATTCTAGATGGATTCATACCATTGTATTGCTCCATAGAATGCTTTGTTTTTAGGAACTATAAAAAGGTCAAAATAAAAAATCTGATACTTCTTCTACCTCTAATTCTTGTTAGAAACAGGTAGAGATGAGGGTGGGTAACAAGGGATGTACAAAATTGAATCATGTATCATTACCAGAAAATAAGTAGATTCAGGTTGAACTGAATCCAAGAAGGAAAATCAGGACCTCAGGAAAGATAAGACTTTATTTCTTCAGCTATCTAGGGAAATGCCTTCACTCTGGTTTCAAGGATGGAAATTGGGCAAACTAGCAAAAACAAAAAACCAACAAAAAATAAACACCCCCTACCTCCAAAAAAAAAAAAAAACCCACATGTTTAAATGAGAATTTTGAGACTTTATGAAAACTAATGGGGTTGGAACACCTTTCCTGGATTCCCAATGGATGTACTTTATCCCCATGGAGGGATACTCCCATTCCTGCACTTCTGACAGGGACAGTTACTATTTGTCATGTCTGGCCTGCTGTACTGGATTTACTCCAAATACTTGCAGCTCTGTCTTTCCTTTAGCATCCCCCCAACACTAGTAAATGAATTAACTTCAGATTCTTATTCCTTCTAGATCTTCTGTCCTGACTCAATAAAAGGGTCTTTCTAGTTGTATTTTGAGATATGACTAACTGAATGCTCTCTCATCTTCAGATATCAGGAAAATATGAGCTTGTGTGTGTGTTACTTTATACCTGCCAGCTCTTAAATAGTGTTAAAGTAGAGTTTGAACTTGGAAGCATTTAGGATTATGGCACTGTTACATAGTCTTTTAAATTCATTCACCTTAAATAAGCAACCGATCATTTCACCAGAACAATCTATTTATTCAGAAACAACAAAAGCAATTAGGAATATGTGGTCTCATGGCAAATCACAAGCACACTTCACCAGAACAAAAGAAAGAAATGTTCATATATGAAGTTCAGAGGGTTTGTTACAAATGAAGTGTCCATCAGAGGATGCTGGAACTCAGAGATAGTGGTCTTTCCTTTGTTGTCATTCTCTCATTGGTAAGGCCATTGCTATGAGTGAGGAGCTGCCTCCCTCCTCCTGCAGGGCAGGAAAGGAACATCACTTCCTGTCAGAGATGCTGGGCTTGTCTTTCAGATGAGATTCTATTGGATTTTTAATTTTTTTCTTACAACTTTTCTGGAGCACAGAGTGTGCATGCAAGAGAATTCTCTTCTAACCTTCCTCATTTAGGAAAGGTTTCTCCATATTTTCATAAACTATGGCAATAGGATTGAACTGATTTCTAATTGAAAGTAGTATAGCACTAAAGATAAAAGCCCAGTTTCTGGAGCCACATTACCAGAGTTCAAGTCCTAGTCCTGCTACTTGGTAGACACAGTATTTGACCCCTTTGTGCTTAAGTTCCTTCATTTGTAAAATGGAAATGAAATTGATAACTGCCTCATAGGATTAATATAAAGATCAACAGGATTAATTTATAAAAAGTGATGAGCACATAGTAAATCCTATATAAATGTGAGTTAATATGTTTTGTTATCATCATTACACATTGATAGACATCAGTCTTGCTGATAAAATGGTCATTTAGTATAAAGGTATTTATAGGTCAGTAATTTGGTGCCAGTAGTATTTTGAATTTTAGGATCATCTTAGAGTTGCCTCACAGAATGGAGCTTAGATAGATAAGGCATTAGGAAATGCCCAGATATTTTTCATATAGTATTAATCAACAAAATGATGTGTTTCAGTATGGCCCAGAGTGACATAATGAAATGGAGATGCTATTTTATAGGTACAGTATGAATAAAGAAAGAAGGGATTGCATAATAATACAAGGACATAATATAGAATGTCCTACTTTACTAGAAAAGATAGGTAGCACCAAATGTTATGTAATTGTGTATGCACATGCTGTAACAAATGTTTTTTTCACAATACTCATTCCTCTATAAAATATTATAGAGTATGTATCACCTTGGAGTTAAATGCCCAGACTGAGTGATATGTATGTATGCAAAAGGAATTGCTTGTTTTCAAATACCTGGGTCAGAGACTTGTGTACCATAAATATGACCTAATATACTTCTAAGAATTAGTCTGCTCTCACAATATTTTCCCACTTTGTCTTTCATTTGTCCATCTGTCTACCCATTCAACTGTCCATTCATCTATTCACCTATTTTTCTTTTCCACAATGTTTTATTAAACTTCTGTTAGGTGTTAAGCACCATGCTGGGTCTAGGTAGGCAGTGATGAATAAGACATGGCTTCTACCCTCATGCAACTCATGGTATAACTTATAATGCTTCTATTTCAGTCTATCCCATGTGAAGCATTGTAAACTTTCCATAAATATTTATTTGTAAGTTGTTTACATGTCTATATAACTTTGGGGTCGCATTTTCACTCCTCCCAATATGCTCATGCTTCACTGTCTTTCTAACCTGTGCCCATGCCATACCCCTTTATTTCTACTCAGCCCTACCCTCTTTCCTCTGGTACTCAGTGTATTTTTCCCAGAGTCTAAGAATTATTTTTGTTGTGATTTTCCAATATGTGTTCTGTGGTTATTTATATTCCACAGAGAAGTGAAACTTATAAATATTTAAAATAGCACAAATAACCAATTTCTACAAAAGCAACAAAAAGATTGAAGTTAAAAATTGTTAAATAATACAGATCTCTGTCTATAATACAGTTCTCTGTCTCCTGTTCCTGGCACAGAACTCCAAAACCTCTTGTAATTTTCTAAGTGATAAGGGCATTAGGAGCATATTTTGTTCATTGACCTTTGACCTCAGTTCCTGACACAGAACCCTTGTGTAATCTTCTGGGTGTAGGGGTATCATTTCTTCCAATGAGGTAATGCTTGGGTGGTTCTTGAATAACTTGAGCGTGGAGTCTTGTCAACAGAAAGGCCATACTACAACTAGAAGCTTGAATCTTTAGCTTTAATCCCCATTCTCTGGGAAGGGGAGAGAGGCTAAATATTGAATTAATGATTAACTATGCCTGTATAATGGAGGCTCCATAAAAATTCCAATAGGTTTTAGGGAGCTTCTGGTTTGGGTATACATCTATGTAGGGGGAGGGTTGTGTTTCCCAACTTCACAAAAGCAAAAACTCCTATACCTGGGATACTTCTGGACCTTGCCATATGTATCCTTTTTGATCCTTTGTAATAAATTGGTAATCTTGTAGGCAAAGTGTTTTCCTGAGTTCTGTGAAACACTAGCAAATTGACCAAACACAAATTAGGGATTGTGGGAACCTTTGATTTATAAATCAGTGGGTCTGAGGCACGGGTGACAGCTTGGAACTGCAATGGGCTTTTGAAATGCCGGCAGGGGCATTCTTATGGACTAAGTCTTTAACCTGTGAGGTCTGTGCTAACCTAGTTAGAATTGAATTTAATTGCAGCAAATCCAGCTGGAATTAGAGAATTATTTTGGGGAAAAAACCTACATATCTGTTGTCAGAAGTGTGACAGTGGTAGCAATGTGAAGTAAAAGAAAACAGTTTTTTCACAGTAAAGATTTAAAAATTTTCCTCTAAATTTTCACTTGCCTGAACAAATCAACTAAAAGCAGCTTACTATTGCAGATATGGATCTACCTTTTAAGATCAGAAGACTGCGGCTTCAGTCCTGTTTATAACTCCTTAGCTTGTATGTTGAGACTCAGTTTATGAAACCTCTATGAATTTCAGTTTTCCGACATTTAATTGGTGATAAAAAACAGTACTCAAAGATGTGAGACAATAGAGTGAATAAATCAAGGACTCCAGTAATTGTCAAGTTCACATGGATTATCTCTTGTAATTGTTGCCACAACTTGGTGGTGAGTTAAGCCTTGTTATTACCGTTTCACTAATGAGGAAACTAAGGATCAGAGAGGAAAAGCAACATTTGCTTGCAAAGTTAATGAAAGGGAGGCCTGACTTCAAAGTTATCTGTCCCCATTTGTAACCAGACACTACTCTCATAATAAATGTGAAAGCCTTTAGTCACATATTATTCAAATGTTGTTATATTTATCTGTCCCCATTATGACTTTCTTGTCATTAACCAAGATGTTTCTGAAGTACAGCTATGAGTATAGTGGGGTGGTGTGTATAGTTTGAGTTTAAAGCTCAATAACTCAATAAACTCAACTCTCTTCTCTATAAAATGGGGTAATAAAAGCTTACACATGAAAATTCTAAAAAATAAGTGATCTGTGTAAGGAGAGTGATCCATTTTTAAATAATTTATTACCCATAAAGATAATAAATGGTAGATTTTATAATAATTATAAACTATTAACCACTGTGGATTTTTATATTTATCTGTTCATAAATGACCACTTTGGTTTCCAAATAATTTATATACATATATTCAGCCTCCTTATTATATCTACAAATATATTATTCCCCATATGCCAATTGGAAAAGTAGAAAAACAAAACAAAGATATTATCACCTAGCCTTTCACCCTCAATTAAATGAATACATGTTTCAATACATTGAAACCCTGCTTTATCATATGATGTTTATATATCATATTTATATAAATAAATATGATATATAAACATATATATCATAAACATATGATATATAAACATATAGCCCTACTGAGTGACTAGCACTATGACTGTTTTACCCAAATTTTATTTATTTTTTTTAAAGATTTATTTATTTATTTATTATACAAGCACTGGGTACAGTCAGAAGCGCGAGAGAGTGAGAGAATTCAACAGAGTCAGAGTGGAGAGCAGAGCAGGCAGACTGACGAAGTACACTGCTGAGGGGAGCAGCGGGCTGCAAGAGAGATCTGCGCGCCATGTGGGACCCTCGCCAGCAGCTGGGGATCAAACTGGCACTTCAGAGACTTAGGGCAACTTCACAGCCCAGCGCTCAACCGCTGCGCCACCCGGGAGGCCCCTACCCAAATTTTAAATGAAAGTTATTTTTCTCTTAAAAATTACCAAAAGAAAGGAAAGGCAGACCATTTTAATAGTTAAGCTCTGATTTCAGACTGCCTCAAATCCCAGCTCTCACTCATTAACCTATGGTGTAGGACTAGTTAATTTTCATTATAAAATGGAAGAATAATGGGACCTAATTATAGGACCATTGTGAAAATTAGATCAACTAATTTAACATAATATGTGTATACTACAAAGAAAGCTCTACGACTTTGCAGAAAACAAACCAAAAATAATAGTTAAACAAAGTTTTAAAAAAATGACCAACTTAGAGTTTTACTTTGCTGTTTTGGTTTTAACTTTGAAGTAGGTTTTTTTTTTCTTTTTTAAAGTGACATAGTAGCATAATATTAGTTTCAGGTGTACAGCATGATTCATTATGTATATACTGTGAAATGATTACCATAATAAGTCTAGTTAACAAGAATCCCCATACAGAGGTAAACTTTTTTTCTTTTGCAATGAGCAGTTTCAAGATCTACTGTTGAAGAGTTTTTGAATATATTAGGGAATGATTGGAATATTAACAAGTTGATTGAAAATAAGTATTCAAAATGAAATTATGTAAAATAGGAATACTTGAACTTGCCCAGTGCCTTTCTCTCTAAACGATGATAATGAAGAGGACGAATCTAATTCTTGCTTTTACTAGGCATGTCAAAAATAATGAGCTACCAGAAGAGAAAGTTGCCAGATTTCTCAGGACAAGTAAAAATTTCAGTTGAAGAAGTCACATGGTATTTTTGTCTTTTATCAGGAAAATAATTGAGATTTTAAGTAAGTGAATCCCCCTATTAATGTAGTCATATAGATATGGCTATGACTGAAAGCCAAATATAAGTAGAGATTCACAGAGAATTGAGAATACTAAAAACTATGTCTAAATGTAAAGAAGAAGGATACAAAACCCAAAGAGATCCAAGGTTCCTAGCAGAAATAGCAAAGAAATGAATCCGATATAGTATAACAAAGTTTTGACATTGTCTTTTTTAATTGAGAAGAATGGTGAGCATGGCTGCAGAACATTTTGTAAAATTAGTATAGATGAGACCTATAATATCACAGTAATTATTAAGCAATTGCTTTGCTTCAATCCTTAAAGCCTGCCTGTTAGTATGACCTTCCATCTCCTCCAAATCCTCCAAATCCTCAATTAGTGTTCTATGAATTTAGTTCAAAGAAACCATAAGCATTCAGCATTTTCCACTGTCCCCTTTCTTAACCATAAGTGTCATGTATGTTCTGAGTAATAGTACTGACTCAGTATTACTACTGTAATATACTTCCCTCACACTAAAAACATCTCTCTAAACACATATTAATTAGAAAAAAAAAAGACTTGATGTCTATAATCAAAAGATGATATTTTTAAGGGAACAATTTTGGGAATATGAAATATAAAAGATTGGGGTCAATTTCATGATTTTCATAAACAGAGGAAGATACACATTTGTCAAATTCTAAGTTTAAATAAAAAAAGCAGAGCATTAATATTAGACATTTACATTTTGTTAATTCATTTGCTCTAAAAATACTATGAAGTACCAATTATGTGTGGAGAATTATAGACCTTTCAGGTTCTCAGACTTTTCAACAATTACTACATGCTGCCTAAAGGACCAACACAAATGTGCGTCTTATTAGTGACGAAGGAAGCCCAATGGGGTTCACTGACTTAGTGGAGGGTCTACTATCAAATTCTTATCTCTGAAATTCTCCAGGTGGTATGCTTGCTAACTAGAGAGGCCATGACAGCTAATAAGGAAGACTGGTCTTCAAGAGTGGTAAATTGCTGCTCTAATTGTGGTATCTGACAGCTCTGCAGACCCTGTGATGGCCCTTAACTTCCTTTTTCTCATATGTCTCATTTTAAATTGGAGTTGATAATTACATGTTCTCTTAATCTCACAAGGGTGAACTGACTATTAAATGAAATTACATATGCAAAAATATTTTGAAAATGGCATAAGTCTAAGCTTAGTGAACTACTATTATCATGAATGTTTAAACTCTTCTAACTGTATGTAGTTATGCCAAAGAATCTTATTTTCCCTCTCTTTTGCATTGTTATTTTGGAAAAAAAAACTGCTCCTGAAATAGTTTCCTTTTTTCTTTAATATTTAATAGGACAATTTTTAGAGGCTAGACATTCTTCCCCAATTTGTATCACCTGTTTTCCTTATTATTCCCCTGGGATTTTTACAATGCTAGCAGGTATCTCTGCAGCTACTGACTTCCCAAATTGCATTAATTCCAAGGACTAAGACTATAAGTTCCAAGGGAGAAAAAAACTAAAGAGAAGTGCTAAAGAGGCTAAATGTAGATTGCTAAAAGGAGACTTTTCTTCCACAAATAAACAACCTTGCCACACAACCGCTTCATCCAATCAGAATCAATTAGGACACAAGATAATACAGGTTTTCATTAACTTCTTTTAAAATCCTACTATTGAACTTGGCAACATGAAATAATGCTAAAATGATTTTTAAATGCAAAAATATTGATTTCAAATACAGTGATTAAATAAACTAGCTGCTATACATACAGATTAATTCCATCAATGACCCAGCCAGTTCTCTGACATGCCAGGAATCTAATCACTGACAGTAGAGCAAGGAACAATTTACAAAATGAAACAGAACTTACCGATACATCATCTACCAGGGGAAGAATATGATCCTGTAGGGCTGCACCTACTGAACTTGACTTTCTAATCAACTATATGACATCTCTAGATATATTTGAGATCTATGGCTGGACGAAATAAGGAAACAAATTACAAGTAGTTGAAATGAAACTAGTTTGACAAGTCTGAACAGAGAAGCCTCAACCCATTAGAATAGCTTGAAGAAAACAGCCAGAGACAGAATAGTCCCAACAAGAAAAGTAGTATTTTTTTTTTTTTTGGTATTGACTAATTTTGTTAAAGGAGAAAAAACTGGTTGCAAAGATTTGAATGATAAATTCCTTAGGAATGCATTGGGATTAAGGGTTTAAAGAAAATTATTGGTAGATAGACAAATAAAGAAAACTTCATTTGAAAGCTCACAATAAAAACAATCAAATGTTCTTAAAGCCTAGATATATAATATAACTGAAGAAATACTTCTTAAATTCTTGGTGAACATCAGGTATCTACATGTCTCACAGGACTGTGATGTACTTATTAATATGTAATTGTTTTTCTCTAAAAAAAATTTCCTACATTTGAGAGTACATACAAACATAATCGTATCAAACCAGATTATTCCTAAAATGACATAATGTAATATATATCACAGTCTTCATGTAATTATAAATATATATGTATCTATGTATGTGTGCATAGATACATATTAGTCAGAATTAAGAAAAAAGAACAGGTAAACAGTATTTTTGAATTTTTCATTTAAATAACATGCTCTTTATGAATATTAAAGCATTATGAATGAGGCTAAATCTCTATTTGATCATGGTCTAATCTTGGACCCCTAATTCTCCTCAGAAGCAACTAGTGTTACTGGAGTCCTTTCTTTTATAGAACACATTAGCACTTGCTCTAACACAAAGCCATACAAACACAATGAATATTAATTAAACAGTATGATATTGTGCACATCCTTGTGGAACTTGAACTTTTTGGGGTAAGGGAGAGTTTGAATTTTTTTTCTGTAACTTTTTTTATTAAGGTAACATTGGTTTGCAACACTGTACATGATTTTCTTAGTATTTTGAAGAACTTCCTTTGTGTTGATGATAATCTTATAACAAAATGGTATCCATTTTAAAGGAAACACTTTTATTTTTTTTTTTAAGATTTATTTATTTATTTATACAAGCACTGGGTACAGTCAGAAACGCAGGAGGGTGAGAGAATTCACCAGAGCTAGAGTGGGGAACACAACAGGCAGACTGACGAAATACACTGCTAAGGGAAGCAGCGGGCGCAGCAGGAGAGGTCTGTGCACCATGTGGGACCCTTGCTGGTGGCTGGGGATCAAACCAGTGCTGCAGAGGCTGCAGGCAGCTTCGCAGCCCAGGGCTCAACCACTGCGCCACCAGGGAGGCTCAAGGAAACTCTTTTAAATAAAGGTCTTCAGTAGTCATTACTTCCAACACTTAGGACAAGCATATTTGAAAAAATCTCAGGTTAAGTAATATATGGTGCTTTAAGTGTACAGACTCTCAAAAGTCAAGGTGTCAAGATTTAAATGTTACCAGTTTCCAGGTCTGTAAAATAAAAATATCAGCAGCTGCTTTATTTATTGAAATGTAAGTGGTTAATATATGCACAATGCTTAGAAAAGTGCTTTGTATTGTGTAAGAACTACAGAAATATTAGTTACCATTATTCGGAACTTAGGTTATTAGCATGTTTTCTTACCTGCCATTTATTAGAGAAAAACTGAAGGAAGCTCATTCTATTGAACTGTACAAGTAACTCACATAATTACATTCTTTCCTTTTTTCCTGGCATAGTGTTTCATAGGATAGTGAAAAGGGCATGGACTTGGAATAGAATTCTGATTCCTGGTAGCTCTGTGAGCTTGGATAGGTTACTTTAACCCTTTGAGCATCAGTTCTATATAAAATGGGCTGATACCATCTCCATACAGGAGTTTTGTGAAAATTAAATGACATAGCATATGTAAAACTGCCTAGCATACTATCCAGTAACAAATGGCAGCTTCTATCGTGGGTGACAAGTGGTCTGGTCACCCAGACTTTGGAGGGAGACACACCTGTCTATAAAACCTGACTACCCCTCAGTGTCTGCTTGATCCTTCTGCCTCATAGTTTCCTCACTGGCACATGAAATTAATAATAGCTTTCTGTAAGATACTGTAGAAATTAAATAAAGCAGTACATGCAATATGTTCCCACCTCCCCCTTAGCTGGGATGTATAAGAACTGAACTGTGAATGTATTGAGATCAGATAACTATACCGAATGCCAGCAGAGGATGGCAAGACATTTGCTTAGAACTTCTCTGTTGCCCTGATGTCATCTGGCTTCTTAGTTTTCCAAGTATTTATTTACAGTATGGTAGAGGACTGAAAAACTGAATATGAAAGTAAATTCCAGAATTGGTAGTAGGATATTAATAACGTATAGCCTAGCAGAGGACAGTGTGACACAAGTGATCAAGAACATAAAGAAAACAAGAACCAAATTCTTTTTTCCACTGACTACAGCTTTGGGTTAGTAATGATATGAATTTAGTTTTCCTACTCTGAGAATAGTAATATAGATGCAAATTAAATGCAATTACCTTTTTTTTATTTTAAAAGGTTTATTTATTTATTTATACAAGCACTGGGTACAGTCAGAAGCGCAGAAGGATGAGAGAATTCACCAGAGCCAGAGCGGGGAGCAGAACAGGCAGAAAGACCAAAGCACACTGCTGAGGGGAGCAGCAGACGCGGCAGGAGAGGTCTGCACGCCATGTGGGACCCTCCCCTGCGGTCAGGGATCGAACTGGCGCTGCAGAGGCTGTGGGCAGCTTTGAAGCCCAGTGCTCAACCGCTGTACCACTGGGGAGGCCCAAATGCCTTATAGTCATTACACTGAGTGACAGAAGCTAGACTTAAAAGACTAAGTATTGTTTGATTCTTTAGTATCTTAAGATGTTGATTTATAATGATAAACATAAATTTACATAGTGTTACAGTACAATTAAAAAGTTTAAAACATGACATTCTTAAAAAGGCAAAGCTTATAAGGACAAAAATAGAACATTTGTTTGCCAGAGGTCTACAGGGAGTTTTGGGGATAATGCAAATGTTCTATATTTTGTGTCAGTGGTCATAAGAATGTGTTTGCCAAAACTCAGAATTATTCACTTAAAGGGGTGAATTTTACTGAATATAAATTATGTCTTGATACAAATATACATTCAAAATAGGATAGCAATTAAATGAAGTTGTAATAATTTCAAATACTATTTATCAGGTGCAAGAAATGGACATCAATGCTTTATTTGCACTATCTTATTTAATACTTCACAACGGTCTTTGGAATAGGATTTAAAGAAATGGAAACAGAGGGCGGGGAGGGGAGGGTTTGGGGTCAAAATAAGGGGGTTGCAATTATATGGGGAATATAAAAATAAAATTTATTAAAAAAAAAGAAATGGAAACAAAGGTTCACAGTTATTAAATAATTTGCCTAATCTTACATCTGAAAGTGGTAGAGTTGGGATTTTTCCTTGTTGCCAAAGGTCCTTATTATCAGTTAGATTTATTCTATGTATGATGATTGATACAATTGCTCATTAAAAAGTGATTTTACTTTTTCCCTATCGTTAGCTGATTACTGGAACTGGAGGTGGGGAGTAATAGTTCTTGGCAATATTCTGATTTTTAATATTGTATCATTGCAAATCTCAATGTCCCAACCTAATTTCTCCAAAGTGATGGGAGCAAAAATTAATTACTGTGATTGTGAATAATAATCATAATTCTAATGTAAATAAAATTAATATTTGTTTCACTTAGGCATAAACTTGAATAGATCTCAATAATTCACTATCAAAACCTTTAAAGTTGTGTATTTCAGAGAAAATATTAATTTAAGTGTAATTAGTGTAATTAATTTAAGTATAATAAGTACACCAAATGCCAGCAGAGAATGGCAAGACATTTGCTTAGAACTTCTCTGTTGCCCTGATGTCATCTGGCTTCTTAGGTCTTCACTTAACATCATTGATAGGTTCTTGAAAACTGCAAGTTTAAGCAAAAGGACACAATAAATGCAGATCCTCCAATAAAATTGTTTTCTTCAAATGTCACTGGCAATGTTATAATAAAACAAAGTTGAATAGAACAATGTTGAATGAAATGATTCTTGTTTGAGAATTTTTGTACTAAAAAAATTTGCTGTACTTAAAAAAAATTTGTCAGTGTGATTTAAATTGGTACGCTACCTCACTGTAATTGTCTCATGCTATAATGATAAAAATATTGTAGTACATACAAATTCCATTAGGAGGAATTAGTCACCTGTTTCTTGTGAGAGATGTAAGATATTTCTCTAAAATGGTATTTTCAACTGTTTCTTCTCTCTAACAAGAAAAAATTACAAAACTGATACTGGGTGACGAGTATCATGTTGAAAATGAACAGGTGGAAAGCGTTGCAAAGCTTAAGAGCCTTTGTACACAGAAGCTCAGACTTTTGTGTTATGGTTATTTCAGAAAAGCCAAATATGGTAAACATCATGTGTTCAGTAATTCATTAAACAGTAATTCAGTAATTTATTAAATATGCCAGGGTATTTTTTAGGTACTTGGAGACTAGAGCAGTTAAAAAAAAAAGACAATCATTATATTCACTTCTTTACACATATATCAATTCCTTGATTTTTTTTTTTACTTTGTAGATACTTTCATTAAAAAGTTATATTTACTTAGAAGCATTCAGAATGTCTACCAATCAACTGCAATTTTTTTTTTGCAATTACAGAGTGGTATTCAGCTAACAGAACAATTATTTCTTATAAGCTGCATGAAAGAAAACTGAAGATGAAAAACTACCATCCCCATATATATAATATATATAATATATGTAACATACAATATATATAACATAATGTATATAATATATATGTAATATATAATATAATAATATATATTTAACTAGTCTGTACTGTCCACCAAGAACCAGCTTTAAATCTTCATGTCAATTTATAACCCCCAGAGAAGGTTAGTGGCTATTGAAAATACCATCAGCACAGGGCTGTCTAGGTCCCTCATTTTAATGTAATTATACAGTATGTCTTTTTGTGACTGACGTATGTCTCTTAGCATAACATCTTCAAGGTTTATCTGTGTTGTAGCTGGTATCAGAATTTCCTTTTTCAAGTTGGAATAATATTCCAGTGTGTGTGTGTGTGTGTGTGTGTGCATACCACATTCAGTTCATCCAGTCATCTGTCAACAGACTTGAGTTGTTTCCACCATTTCACTATTGAGAATAATGCTGCCATGAATACAAATGCTGCCATTTTTGCAAATACCTATTTGTCCCTACTTTTAGTTCCTTTGGACATATACCCAGAAGTAGAATTGCTGCTTCATATGATAGTTCTGTTATAAACTGAATGCTTGTGTCTTCTCAAAATTCATATATTAAAACCCAAACCTCCAATGTGCTAACATTTGGATATAGGGACGCTAAAAGTTGAGTGGGTCGTGATGATGAAGAACTTGTGAGTGGGATTAGTGGTCTAATATGATTGATGCCTGACAGCTTGCCCCTTCTGCCATGTGACACACAGCAAGAAGATGACCATCTGCAAACTGGGTAGCAGGTCTTCATTAGACACTGAATTTCTGGCACCTTGACTTGGACTTTCATCTTCTGTAACTTTGAAATATTTGTTGATTAAATAACACAGTCCGCAGTATTTTTATTATATCAGCTGGAATAGAATAATATACCACCATGCCATTTTCCATAATAGTTTTATGATTTTTTGCCCCATCAGGAAATGATTGTTTATTTTTTAGTTGTTGTGTTATACACATTTTTTATATATTCTATTAGTCCCTACCAGACATATTATTTTCAAATATTTTCTTTCATTCCATGACTTATTTTTTCATTCTGTTGATCATGTCCTCTGATGCACAAAAGTTTTAATTCTGATGCATTCCAGTTTGTCCTCTGTAGCTTGTCCTGTTAATGTCACATAAAGAAATCATCAACAAATTCTGTATTACGAAGCTTGTTCTTTGTTTTATTTTATTTCTTTTTTATTTTATTTTTATATTTTTAGCTTCTTGACTTAGATCTTTAATCCTTTTGAATTAACTTTTGTATACGGTATAAGGTAAGAGTGTACCTTTATTCCCTTGCTTGTGGTTATCCAGTCTGTACGATACCATTTGTTGAAAGACTGGCCTTTTTCCTTTGAATGGCATTAGTACCGTGTCAAAATAATTTGACCAAATTAGATGAGTATTTGTTTCTGACCTCTCTATTTTCTCTTCCATTAGTTTTTATGTTTAACTTTCTGCCAGAGTCACTCTTTTGATTATGATAGCTTTATAGAAAGTTTTGATATTAGAAATTATGAGTTTTTCTCTTTTTGTGCTTAAGTAATTTATTGCTTTGTTTCTTTTCTTTTTCTTTCTTTTTAAATATATTTATTATATCATCCTTCATTTTTGTACAGTGTATGATTTCCCTGTGAAATTCCCACCACCAATTCCCCTGTGCACCATCACCATAGTACCTCGTGCTCCTCCCACCTTGTCCTGATCCCTCTCCCTCCTCCTCCCCTACAGAATGTCTCTGGTTGACTGTTGATTTTGATTTTTACTTTATTATAGTTATTTTTTTAAAGAAATTATGAGTCTTTCAACTTTGTTCTTTTCAAATATTGTTTTGTCTGACCAAGGTCCCTTGATATTCTATATGAATTGCAGGTTAGCTATTTTTGTGTCTACAAAAAATGTCATTGAGATAATTTCAAGTCTTTGTCCAGTAAGTCCAATGTTTATTCTTCCTTAGGGAGAGTGTAAATTTTATTTTTTTCCTTGAATGATCCATACTTTATTTTTCTTTGTAGGTTTCATCATTTTTTTAATGAAGACTGCACATTGACTATTATGATATGATCATATGTCATATGGAAACCATATTTTCATCATTCCCCAAAATTAGTTGTTTTTGCTTACTATGACCTATACTTGTTTGTTTAGTAACTTTTTAAAACTTTTTTAAAAAAGTATATTTTTAAAAAAAAGTATATTCAGAATATAGTCTCTGAGGTCTCTTTCCCCTTAGCTCAGTGGTAAAATAGTGGATTTCCTTAAATGCATGAAACAGACAAACAAAAAAGCAAACAAAACAAAAGGCCCAACAAGTTTACGTTTTGTTTTTTTTTTTTCCAAATTGAAATTGTTCAAAAATTGCTTCAACATTTTATCTCAATGCCATTTCCCATTTTTCCTGAGTACTTTTACATCTTCCTTTGAGCCTCAATAAAAGCTGGAATGAAAGTGTATGATCTTCTCAGTTCTTTTCTGAGCATACATCCTGCCCTGGGCATGTGTGTGGCATTCTAGATTCCCCAGTATGTGCAAAAGCTTATCAAAGCCCTTAGTTACTCTATCTTTTTTTTTAAAAAAAGATTTATTCATTTATGCATACAAGAACTGGGGTACAGGCCAGAGGTGTGGGGGTGAGAGGATTCACCAGAGACAGAGTAGGGAACAGAATAGGCAGAGTGACTGAAATACACTGCTGAGGGGAGCAGCGGGTGAACCAGGAAAGGTCCGCCACGCCATGTGGGAAGCTCCCTGGCCGGGGATCGAACTCATGCTGCAGTGGCTGCAGACAGCTTCATAGGTTGTGTCTTACCCCTTGCGCCACCAGGGAGGCCCCTACTAAAATATCTTACTTCCTACATTTGTCTTCCAAAATTTTTATTTGCTTTAACTGTGATGTTTTGACCTGGGCAGTCCTAGGCAGTTCTAGATCATTCAATTGCCTTTCCTAGCAACATTTCCTATGTGACTGCTTCTTGCCCTAAGAGAGTTCTAGATAGGAGGAACAAAGTCATACATCTTGATTTAGTCTCCATGAGAGATCCCACACATGTCAAAGCAGACAAACACCAGTTCCTTGGGAACAAGGTCTTCTCTGCTTCCTCTGGAATCAAAATCCCACAGTGAGAATATAGATTGCATTCTTCAATGTCACTACCCTGCCAGTGAAATGGATAGGACAAGAGTAAATTAAATACCAAAAAGATCTCCTACTCTGCTTCCATGACCTTCCTGCTGATCAAGTGTTCATTTTATCACTGTTAGCCTTTGACTACTCTCCAAGTTTCTAATAAAGTTGATTCTGGTGGTTTTTGCCCTTTTTTCCCCTGATGTTTCTGGAGAGAAATGATTCCCTGGGTTCCTTACTTGGCCGTATTATTTGATGGCTATTACTCCTTCAACCGATTTTAGTTGCGTGAGTGATCTTTTTAATTTTTTTTATTGAGGTAATATTGGTTTATAACACCCTAGGTTTGTTAATAATTGCTTTGTATATTATGATGCTCCTTTATTTGGTGCATACATCTTGTGTGTTATGACATCTTGATAAATTGATCTCTAACACCTATGTAAAGCCCATCCCTGACTCTTGTTACATTTTGAGCTAGAAACTGATTTTATGTGATGTAAGTATAGCTTTCCCTGCCTTCATTAGGGTACCGTTTGTTACTTTGAGCCTATGATTGGAGTTCAGATGGAGCTCCTAGAGACAGCAGGAAGTTGGATATGTTTTCTGGTTTAGCCACTTTGTGCTTTTTTCTTGGTGAATTAAAATCCATTTTTGTTTGTTATATATTGCTACATAAACACTTGCTGCTACCATATTGTATTTAGTTTTCAGGTACTATTTCCTTGTTCAATTTTTTTAAAAGATTTATTTATTTATGCATACAAGAACTGGGGTATAGGCCAGAGATATGGGGGGGGTGAGAGGATTCACCAGAGAAACAGTGGGAAACAGAACAGGTGGAGTGACTGAAATATACAGTTGAGGGGAGCAGCGGGAGAGTCAGGAGAGGTCTGCTGCATCATGTGGGTAGCTCCCTGACTGGGGAGCAAAGTCGTGCTTCATTGGCTGCAAATAGCTTCATAGGTTGTGCCTTAACCCTTGCACCAACAGGGAGGCTCTCCTTGTTCAATTTTATGTCAACTTTTTCTTTTTGATTTAGATAGGATAGCTTTTTCAACATTTAGTGTAGGGCAAGTCTAGTATTGGCAATCTCTTTCAAATTTTGTTTGGGAAGTCCCAATGTATAAAATATGCACGTCTATGTATGCATACATGTACGTATCAACATAAAATAATCCCTTTTTTTAAAAGTGGGTAAATCCCTTCATGTGTGAATAGATGTATTTATGTTTGCATAAACAGAACAATGTGAAAGGATATATAACATTTTAAAATTAGATTATATTAGGAGAAAATTGGGGAGGGGTTATCAGATTTTTGTGTGTATTTTATGTTGGAAAACAGCTCATGTGCCTTTTCAATGTGAAATGTAATTATAATAAAGTGCACTTTAAAAATAACATGGACCAGGAGATGGCAGTATAATACTCATTTGTACAGCTGCTCAGTGCCTTTCTTGTAGTGTTTTAATGAAGTAGGTATGAGTCAAAATTATCTGTTGTTTCTACATTTCCTGGATTCATCTATAATAACACAGCATTAGGGTGGGGGGACGCAAATATTGTCTAAAAAATGTAAAAAAATTGATAAATGTTAAAATAAAAAAATAAAAAATAACAGCATTAATAAATTATACAATCCTATCCTTGTTTCTGTAGGTTGATTTCTTCTTTAACATAGTATTTGGAAAAAAAAAGTTAATAGGGAGGAAAAGCAGCAGGTCCCAGTGAGAACTGGGACACGGAAGATAAACAGACGACTCCAGCAAACTGCCCAAAGAAGAAAGTTGCCATAAAAGAGGACCAGAAGGGAGGGAAGCGCAGAACCCTGCTCCCCTCCCCCGCCCACAAAGTCGGCACTCTCCGACCAGCAGAGAGGAGGGAAACAACAAACCAAAACGGCCAACAAGAAAAACGGACGCAGCAAGTGGGAATGTGAGTGGAAAGGAACTATTTCAGCCACCACACCCCGTGAACGGGAGCTGTGGAGAACCCTGCAGGATCCGCCGCAGAGGTGAGCTCCAGGCGCCATTAAAGAGAGCCCCGCCCCCCAGGAGGAGACCAGCACCAGCACACAGCCCCAGCCGCCCAGTAAGCTTGCGAAGAAAGCAGCGCGCTGATCCAGATCGGATCTCAGCTGCCCAGGTCCCTGCGCCTGCGACCTAGGCTTGCAGGGAGACCGCGGAGGCCCTCCCTGAGTGAGCAGGAACCAGGCGCCCAGGCAGGGAAGCAGGATTCAAAAGGCGGCATTCCCGCGCCACTGATCTGGGCTACAGCCCGCGTCCTGGAACTGAGGGCTTTGGAACTGAGACCCGGGGCACGAAATTAGGGGCGTGGGTTCTCCACGACGGTGGGGCACAAGGCAGACACAGCACCCCAAAGCCATTGAGGTGTACCCTACCATCCCCGCTCTGCTCCCTGTCCCACGGGGTGGAAAATCAGCTCCCCAAGGGCTCTAGGAGAGATCTCTGGCGCCACCTAGTGACTTGAAGCCAGCAGAGGCTCCTGAAGGAGCTAGTGGCCAGCTGGGGAGTTAGCCCACACCTGAGCCCACAGGGAGAGCGAGCACCCACAGCCGGGGCAGACCAGGCGCGCAGAAGAGTGTGCCTGAGACCAGACGCGCAGGGAGTGTGTCCCACATCACCATTTTAGAACAGGGACATTTCTTCAGTAAAGACTACCTGCAGAAGGCTTCCTCAGGAGCCAGAGGTGAGCGGGGGAAGTTCGCCCACACCAGACCCCCTCTGGCCTGCAGTCCAAGCCCAGAGGGGAGCAGGAACCCACCGCCGGGGCAGACCAGGCGCACAGGGGAGTGTGTCCCCACATCGGCATTTTAGAACAGGGACTTTTCTCCAGTAAAGACTGCTTGAAACTGACAGATGACTCCTGGAGGAACCAGAGGGGAACAGAGAAGCCCACCCAAGATGCCGGCCAGTCCCATCAACACAGTGTCCCAACGCATACGGCAAAATTAGAAAACAGACAGTAGGGAGGAGAAGAACCACACGCAACCTAGCAACTCTCCAGAGAAAAAGCACACCACAAAAAGAAAACCAGCCCCCAGATTGCAACGACAATAACTTGGAAGAATTTCTGAGCCTTCCAGAAAGAGAATTTAAAATTGCCGTGATTAAAAAACTGACAGAAGTCATAAAGGAAAACAATGATAAGGGAAAAATAATCAACGATCAGAAGAATGCAATTGAGTCCCTAGAGAGGGAAAACAATGGTCAGAAGAAAGAAATTGAGTCCCTAAAGAGGGAAGTAAAAGAAATGCAGGAGATCAAAGAATTAATGGAAGAACTAAAGAATTCTGGGAAAAGCAATGAAAGCAGAATAGATGAAATGGAAGAACGAATAAGTAATCTTGAAGACACAGAAATAAAAAGAACCAAAACAGAAAAGGAAAGAGAAGTACGAAGGAAAAAGAACGAAGAAAGACTTCGGGAACTATCTGACTCCATGAGGAAAGGAAATATAAGAGTTATAGGAATACCAGAAGGAGAGGAGAGAGATGTAGGAACAGAGAAAATATTCAAAGAGATAATTGAAGAGAACTTCCCAAATGTGAAGAAGGAGCTGAAAATTGATATACAAGAAGCAAGAAGAACACCAAACTTCCACGACGAAAGGAAAAATACAGCAAGACACATAATAGTAAAGCTCCCAAGAATCCAGGACAAGGAAAACATAATGAAGCTGGCAAGAGGGAAGAAACAGATAACATTCAAAGGAAAACCAATCAGGCTGACATCAGACTTCTCCGAAGAAACACTATGGGCAAGGAGAGAGTGGAGGGACATAGTCAACAGACTCCAAGAAAACAGATGCCAACCAAGAATACTCTATCCCGCAAAGCTCTCCTTCCTCTTTGAAGAAAGAATATGGACCTTCCCAGACAAACAGAAACTCTGGAATTTCATTGCAACTAAACCCCCACACCAAAAAATACTACAAGGAGTCCTAAAGCCAGAAACTCAGAGGGACGAATAACAATGAAAGAAGGCCAAAAAAAAAAAGTTATTAAAAGAATAAATAAATAAAATCAAAGGAAAGACAAACACAATGGCAAATACAGATGTTAACATATCAATATTAACTCTAAATGTAAATGGACTAAACTCTTCAATAAAAAGACACAGAGTTGCAGCCTGGATTAAGAAACAAAACCCAACCTTTTGCTGTCTCCAGGAAACACATTTAGCTACAAAAGATAAAAATAGGCTCAAAGTTGAAGGGTGGAAAACAATCCTACAAGCAAATGGACCAAAAAAGAAAGCAGGAACAGCTATACTTATATCAGATAAAACAGATTTCAAACTCAAAAAGATAAAAAGAGACCCCAAAGGTCACTACATTATGATCAAGGGGACAATACTTCAAGAAGAAATAACACTCATTAACATATACTCACCAAACGAAGGAGCACCAAAATATATCAGACAACTGTTGTCCTCTCTGAAAACAGACATCAGAGAAAACACATACGTAGTGGGAGACTTCAACACACCACTATCAACAATGGATAGATCAACAAGACAAAAAATAAGTAAAGAAACCAAAGCTCTAAATAAGGACCTAGAGCAATTGGGCTTAACAGACATCTATAGAACACTAAACCCCAAAAAAACGGAGTACACATTTTTCTCAAGCGCACACAGATCATTCTCCAGGATCGATCACATACTGGGGCACAAGACAAACATCAACAGATACACCAAGATTGAAATCATATCAACCATCTTTTCTGACCATGAAGGCATCAAACTAGAAATAAACCATATAAAGAAGGCAAGGAACTTTCCTACCTCATGGAGATTAAAAACCACACTACTGGAAGACCATTGGACTAACGAGGAGATCAAAGAAGAAATTAAAAAATTTTTTGAATTGAACGACAAGGAGGACACCAATATCCTAAATGTATGGGATGCAGCAAAAGCAGTAATAAGAGGAAAATATATAGCAATAGAAGCTCACATCAAGAAACAAGAAAGAACACAAAGAAACAACCTAATCTCGAAGCTCAAAGATCTAGAAAAAGAACAACAAAAAAACCCCAAAACCAGTAGAAGAAAAGAAATAATAAAAACCAAAGCAGAAATAAATGAAATTGAATCTAAAAAAACAACCAAAAGATCAATGAAACCAAGAGCTGGTTCTTTGAAAAAATCAATAAAATAGACAAACCCCTAGCCAGGCTCACAAAGGAAAAAAGGGAGAAAGCACAAATAAACAGGATCATCAATGAAAGAGGAGAAATCACAACGGACACAGCAGAAATCAAAAGAATAATCAGTAACTACTATGAACAGTTATATGGAAACAAGTTTAACAATCTAGAGGAGATGGACAAATTCCTACAACTCTACAATCACCCAAAGCTAGATAAAGAAGAAATAGAACACCTAAACAGACCAATTACAATTAGCGAAATTGAAATGGTAATCAAAAACCTCCCTAAAAACAAAAGCCCAGGTCCTGATGGATTTACAAATGAATTCTACCAAACATTCAGAGACGAATTAGTGCCTATCCTTCACAAACTCTTCCAAAAAATTGAGAAGGAAGGGACAATACCAAACACGTTTTATGAAGCCAACATTACACTAATACCAAAACCGAATAAGGACAACACAAAAAAGGAAAACTACAGGCCAATCTCCCTAATGAACACTGATGCAAAAATCCTCAATAAAATTTTAACTATCAGAATCCAACAATGTATCCATAAGATAATTCACCACGACCAAGTAGGATTCATTCCAGGGACACAAGGATGATTTAACATCCGAAAATCAATCAACGTTATCCAGCACATCAACAAAAAGAAATATAAAAACCATATGATAATATCAATAGATGCTGAGAAAGCTTTCGACAAAGTGCAACACCCATTCATGATAAAAGCCCTTGAAATTCTTGGGAGACAAGGAACATACCTCAACATCATAAAGGCCATCTATGACAAGCCAACAGCCAGTATCATTCTCAATGGTGAAAAGCTGAAAGCAATTCCATTAAGATCTGGAACAAGACAAGGATGCCCACTCTCACCACTGCTTTTCAATATAATACTGGAAGTCCTAGCCAGGGCAATAAGACAAGAGAAAGACATCCAAGGAATCCAAATAGGAAAAGAAGAAGTCAAACTATCACTATTTGCAGACGATATGATATTATACATAGAGAACCCCAAAAACTCCACAGAAAAGCTAATTCAACTCATCAATCAGTTCAGTAAAGTGGCAGGATACAAAATCAACACGCAAAAGTCAGTAGCCTTCCTATACACAAACAATAAATCTGAAGAAGAAGAAATCAAAAAAACCATCCCTTTTGTTATTGAAACAAAAAAATCAAATATTTGGGAATAAATCTAACAAAAGAGGTAAAGGACCTATACAAAGAAAACTATAAAACACTGTTAAAAGAAATAGAAGAAGACACAAAGAAATGGAGAGACATCCCCTGCTCATGGATTAGAAGAATAAACATTATTAAAATGGCCATCCTTCCAAAAGCAATATACAGATTCAGTGCTATTCCAATCAAAATTTCAATGTCATTGTTCAAAGAAATAGAACAATTATTGATGAAATTTATATGGAATCACCAAAAGCCCCGAATAGCCAAAGCTCTCCTGAAAAAAAAAGAAGGGAATGGAGGCATCACACTCCCAGACTTCAAACTATACTACAAAGCCATAATCATCAAAACTGCATGGTATTGGAACAAGAACAGACATACAGACCAATGGAATCGAATAGAAAATCCAGAAATAAACCCACAGATTTATGGTCAACTAATCTTTGACAAAGGAGCAAAGACTATGCATTGGAGCAAAGAAAGTTTGTTCAATAAATGGTGCTGGGAAAACTGGGTCGCTACATGCAAAAGAATGAAGCTTGACCACTACCTCACACCATACACAAAAATCAACTCAAAATGGATTAAAGAACTAGACATAAGACCTGAAACCATAAAATATATAGAAGGAAATATAGGCGAAACACTACGTGATTTGCACATCAAAGACATCTTTTTTTTTTAATAGAGGCATGTTTTTTTTTATTTATTTATTATTTATTTGTTTGTTTTTTTTTTATACATGCACTGGGTACAGTCAGAAGCATGGGAGGGTGAGAGAATTCACCAGAGCCAGAGCGGGGAGCAGAGCAGGCAGAAGGACCAAAGTACACTGCTGAGGGGAGCAGCGGGCGGCAGGAGAGGTCTGCACGCCATGTGGGATCCTCCTCCGGTGGCCGGGGAGCAGTCGGGGATCGAACCCGCGCCGCAGAGGCCACGGGCAGCTTCGCAACCCAGCGCTCAACCGCTGCGCCACCGGGGAGGCCCCAAAGACATCTTTACAGACACATCACCCAAAGCAGTGATAGTGAAGGCAAAGATAAACAGCTGGGACTACATCAAATTAAAGAGCTTTTGCACAGCAAAAGAGACAATAACAAAAACAAAGAGAAACCCCACCAACTGGGAGAACATTTTTGCACCCAACACTAATGATAAAGGACTGATCACAAAAATCTGCAAAGAGATGATGAGACTCAACAACAACAAAGAAAATAATCCTGTCAAAAAATGGGCAGAAGAGCTAAAAAGAAACTTCTCTGAAGAGGAAATGCAAATGGCCAACAGGCATATGAAAAAATGTTCAACATCACTTGTCATCAGGGAAATGCAAATCAAAACTACCATGAGATACCATCTTACACCAGTGAGAATGGCACATATTAAAAAAACTAGCAACAACAAATGTTGGCGAGGGTGTGGAGAAAAAGGAACTCTTCTGCACTGTTGGTGGGAGTGCAAACTGGTCCAACCACTGTGGAAAGCTGTGTGGAGATTTCTGGACCTACTAAACATAGAGCTTCCATATGATCCAGCAATTCCACTCCTAGTTATTTACCCAAAGGACACAGAAACATCAATTCCAAAGAACACCTGCACCCCTATGTTTATAGCAGCACTGTTTACAATAGCTAAGCTTTGGAAACAACCCAAATGCCCAAAAATAGATGACTGGATCAAGAAGATGTGGTACATATATACCATGGAATATTACTCAGCATTCAAAAAAGATAAACACATGCAATTTGCAGCAACATGGATGGCGCTGGAAGGGATCATGCTCAGCGAAATAAGCCAAAAAGAAAAAGAAAAATACCAGATGGTCTCACTCATAGCAGGAATCTAGAAAACTTAAATAAGGGACCAGGAAAATGAATAACTATAAGAAAGTGAAAATCAAAATCAACAAAAAACTATGAACCAGAGACACTTTTAGGGGGGCAGGGGCAGGAGGGGAGGGATTGGGGTCAGAATGGGGGGGCTGCAATTGTACGGGGAATATAACAATAAAATTTATAAAAAAAAAAAAACATAGTATTTGATATTTTTAATCTTTGTGACTAAGTCAGTCTGATGCTTCTCCATTATTTGCTTCTCATTTGTTTGATTGCCAGTAATATCTTTCGGGATTATGAGAGATTTCATGGTGATTTGAAAAGCAACAACCTCCGACCCCACCTCTTTTTGATTCTTTAATATACTGCTCAATGGGAAAGTTCAGGGATCTTTTTCTAAAGAAGGTTGAAAAACCCATTTCTGACCACTTTAATCTAGTGGAACTCTGGTGGGTCTCTTATAGTTCATGCAGAAGTTCCTCTCTCCGACAGTGCCACCTGTACCCCTGAGGAAAGCCTAAAAGTGGTCATGTTATATCTGAATAATCACACTACCCAAAGTGTCCGCTGCTTTCAATACAACTTATCAAAAATATTTTTACCTCTTTATGTGGTCTTGAGAACTGGGCTTGATTTTATTCATGATTGTATATCCAGTGTTTGGAATTCCCATATTGTCTGACACATGGAGGTTTAAGAAATTTTAGTTAGATGAATAATTATTAAATACTTGCATAGAATGACCTAGGTGAGTGATGTCTACTAAAACTTCCTGTGATGATAAAAATGTTACCTCTGTTGCCCAATATGGTATCCAATAGCCACATGTATTATTTTGTGTTTATGACTGAGGAAATAAATTTTTATTTGTATTGAATATTTAATTTCAATTAAATATATATAGCCCTAACTTACTAGTGGCTATTATATTGGAGAGTATAGGTTTTAGTGCAAAGTGCTGCTATATGATTTTCTGTTCTTCACTCTGCAGTGTTAATGGTGCTAGAATGAGCTATTTTGTCTCACGCAAGCAAATATAACCCTTACAACTAGTGTCTGTTTATGCGTTCTGAGGTACTGAATGGAGTGTACATGTGCAATTATGAATGATTTAGGGATCTGACATATCTCTCTCTAGATTTATCTATTGATACGGACATCAAGTCTATAGATCTATGGGTGTACCTATATGTATGTGTGCATATGTATATATCTATCTAATCAGCCTTCTTCCTCCAGTCTGGTTCAGTTTCCAAATGATCTTAATTTGGCTAGGATTGTTTAGATAGGCATGTGATAATTATAGATCTTTTAGCATTCTCACTGCATCAGCATTATTAGAAAAGGGAGAAATAGTAAGGAAATTGCAGGTACAAGCTTTATAACAGTGACTTTTTCCCTCTGTTGGTCCCACAGCATTGGTTCTTAACTGGGGATGATTTTTTTCCCTTCCCACAGAGGACATTTGGCAATGTTTGGGCACATTTTTGGTTGTTACAACTTGGTGAAGTTACTACTGACACCTAAAGTATAGAGGGAAGGAATGTTGCTAAACATTCTCAGTGGGAGGGGAGCTGCTGCCCCCCCCCCAAACAAAGAATTATTTCTGACAAATAGTAACAGTACCAAGGTCAAGAAAACCTGCAACTTAGTGACAACTCACAGAAAAAGAATTTGAGTGTTATATAAATATATTTTATTGTATACAATATATTATGTGGGACAAGGAGATTCTTAATATAAAACACAAAAGAAAATCTTAAAACAGCAGTTATCCTACTAGCTAAATTAACTGTAAAGGGGTGTGTGGGAGGGGGTAACAAGTTAAGGTTTAGTTGCATAGAAAAAGTCTGAGTTTATTTTTGAGTACTAATCCATAATTGTGTATAATGTCACAAGATATGAACTTAAATACAAATAAAATGAACTTTTTAATAATTAAACCAATCGGAAGATGCCATCTTGGTTATTTGAATATTCTCTGTAATAAACACCATTCTTCAAAGAATACATATTATTGTATTCTTACTGTATAAATATTATACAATAAGGTCTTTCACAAAATCTTGCATCAAATTTTCTATGAATGTCCAATTTTATATTTACCTCTCATGTAGTTATTTATGGATATAATTTACATTGGCTTCTCATTCTGCAATTCCCTTAGTGTTTCTGAAGTTGATTGAAAATAAAACCACTTAGAAAATAAATTACATTAGGGAACAAACAATTAAACAGAAGTGAATAGCAAATTTACATCAGAATTGGAATTTCTCTTCTTTTAACTAATTATTTTTCTTTTTTTCCTCCCCACCTCACTTCTCCCTTTTCCAGAGTTCTTAATGTTTTGTCCTCACTTCCATTTAAAAACAGATCAAGAAATTGCTTTTATTTATGTGGGACAAAGGCAGGTTTACATATTTAGAACAGAATCCTGTGAGAGATAATATTTCTAGTTCTCTTGCTCTCTGATCTAAGGATTTAGTTATTGTTCCAAAGTAAACATTAGTGTGGTTATTACAGAGTTTAAAATCTGCACTGTCAGCTTTTTTTTTCAACTTTCAAAGAGGTTAAATGCACATCTGAGGGCAGTGGAGAAAGTATTCACAGTAGTGCCATCTCTTAATTTCTAGTTCCATATCTTTTACCCCTCCATCTTTGTTTGAGCATTGTGTTAACCCTACAGATTCATAATGAGGATTATTTGATGAGGAAGATATAAATTGTAGTGTTAGGAAAAATCAGCTTGCTCTGTCAGGGAAAAAAATAGAGGCTGCCGAGCCAGATAGTACCCACAGATTAAACTGGTGGATTATTCTAAAATGAGAAGTGTGTAGTAGGGACAGGAAGATGAACCAGGAGGTAATCAGAGGCTCCTAGCAGCAATAGTGGATATCCTTGGAGTTGACAGTATCATGTACAGTCATGGTCAGCAAAATACTTCAGATGAAGTGTGAATAAAAGTATGCTTTTCTCATCCTTAAGGAGAAAATGATCAAATCACACTTATTTGCATCTTGACCTCAATGACAATATACATTAAACACATTTTGCTAGAGACCACACATGACATCTGTATTTTGGATGTGGAGGTGATTGTTGTACTAGATGTTAGTTTTAGATTTAATCCAGTCCCTATAACGAGTTACTTTGGTATAAACTCCAGGCTTATTTTCTTTTCCACAATCTATTCCCCAGCTTACTATTCCAATGACATGCCAGATGTTTCCATTAAGTGCTATAACCAGAGGTCCCCCTGAATCACCCTGAAAAAGAAGAAAATAATATCATTAGTGTAATAAATAAAGGTGTGTCATAAATGTGAGTCAGCCAATATCTGAATGTCTAAAAGTTAATATTTTGAAGTTTGTAAAACTAATTTTTATTACTTATTGTGTTATTATCTCTGTTTATGCCCATTAGTGTTTTCATCTAGAAGCTAGTATAGATAAAGCAAAGGTTTCAGTTTTATCCTGGTATAGTTTTGGGTTTGCTGTATTGAAACAGAGCTGAAGTTAAGTCAAGAAAACCTATTTTTAGCTGTATTGAAACAGAGCTGAAGTTAAGTCAAGAAAACCTATTTTTACATAAATGATTAAAGTTTCAACTTAAAGTTTTGATTTCCTCCATGAAATCTTACCTAAATCTGTAATGTAAAAATTATTTCTTGACTTGAATTTGAATCTCACCTTGTTTTCACAACTGTTGATAGGAAAGTGTCCTGGAAACTCAGCACCATGCAAGAATAGTTTTCACAGGAGGAAGATATGCAAAGGCATTCCAAGCCAGTGTGCACCATTTATTACACAAAGGATTTTGCTCTCAAACTAAGGTAGCATCCTTAACTTTAGTGAAATGGCCTGAAGTATGTGAATCATGATTTCCCTGACATCTTTAACCCAAGGCTTAGACAAATTTTTTTTTACTTTTATCTTTTAGCAATGAAACTATTCATTCTAAAGGAGTATTATGTGGAAACACCGTATAGACTTTTTATTTAATGAAGGATGATCCTGTTCGAAGCAGGCTTGGAGTCTTGGTGTCATGTGCCTCTAGCTCTTTTCCTTCTAGTATTCAGTAGACAGAGTATGAAAACCCTGATCCACATTCTCAGCTCCTTTCCCATGGACACACATCCTACTTTAGGTGCTCAGTATGCTAGTGGTGAAAGAAGCAAAGGAAGAGAGGGGATAAGGGAAAGGGAACATTTACTCTCTTATAGAATAATCTGAAATACAATTCTGTCCAACAGATTCATTCTTGTGACTTGAGTCTGTTTAAAATATAAATTTGTCTTCAGTCATGCTGTCCAGTTGCATCTTAGACTACCCCGTTATTTATTTCTTCTTAGGAAGTAAGGTGAGTGGAGGGGACCTTTGTATTACAGATTATGTTGTTAAATCCTAGTTTTTTGTTCATTTGTTTTACTTACCTGTATGCTCTCTTAGATGGTAAATTCCTGGTGGATTCACTTTTTTAATGTCTCTGCTTCCCTTCAGTTATTGACACAGTACCTCACAATTAACACACACACACAAACTTAATGAATAACTAAGTGAATGTTTATATTGTCCCATGACAGGCAGTGGCAGAACAATAGTGTTCCTCTGCATATTAGGACAGCTCTCATGTCAAATCCTTAGTCATTCCTAATTTTTCAGAAATTGCTAAACTGTTGTGCCCAGTTTCAAATGTTATAGTAAAATCTATAGTTACATATTTTTTAGAACTTTAAATAGCTGATTTTCTCTTTAGTGCTTAATGCTTAAAATTCATGTTTTGTATGGTTGAGGAGAAAATTTCATGTTTTGTGTAGTTATTTATATAATTACTTTTTATACATCATTTGTGAGAAGCAATTTAATATGAATCAGTGCATATATTTTTCATTAAACAGGGTAATTCTGTCTGGATGAACATTATTTAGAGTCAAAGTTCCGAGCATTGGTGTGATGACACTCTTTTCACTGTGGGGATATCTGCAGATTCCATCCCACCATGCTTACAATTAGTAAACAATTCTATCTCTTGGTTATGACTATGGTCTGAAGGAATGATTGATTTATGTATCAGCTTCCAGTCCTTTTTTCTAATCAAAGTCCTCATTTACAGCTGGTTGTCATTTTCACATATGATTCTTGACAATAATAGGTGATAATGGAAGACTACTTATTACACTTCTTCTATTCCCCATTTTTATATTTTCCTTTCTCCTCTTCAAGTTAATTTCATAGTTACATAAAGTGACTGTGTCTATAGCAGGTTCATTTTTATAATTTGAGTATATTCTTACCTCACAGGCATCTAATTTTCCTGATAAGAATCCAGCACATATCATTCCTGATGACACAGCACCACCATATACATAAACTTCATTACATTGATCATTAGTTATGATCTCTATTTCAACTTGTCGTAGAGTATTTGGAAAGCGGCCTAAAAAGAGAAAATAGATGAAAAATTTCCATATTGCATCTTACAAAGGTTGGATCAGTAGTAAAACATGTCTTGATGTTGTAGAACTGTGGGTTTGATGACAATGTTCAGGTTCAAGTTAGATTTTTTGGTTTCCTTGTAGGTGCTAAGTATCATGTTTGTCATGCTCCCACTTACTTAATCCTAATAATAGTCAACAAAGATATGAGTTTTCTTTATCTGAGGAAACCAAAGCTCACCCGGTTGTGAGTCTTGCCAGAATTGCATAGTTAAATGGGGATCACATTAGATTTAAAGCCAGGGCATTTCTCAGGGCACTCTCTGAGTTAATATGTGACAGTTTACCTTATTTTATCTAGAAATCTATCTCGTCACTTCATAAAGGACACTGCTATGCTGGGAATTGGGAATCCTTTTTTTTGGAATAGCAGTATAGAGCAAGGCTGTACTACTGGGAAATAACTTTAATAGTAACTAGATGGAATCCTGTTGCTTCATAAGAAAGATCAAGTTAACATCTAAAACTATTACTGAGTAAATAAGTAGTACTGAGATAAGAAATAATGCTTTATTAATTAAACATACATTTATTGACTTGTTAGCTGCAAAGTATTATTTAGTTATGTAGTGAATTGTTTAAGTCATTCTCTTTATCACTTAACAGCTTCTGTTTTAAAGGGGGTACTAGTCCTTCATATAAAAATGGATGTCCTGTTTATAACAAGTTCAAAGATAATTGAGAGGATGAAGACAGCAGTGCTATTGATATGAACAAGTCAGAGTATTTCTGTGCCAAGGACCCTGGTCTTGGAGCTAGCAGATATGAGCTTGAACAATTTGCACAATGTGCCCTTGGAAAAGTTACTGAATCTTAGCATTATTTTACTCACCTGTATAAAGAAGAAAATCAAACCTATCTCACAAGTTTGTTGTGAGCATTAAATAATAATGAACACAATAAATTATGATAGTGCCTCATCCTGTTAGGGGGAAAAGGATGTCCTAAAGCTAAATTCCATACAGGCTTTGTGGACTCCACCCCCACCCCAGGCCAAAGCCAAAGACACTGGGAACTCCAAATCCTATCACCACCAAAGGGAAGGTGGCTGGGACCTGAGGGTGGGGTTAAGCAGCCAGGCTGATATAAAGCCAGATATGTGGGCTTGGGGGGTCCCCCATTTTGGCTTCCGCCAGCTAGCATTGTCCGGCCAGCTCTGAGAGTGACTTTGGGTTTCCAGGTCGGCGGATCGGGTAGGACGCATTAAAGACTTTATTTCCCTATTTTCTCCCTGAGTTGTACATTTTCCTTATTTTCTTTTTCCTTTGTAAATAAACCTTTTATTAACCTTTTGTGTGTGCCTGTGGTGGAGTATTAATAAGTCCCTTTTAAGCAGGCGGGTGAGGACCCACAGCCAGGCAACCCGTTCAATATCGGGGCTGTCCTATAACAATCCCACATTCAATTTTCAATCAATAGAAGCTATTAGAGTGAATTGTAGAGATTAGGGTTTATGGTCAAGAAACTGCACTTCACTGTTAATGATGATGGTGAGAGAACTTTTGCAAAAGGAGATCTAGGTTCCTAGGGATTTTTGTCAGTCATTGTAAAGATATCTGTTTTGTAACTAGAAAATTAACTTGACTAGAATTGACCATTGCTAAACACTAGATCTAATTTCTGTAGGTCATTAAAGATTATCCAAGAACTAGTGAATTTCTCCACCTGTCATAATTTTTAATGGGAGGATCATTAAATGACCACATTCTCATCTCTTAATTTCTGAATAAATGCAATAAATCTTTCAACATAAAAGAAAAAAATGTTCTATCCCAAACTATGTCTTTCTGGCATGTTGATTATTTTGAATTGAAGGCAATTGAGGAGCAGCAGATGCAGGGCAGCACTCTGAGTTTCCTTTCTTATTTTAAAAGCAGGAGATTAAGTTCCCATATGAAAGATATCCTCCCTACACCAAAGGGAAGGTTACATTTTTGTCATTGAGGATGAGAAGTCAAGACTAAGAAAGTGTTCTACAAAAGGACTTTGTTAAAATGGTTCTTATCTTTCTTTAGTCCTTAGCATTTCTGTTTACCATCTTCTCTTTATATAATTTTTGAATAAGCTAACATATTTCTTTTTGCAGATATCACAGCAATATTCAATTTTGCTGGCTCTAATTTTCATTTTAAAATTTTAGGTATTCCAGACTTTAATCAAATATATTCCATTTACTTATCTCCATGTGCCTTATTTTAGCTAGTTGATTTGAGTTACATAGTTTTAAGCTTCAAATGCTTAAAATTCTTTAATCTCAACTTTTTAAAAGTCAATTACAATGCTTAGCAGTATAGCAAGCTATTTTTTGTATGTTATTAACTATCTAGGGAAGAAACTATCCCAAATAGAAAGTTCCCATTTTACAAGTTTTCTTGTAGGAAGATTTCTAATCAGATAAAATTGGATAAATCTTGAGAAGTAGCAAAAGAAAACCTGAGTATTTCTTGTCTCAGTTTGAAAATCCAGAGGAAAATACACAATCAAATATCTAATTCTTAACCTTAGTCAGATGTCTGTAAACTTGTAACACTATTCCTCAGGGGTATGCGATTGTTAGAGTAGAGATCAGTATTCAGTAACTGGCACACTGTTGGATACTGAGTGATTCATGATGAAGTTTCATATCCTTATAAACTAGTTCTCTGGAGAGGCTTAATTAGGCCTCAAGGAAGTGTAATGGTCCTGCCCTACTGGTAGATGCTGTTCTTTTCTACTCCAATCAGTCAGTGGCTTGTCTAAAATCAAAATATTTAATTCTTTTTTGTACTCATCACTATTGCCTAAAGAATAATTACCATCTCCCAGAAATGAGGAAGAGAAATCTCAGGTAAGAGTGATGTTGTATCAACCTGGGCTCCTGTCAGAATTTTGAAGTGCATATTGAAGAGAAGCAGTTTTCTATAAAAATCGAGTGATGAAGACTCAGTAGATAAAAACTATGCTGTGAGTACATAAATAACACTACAAGTTTGTAATAAGAGCCTAAGTAAAAATCTGAAATTCAAGGGCAGATTAAACCTTATGTTGAAAGTCCAACAAAGAGACACAGGAACTACAAATTGAAAGTAAAATGTCATACTTGTGAACTTTATAAAGTCTCAGACTCTGATCCATAGGTAAATGGATCAGAGGGATCCTATTTAATATTTAGCATCAGAATGTCATTCACATCGTTTGCTTAAGGCTATGTCTGTTTAGTCGCATGACACAGTACTGAAGTTTATCGTTACTACTGCTCACTAATCATGTGCTTTAAGACTCAGGTAGCCATAGCAGAAACCTACATATGAAAAAAAATATTAAAGAAATAGTTTAATAACTTTTGAATGGAAAATTGTGACTAGATTTCAAAATAGCCCATAGAGGGCCTCCCCGGTGGCGCAGCGGTTGAGCGCTGGGTTGCGAAGCTGCCTGCAGCCTATGCAGCCGGTTCGATCCCCGGCTGCTCCCCGGCCACGGGAGGAGGGTCCCACATGGCGCGCAGACCTCTCCTGCCGCCCGCTGCTCCCCTCAGCAGTGTACTTTGGTCCTTCTGCCTGCTCTGCTCCCCGCTCTGGCTCTGGTGAATTCTCTCACCCTCCCGCGCTTCTGACTGTACCCAGTGCATGTATAAACCAAACAAACAAACAAATAATAAATAAATAAATAAATAAGACATGCCTCTAGAAAATTAAAAAAAAAAAATTAAAATCAAAATAGCCCATAGAGAAGATGAACATCATTGATACAGTACAATAGTAATAGCCAGACTTTCAATACTTCACCATATCTGGGTTTTCAAGTTTTTGTACTTATTTTTCCTGGGACATCTTGCTTTCAGCTTTTATATATTTTGATTTTGTACCTTATTTTATATCTCCATTCAAGTGGAGGATGGGTTTGTATTTTGTGCTTGGATGTTTCAGCTGAAACACTCACCATTTGCTTTAAATGCTCCCCATCCAGTGACAAACACTTTGCTCTGAGGCGAGGCTTCAAAGGTAGCATCTGGGAGACAGACTCTGCTCACATCGTTGGAAAATACAACAGGGATGGAGAGTTTCACCAGGGCTATGTCGTCATCATGCTTATGTGCAGCATAATTTTCATGGATGGTAATTGACTGCACCTTTCTTTTCATCAGTGCAGGTCTTAGAGTTGTTCCAAAACTGGCCGTCCAGAGTTTGGGGTTTTTGTAACTGATCACAGATTAAAAGGATTAGAGTTGTCTCGATACTAATTAAAGGTGCCCAGGACTCTAGATGGGCATGGGGAATAAGGGTGGGAGAAGGGTGAATTGATAAATGTGTCAGTGCTCTCACTGTCTTATTTGAGGTTTCTTCACTAAAATAGCTTTGCTTTTATTTAGCTGATTACAAATCTTCACATTTTAAGGTAGCTTAAATTATTCTTTTCAAGAAGGAACTTGTATTTTTTAAAGGAAACAATATATTAATGCCAATTTTATTATAAAAATATGGATTAGCTGAAGAAAAGATAAATAAAAACTAGACACATGTACCCATATTTGCACACCCCCACACACATATACACCCCTATCTATGCACAGGTATATAAATATGTGTAGGCTATGAAGAGAGAATGAGAGGGAGGAAAGAAGTATAAAATTGTTATCACACTTTATGTATTGCTTTCTTATCCTTCCTGTTAACATTATGTCCAGAATGTTTCCCCATTTTGTACTATTAATATAAGCACAGTATCAAAGATATTCATGTGGATAATCAGATGTACATTTGGAAAACTATTAGCTGAGTTTTAAAAATACCCACAATATATCTCAGGAAAATGAGTTTGTTGAACTTTGAATAGAACTGACTTGTTCTTAGTTAAGATTGAGATTACTAGAAAATATACATTCAGTTGGAGCTGAAGATATGTTCCCTAATTTTTTTTTTTTTTTTTTTTTACTATTCTTCAGTAATTGTTACTTCTACTAAGCCTGCTGGATAATCCTGAGTACTTTGGGAAAACTAAGTAATTAAAAAAGGATGAAAACTATAAGAAGCAAAAGTAATAAAATAGGTAAAGTAGTGATCCAGTTAGTACAGACTGAGGACTTACGTGTCAAAGCAGTGAGCTGCGGTCAGGAGCCATTCCTCACTAATCAAAGATGCTCCACAGAAGTGGATGCCATCCATCTGCAGGCTGGCTTGCCATGGCCAATCACTTTTCCTTGCAATATTACCATCTGCAATTCTTTCCATAGTTGGGTAATCTCTCCCTATACCACAACCTGTCCAGAGGAAATAAGATGGTTATTTCCGGAGTATAAACATGTGGAGGAATGTTTGACATGTGGTTAAAAGGCGAAAGATTTATATGATCTGAAGAGAAACCAGAATATGACACATAGTTAAAGATGGACAACAGGTGAGTAGATTAATAAGATGTGGTATATATACACAATAGAATACAGCTTGTTTGTAGAGAAAAAATTCTGCCATTTATGACACGGATGGAACTGGAGATTATGCCAAATGATAAGTGAGAACGAGAAAACAAATATTGGATGATTTCACTCGTCTGTGGAATATAAAGAAATGAAACAAAGGAGCATGCAAAACTAAAGCAAAACAAACCCTAGAAATATGACTACAGATTTAGGCAACTAGAGGGGAGGAGGGGGTAAGGAATGGGTAAGAGGTCCAGTGGTCTATGGTGGAGAATTATGACTGCTTTGGTAGTGGGTGTGGTGTCATGACATGCATATGAAGAGTTATGAACTTATTCCCCTAAATCATACATAGTGTTGTAACCCAATGTTACCTTAATAAAAAAAAAATATTTTGTACTCAGAAAAAAAACGGGCAAAACCTGTAATGCAGAAAGCAGATCCAAATATTCACTGATGGGGCAGCTACTATGCCAAATAAAAATAGATAAGACAAATTGAGAGAGAATTGTTTAAAGAAATCAATAGTGAAACTTTCTGTGAGGAAGTCAAGTACATCCACATAGATTTTCCCAATTCTTAGCAGTGATTTTTCTTTCCCTTGGGGAGACTTAAATTATGTATCCAGGCAGAGATACTGCATACTTTTTGGGGAATAGTAAAAATGGGAAAAAGCTCTAAAGAATTTTGAGTTTTAGTGATTTATGAACATATCAATGATTTTCTTAAACTTACGGTTGTTCAAAATGTGTTCTGCTTGTACTTCATCCATCTCTGAAAAAAAATCAAGATGATTTGTCAGCAGTGAAACAACTGCAATTTAAAACACAATGTCTTAGCAAAAAAACTAGCAACAACAAATGTTGGCGAGGATGTGGTGAAAAAGGAACTCTCCTACATTGCTGGTGGGAGTGCAAACTAGTCCAACCACTATGGAAAACTGTCTAGAGGTTCCTGACTTTTGCCAAAACCACAATACAGTTTTCTATTGATATAATATACCTGCTCTACTCCTCTAGTTTTAAGAAGAAAGTACAGAAGGGAAGCTTACTGGTAACTTACAGTTTTCTGTCAGCCTTATAATCTCCTTTCACAACTTACACAACTTCTGGTAAAATGTGCCAACTTTAAAGTTAATTTATAAAATGCTTACAGTAGTCTTGGAATTATAATGATCATTGTTTAATTTCACACCCCAATTATCACCTAGCCCTTTATGTCTGTGTTGAAAATGACTAAGTGTCCTTATGGCCTAGACAGGTACTATCAGGGTCTAGCATCTTCTTCTCTGTCCCCTCCATGCCCTGGGGCAGTCCTTTCCAGTGAAATGTAGGAAGGGTTTTGGTAGTGTCATCTAAAAGAAACCTGCACTCCTATGTTTACAGCAGCACTATTTACAATAGCTAAGCTATGGAAACAACCTAAATGCCCAAAAATAGATGACTGGATCAAGAAGATGTGGTATATATACACAATGGTATATTACTCAGCAATCACAAAAGATAAACTCATGCAATTTGCAGTAACATGGATGGAGCTGGAAGGGATCATGCTCCCCGAAATAAGCCAGAAAGAAAAAGAAAAATACCGGATGGTCTCACTCATTGCAGAAATTTAGAAAACCTCAATAAGGGACCAGGAAAAAGACTAATTGTAATAAAGAAAAAAATCAAAATCAACAAGCAACTATAAACCAGAGACACACTACGGGAGGGGGGGAGTAGAGGAAGGATTAGGGCCAAAATAAGGGGGTGCAATTGTATGGGGACTATAACCAAAATGAAAATGCATACATTATGCAGAAATGAAAAGTGATGTAAGAATTATATAAAATATATTAAACATAAAAAAAAATAAAATACCAGACCTCCTCCCACTGGAGTCCAAATCATGTTGCACCCCACATATTGTGGTTTCTGTATTCATACCACTCTTACATTCTGGATTCAGAGTGGAAAGAGTTTTGTTACAGAAATAGCCAGTCAGTAAAGATTACTATATCAGTAACAGTGTAGGCTTTTACCTCATGCCTGTTTAATTAATTCAAACAATTTTACTAAAGTCTCTTAAAAATAAGGAAAAACAATCATATTTGAATTACCTATAATTATTGTTTCATAATTATTTCATGCTAACCAAAGAGAGATAATCTTTAGTGTTGATTGTATGAGGGGGGTTGTTTATTATTGAGTAAATGAGATACTTAACATATTAAGAATGGTTTCATTTTATGGTGAAATAAAAAAATACTTTCTTTGTAGATGGGCATATTGTTAAAATGATAAATTCAACAGGAGAAGAAAAATGGTATTTCTTGCCTCTAAGATAAGGTAATGAATTATCTATCTTCAGGAAGCTTTCATTTAATTTCAACTTCTGGTGCAAAAGGATATCAGCTTGTCTTTTTAAAGTATCTGCATTGTGAGCAACAAACTGAAATTTAAGCAATACATCTGTTTTTAAACCATCATTTGACCTGAAAAAAAAAATAGCAGAATAAATGAGTGAAGTCATAGCTACATTAATTACTACGTATTCCTCTTATTTAAATATTAGTTATATCTTCAAGAAAATATCAGCATAGATATTTTATACATTCTGTTTTCATAGATTTGTTTTCTTCTTTCTGCACCATATTTGTTACTACCTGAATTATTCCCTGCTTGATCTTATTCAGGGAGGTGAGGGTATCTGAGAGCTCTAAAATTTTTTCTTATTGGATATAGATAGATCAAAAGCCCTTGCTAAATTCATCAATTACATAAATATATGTTATATATAGATACATATGTATATAAATTCCTCATCTTTAAAAATTTATAATATCTGGTTATTGAAAACGGTAGTGAGTGCTTATTAAAATCTTTAGCTAAAATGTCTTTTAAAGGACAAATAGTAGAATATATGCAATCACTACCATATTAAGAAACTTTATAGGTATGCTGTACAGGAACAACAACAATGAAATGTAGTAACATTAAATTACTTTGGCATTTGATATATCTAAGATTGTTAGATCCTATTCACAAAGCAAATAAGTGAAGATTAGCTGAATATTACAGTTTGCTGTTCATTATACAAATTAATTAGTTGTGATTACCTAAAGTTGGCAACATGAGACTTGATGTAATAACGATTTAAACTGGATCTTTGAAATATATTATCTATCTGAGAAAAGAAAAAAAACAGTGTAAAATTTTGTAAATATGGATTTCACACAATTCAGTATATCACGAGAATGCTTGTATAAAACTTGCAGTCATTCAAATAGCATTTACTTTCAAGTCTGTTTACAGCTATTGCCAGAAGTCTCATCTGGGCATAATCCTATTGTCATAAAGTCATCTATCTTATTGGAAGCTGGTATTTGAACAACTTGTCACATGGTTAAAGATGACTGATAATAAAAACTTGAATTTAGCTAAGTATTTCAATAACCGCTATCAAATAGACATGGATTTAGAGATACAGAGACTTTTTTTTAAAGCTTTATATGTATCAACTTATTACCTAGCATCATTCACATTTAGTTATAAATCATGTGGATGTAAATGAAGGACCATTTTTTTTAGGTTTTAGTAAAACTTTTTAGGCCATGTTTTGATCCCATGGTAATAGTGGGAAAGGAGGAAAATGTGTAAATTTGGGGTGCTACTTTAAAATGACTATTCTTATTAAGAATAATACATTAAACCATTGCTTAAAATAAAATAAGACTATATATCCCATTTATATGTCATTTCAGATTTTCTATATGGAATAATTTCAATGTGGTATAAATTCCTAGAAGAAATTACTAAAAACACACCTTGTTAAAGAATCTCTGGTTTTACAAACCTGTTTATTAGCATTGACTCAGCAAACTGGCTGCTCAGAAAAAAAGACTGATGATATGCCAAACCTTAAATAAACCAGTCTTGATAATTAGTAGCACAAATCAGAAGAGAAGAGCTGCCAAATTATGGACATGGGTGTGTGGCAAGCAAATGTTTTGTACTCATCTGATTTGATTGATGATATTTTCTCTGGTGAAGTGCTGTGTGTTATCATATTGGATATGTTTGTGAACATCAGTTTATTGAGAAAGCAATAGTTATTCAAAAACAAATTGCTATGTGTATTCCTTCTAACTGGCTATATGAAGAGAATTTTTATTAAGGAAATAGTTTTATATGCATTCTTTGTAAAGAATACATGTGTGTGTGTGTGTGTTTGTGTGTGGCAAATAATACATCATGGAATAATGAAAAATATGATTAAAATCATTTCTAAATTGGGCCTCCCCTGGTGGCGCAGCGGTTGAGTGCTGGGCTGTGAGGCTGCCTGCTGCCTCTACAGCGCCCGGTTTATTCTCTGGCCACCGGGGATGGTCCCACAAAAAAAAAATCATTTCTAAATTATATAGAACCAGTTATGTATTTTTTGGTATAAATATATACTTACAGGTTCTTTACATACATTACTATATATTATATATATTTTCTGCCTTCCTTATTTTTGTTCCAATTTCATTTTTTTCTCTTTGAATCACAGTTCTGTGAACTACATATCATGCAATGAAATATAGCATATAAACAGATTATTAAACTCCATAAGAAATCTCTAAAATTCATTTTAGAAACTTGTTTTAATCTCTTTTTCTAAAAAATGTTCACTATAACTTATAACTTGTAGTGCAAACTAATCAGCATTTTTATTGGCCCATCATCTAAGAATAAACTTCATATTTTTAATTGAAAAGAATCAAGAAAAGACTGTTTTATGACATCTTAAAATTTTGCAAAATTCAACTTTAAGTGTCTATCTTATAGCTTTATTGGACCATGGTCACACTCATTTGCTGATATCTTGTCTATGGCTGCATTTGTACTACAATGAGATGGGTAGCTGCAGAGTGACTGTATGACTTCTAAATTAAAAAAAAATTATCACCTGGCATTTTACAGAAGACATTTGCCAATTCCTGATCTAAATGACTAAACTTCTCTTCTTAATATTGTCTACATGTATACTCTACAGAGCAGGATCAAATACTAGTGAATTAACGAGCTATCTACTTGATGAACTATGGCCTTACCATGTGACAGATACATGAGAGGCACCAGAAATATAAGAATAAGTAGGCTTAGACCTAGAATAAATGAATTCACAGGTCCAGTGGAGCATAGGTGTATAAAATCATAATGAATCACAAAGCAGTAATTGCTCTAACAGAAGTGTGTGCAGTTTTGTGAGAAAACAGGAACAAAATACTAACATTTATTTAGACATTACTTCTCATTCTCTTTGTTCACTACACAAATGAATTCTCGGTATAATTCAGGGAGGTGAGTGAATTATCCTTATTTTATAGTTTTTTTAGAGTTATAACTAGCAAAGGATAAAATTGGGATATTCATTTAGATATTCTGACTTCAAAACTTAAAACAATCTCTAATATATTGCTTCCCATAACAAAATTTTCCTACCCCAATTTTTACCCCCAATCAAAATTTCCTTAGGATGTGTTTGTTGAAAATTCATGCCAACCCTCCTCAGGTGTAGCCTTCAGTGTCTTTCATCAGCTTCTACTTTTGGTTAGAAAATATGTAAAGAAATATTTCTGAACTTGCCAAGAATGATCTGTCATCTTTAGTCAATGCTAGGCTCACTAGAAGTTGCATGCGCACCTGAAGTCTTCAATGGAAGAATTAGTTTGGGTGTTTCTGTGGCATATTTTCAGAAAGAAGTGTTTGGTGTAAATTGCCTCATGGGAAATACATCAGGGGCACACACACACACACACACACACACACAGGCCCATATATATATATGGTAAGTGCTTAATATATGATATGTACAGATATTGTTTGGATCTGAATGATTGGATTTTGTTTCCACATAGCTCTAGTAACTTTTTTTTGTATTTAAGCTATTTATTTTTCTGTTGTGTCCATGTTATTCAGTCTTTGGTGCAATTATCCTTTGTCTAAAATAGTCTTCCAATTTTCCTGAGATAATATTGGTTAGAATTGCCATGATTTGCAAATAAAAATATAGTTAAATTTTAATTTTAGATAAATGATTGACTTTTCAGTATAAGCATGTTTCAAATGTTGCTGAAGTATATCCTTAGGATAATCTGAAATTAGGATTTAACTGAGCATTCTGTATTTTATCTGGAAACCTTAATATAAGTATAATTTGTGTGTTCTAAACTAACCACTTATTTTAATCTCTTTCACAGTAGAATTGTAGTTTAGAAATGATGCCAGCAAAGGTCAGAATTACCTCATTATTGACTTTTTGTTCCAGGTCATTTCTAATTTTTGAGTGTTCCACTAAAAATTCAGGATTATATTCAACACTGGGGATTTGGAAAGAGGTTTGGTAATAGTGAGTCTTCTGGTCTGGAAGGGAGAACAAAAATAATCATATAATGTAATATATTCTCATAAATTGACCTCAAAGTTAGAATTGCTACTAAAATAATTTTGTACTCTTAGTGCATTAACATTAAACCACAAAATAACAAACTGTGAATCCATTGCATTATTCAAAGGTGATAACATATGAACCAAGTCCAATTTTTAAATGCTAGAAGTGATTCTTATATATAAAAGATTACCATTTCCCAATTTTACATACATTTATATAACAATATTGCACAATGCAAATTATATGTAAGTGTATACAAATCATTACAATGAATGTTGTACTCTAAAAATATTTTAAAATATTAAGAATTTTGAAATTGAGTGAATCTTCAAACTTTCATATTACTATGGAAAGGATACTTACAAAATGCTAAAAAATAAACGAGGAGACCGATGATTATTGACAGAACCAACACAACAGCCATAACAATAAGGGCAATCATCCATGGTTTCAGTGAACTTGTTCTACCCAGTATTGCTGGCCTTTTGAGAGAGAGTTGTATATTAAAAAACAAACATCTTAAACACTAGAATCTTAGTTTCACATAGTTTTGGTATAAAATGCTTTTTTCTGGAATTCATGATTAACTCATTGAATTTGGTGACATTTGAATATAATTTTCTTAAAAAATTTTTTAAATCCATTAAAAATTTAATTAAGCATTTGTTTTTTGAGGTAACAACGGTTTTCAACATTGTGTATAATTTGTATAGATTAGCAACTCTTCAGATGTACGTTATACCATATCTGCCACCAAAACACTCATAATCATCTACCATATTCCATTGGGTCCTTTCCCTCTTTTTGTTCCCCTCCACCCACCATCTTCTGATAGCTTCAGTTCCACATTCAGATTTCTAGGGTTTGTTTTAGTTCAGTTTTTCTGACCACTTATTTTGTTTCTCTATATTCCAAACATGAAAACATCTGGTTTCTATTTTTTGCCTTCAGACTCACTTCATGTAATATAACCTCCTCCAATTCCATACATATTATCACAAAGGTTTCATCTTACTTAATAGCTAAGTTGTAATCCTTTTAATGTATAAATCTCACATCTTCTTAATTTACTTATCTACTCTTGGGCATTCAGGTTGTTTCCATAACTCAACTATTCTTAATAGTACTGCAATAACATAGAAGTGCATATATCCCTTTAAATTAGTGTTTTGCATCTTTCAGGTAGTGGGATTTCTGAATCATTAGGTAAATCTATTTTTAAAATGTTGAGAAACCTCCATACTGTTTTCCATAAGAACTGGACCAGAATAAATTTCTACCAGTAGTGTATAAGAGTTTCCTTTTCTCCACACCCCCATCAATATTTGTTGTTTCTGGTCTTTCTGATATGTTCCATTCTCACAAGAGTGATCAGCACCTGTATTAACAAGTATCATGAGCAATCACGAACTGATTCACTGACATTTACTGAAATTCTTCTGTGTGCTAAAGATTTCTGCTCCAGATTTACAAGATAATGAGACAGAGTCTCCTATTTCAAGATGTGTAATCTAAAGACACATTATGTCAAACAAGTAGTCACTGTCATAATGGAATTATGCCTAATATACTATGAAATTAATGGGCAAGAAGGTTTTGCTATCTAGAAATTGGCCTTTGAACTGGGCTTTGAATGCTGAGGAAAAGGAATTGGCAGTGGTGGTGTGTATCACAGATAGAGGGAAGAGCATAAATGAAGACAAGGAGACATGAAACAAGGACAAGGATTTATCAAGGACATAATTAAGAAAATAGAATTTATGAATCAAAGTAGAGGTAAATGAATTAATGAGGTTAATCAACTAAATTAATAGATTGTACATTACTATGTACAAAATACAAGGGAATATAAAAAGGAATATTTAATAGATCTTCCTTTCAAGGATTATAGTCTTTTACAGGAGCAGTATACCAACTGCTATCAGAGTTGTACCAAATTTCTAAGAGTTTTTTGACTCAGAAAGGACTATGATTTCTCTTTGGAGAAAATAATAGCTAAAAGTAATAACATTTTTAAAGTTTGAAAATCTGAACCCACCTTACAATCTTCTCTGAGTCAGATAAGGAAAACCATTCATAAAGAGGTAGCTTGTTTTGCAAGAAGCTTATCTTCAAAAGGATGTAATTTCCTGTTGAACTGTTCACTTCTAAAACTGGAAACATCATTGTGACTGAATTATAGTGTTATGTATGGGTCACAGTGAAAAATTGTTTGAGTTTATTCCCTTAACCTTGCACATGCCTGAAAATATTCCTAGATATTTTTTTAAAAAATATTTTTTCTCTTATTTCTCTAGAACTAATCTTAGTATAATTTAAACATTGACTATTTTCAATGACTAATTTCAGTGTTGTTTCAGACTGGTGGGCATCAACTCTACTAAACAAGAAGCCAGGAAGTAAGCAGTCCTAAACTGTTTGCTACACAAAAACTTTTTAATGGAGAGTTTTGCTAGAAATTGTTTCTAACATGGTAGGAAGAGAAATGCAATCAAGTCTTTACCAGGAATCAAGATACAATTACAAATTTTGTACTTAAAAGTCAATAAAAGCAATTCTTTCCTTTTTCTTTCTTGACTTCTCCCATCTCCTAATCCAATTTACATAATTTAATTTTGGCCAGACTATCTTAGTAAGGTTAAACAGGTTTATTGTGCAGGAAAATTCAGTCTTAGAGAAACCTTTGACAGTCAATCAAATGAAGGATATGTGACCTCACCTTTGAGATAGTCCATGCCACAGTGAAGATGAGTAATGACAAAAGCCATTAATTTTGAAAGTCTAGAAAACCTTTCAGAAAGAGTCAATACAAAGAGGCACAGTCAAGCTCTTAAACATGCCTTCTTTTAATTCCTCCCCTACCTTCATATAAATTCCACATGATTCATTATTTAGACCATCTCAAGAGGAAATATTGTGCCAAACCTCAGCAAAATGGAAAGAACCCTTCTTTTTTCAATGTCACTTATTTCCTTGTTACAGTGTTTTGCAGGTACAAGTCCTTTCCCTTCAGATAACTCTATTAGCATCAGTTAATTTTCCAGGATTTTTTAAAATGCCTTTTTTTATAGTTATCCTTAAAGATGAGTAAAAAAGGAATTTATTTCTGTCACAGCAATTGCCATGTGCTCAGAAGACTCATGGTTTCTGAAAAGTTGTTCCACATAGTAGTTAAAGTTAGGGCCTCTACAGCCAGTCTACCTAAGTGATTATCCTGTCTCCCCACTCTAGGATCCTTGGCAGGCTTTCAACCTCTTTGTGCTTCAGCTCCCTTATGGGAAATTAGCGGTAATAATTCCTACCTTGTGGGGTTATTGCAACCCCTTGTGGGGTTATTGCAAATGAGTATATATATGAGAGAACACTTAGAACAGTAACTGAAACATGGTGAGGATTGAGGAATCAGAATTATTTTATTATTTTTAATATCAAAAGCTACAGAGAAAGGATACCAAGGAATTTGTTCATAGATGGAGTAGAGAGAGGAGGTGGTAAGAGTGTGCTGGATGGTGGGCGTGCTGCTCAAGTAAGAGGTGGGAACTGGTACCTTGGATCCTAGAATTTGAGAGGCACACAATTTACACAGAGTGGGAAGCAGCTTGGAAGGCAAGCAAAGCCTTGCATATCACCATGGAGAGTTACAGCAGGCAAAGGACATTCCAAGCTTGGGGCAACGAAAGATACTAGAGTCTTCAAGAGTAGTCATAGTCTGGCATTATGTGGTGAGTATATTTTGGAGCATCCCTGGGGAAAGAATTACTGAACAAAAATAACTGGATATGGATAAATTTTACTGAACAAAAATAACTGGATATCGTCAGACAAGAAGGGTGAATCATCTAGCTGGAGTTTTAATCCATTGCCTAGGAAAGACTCAAAGAAAATGGTTGTTATGCAAATATCAGGAGGTAGTGGTGGTATTATTCATGACAATGGCTTAGCAATGATGACAATCATCATTTTAATTATAGCACCAGAATGATGAGATGATCATAAAATCTGTGATGTGTGTAGAAAATACTAAAAGTGCAAAATAGTAAATGAAGCTTTATTCTTCCTTTTTTTTTTTAAAGATTTATTTTATTTATAAAAGAACCAGGGCACAGGGCCTCCCCTGGTGGTGCAGCGGTTAAGTGCTGGGCTGTGATGGTGCCCGCAGCCTCTGCAGTGCCGGTTCCATCTCTGGCCACCAGTGAGGGTCCCACATGGCGCCACAAACCTCTCCTGCCGCGCCCGCTGCTCCCCTCAGCAGTGTATTTCATCACTCTGCCTGTTCTGTTCCCTGCTCTGGCTCTGGTGAATTCTCTCACCCTCGTGCATATCTGACTGTACCCAGTGCTTGTATAAATAAATAAATAAATCTTAAAAAAAAAACTGGGGCACAGGCCAGATGCGCGGGAGGGTGAGAGGATTCACCAGAGACAAAGTGGGGAACAGAACAGGCAGACTGACGAAATACACTGCTGAGGGGAGCAGTGGGTGAGACAGGAGAGGTCTGCTCACAGATTTATGCTTCCTTTTATGTTTCATGTTCTCACAAGCTGTGTGTCTTTTTTCCTTAACCCCACATTATGCAAATAAGGACATAATACTTCATAAATGGGAAGTTGGTTGATTTTATAACTAAAGCATAGTTAAAATAATAGGTGTTTTAGTTGATAAGAGTTCAAAAGAGAATCAAGTTCAGAGAGGGCTACTCTTCAGAGCTTTCCCCATTAATGTAAATTTACATAGTGAAGTTGCATGACAACATGTTCCTTGAAGGATGTTTTAGAGTTTTGAGGTAATTGAAACCTGAGGAAGACCAAAAAGGGTGTGCATGCCATTTATCTGGCCAGAGAGAGCAATGTTTTCCCACCCACTTCTGCCAGCTTATGCCACATCCCAGGGGTGCCCATGTAAGGATGAATAAGAAAATATGTCTGGTGCTGGCAGCCCCTGGGGACATGGGCTGACTGCTTCAAAAAATTTTTAATTATTTATATATTTTTTACTTCTTTTTCATTTTTAAAAACAATGTTTGCTTTCTTTTCTCGGGTGTAGTCCCCATAGATGCTTCAATTTTGATGGTACATTTTCCTGCTTTTGGTGTTTTCAAATTAAGAAATATTTATCCTTAACCATCTCTCTACTTACTGTTATTTATATAAATTTTAACCTCCACAAGAAAACACAGATATATCTGAAAGAAGCACAGATATATCTCACCAGTCTTTTCTAATGGACAAAGCCTGCTGTCACTAGATCTGACCACTGGGAAATAGTTTTATTTAAAATTTGAAAAGAAAATTAAGGCTTTTCTCAGATCAGAAAGAATTATTGAAAGAACTAACTGACATGGCCCAAAGGGAAGGATTATGATAGGTAGGTGACTTTGACAGCTTTAGTGAATAGGAATTTTTGCACAATAGTGTCAGGAATTTTTGCATTGAATGAAACTACACTTTCTGAGCTTTTAGAGCTTTTTGGTGTCCTCATTCCTACCTCTCTTCCTTTTCTTACTTTATTTCTTTAATTGTTTTATTGAGATATAATTACCATGCCATAGAATTTATTCATTTAAAGTGTATATTTCAGTGGTTTTCGGTATATTCACAAAGTTAGATGGCCATCATAATCACTTTGCAAACATTTCATTACTCCGAAGGAAACTCATATCCATTAAAACTCCCCTTTCCCCCCAACCCTAGATATCTACTAGTCTACTTTAATTTTTCATGGGTTTGTATATTCTAGACACTTCATATAAATGGAATCAAGTGAAATGTGGGCTTTCATATATAGATTTTTTCACTTAGTGTAATAATTTCATCCAGGTGTAACATATATCAAGACTTCATTTTTTTATTGCAAAGGAGGTTTTTATTTTATGAATATACCATGGTTTTTGTTCAGTCATTAGCTATGGACATTTGGATTTTTTCTACTTCTTGGCTGTTATGAATAATTAGCTATGAACAATCATGTTCAAGTTTTTGTGTGGATATATATTTTCATTTCATTTGCATTTATATATAAGAAAGAAATTTCTAGATCATATAACTGTTTAAACTTTAGAAGAACTGCTATACTTTTCCAAAGGGACTGAGCATTTTATACTCTCACCAATAATGTATAACACACAGCCTCATTTTTCTTTTCTTTTTTTTTTTACTTGCTGCCTCAGATTGCTTCTGTTGGTTTTATTGCATCACTTTCTTCCTTTGTCATTTTCTTATCCTGCTCCTTATTTTCCTTTGCTTTATAAAAACATTTTAGAAACAAAACTAAATATTAATAGAATCATTCATAATTTTCTAGATTACCCATTCTCTGAAATTTGAAATTATATGATATTTCCCTCTCCACAACTCCTCCACCTAATCAGTTTACTTCTGAATGGTCCTTCCATTTGCCCCCTTCTTTACCTGTCACCATCCTATCTCAGCCCTTCAAAGATATTTCATCTGAAAAATCATAGTGGTTATTATTCGATCTCTTTATCTCCAGGTAAATCCCCCTTAAAGACATTGTACAATGTTGCTGCCAGAATTAGCTTCCAAATATACAGTTCTGATTATGTGACTCTAGTTCAAAAACACACAGATATGTCTCACTATATAAATTCAACTATTTAGGTTAGTACTTGTTTATTCAAGAAGCATCTATAGAGATCCCATTATGTGCTGAACACTAATTCTATTGCTGTAAATACTGTAGAGAACAAGACAAACAAGTTCCTACTCACATGAAGTACACAGGCTAGTGAACAAGACTAAAAATGAATAAGACAAAAAATAAGCTTCAACTTGCAAAAGTAAAACACATTAGTGAATAGTGTCTCCAGGTTGAGAAGGGGGTGCTTAATTGATTAGTAGGGAGTCTTCCTTGAAGAGATGCCATTTGAACTGAGAGATAAACTGTGAAGAATCATGAGCTTCTAGAAGAACTAAGGAAAGAGTAACCTGGTGGCAGCAAGTTCAAAGAGCTGTAACAGAAGTGAACTTTAGTGCCTGAAAGAAGTGAGCCAGTGTGACTGGATCATGGTAAGTTCCAGGAAAAAGTGGAGAAAATTCAGTCAGAGAAACAGGTGAGGATTAAGTCGTATAGCTCTTGGAGGATATAGCAAGGTGCTATTAATTCTAAGGGACAGAAATTTATGGATTATTGTTAACATTGGAGAGACTTGATTATTTACATTTTTAAAAGTTGCTGTTTCTAATTTATTTTGAGGTCTCCTGATGTATATAGTACTTCGCTTCACATGTGCTGTCCTGTTCCCTACCTGTTTGTCTCACTACATGCCCTCTGCCGAAAATGCCCTCTCTTTACTTCTAACCTCCTCCTCCACAGCGGCTGGCATTTCCATTTTGGGAAAACTTTCAGTGTGCTGCTATAATACCTCTTCCTGCTTTATTTTTTTTATTTTTTATTTTTTTTTTATAGAGGCATGCTTTATTTATTTGTTTGCTGGTTTGTTTTTGTTTATACATGCACTGGGTACAGTCAGAAGCGCGGGAGGGTGAGAGAATTCACCAGAGCCAGAGCGGGGAGCAGAGCAGGCAGAAGGACCGAAGTACACTGCTGAGGGGAGCAGCGGGCGGCAGGAGAGGTCTGCACGCCATGTGGGACCCTCCTCTGGTGGCTGGGGAGCAGCCGGGGATCGAACCGGCGCCGCAGAGGCCGCGCGCAGTTTCGCAACCCAGCGCTCAACCGCTGCGCCACGGGGGAGGCCCCTCTTCCTGCTTTAATTGCAATTCATCTCTTAGCTACCCGGTCCCATCTTGAAGCATCTTATACTGTTTGGTTTCTCCTTCGTTTGCTGTATTGGCTGTGTTTTATCTTCTTTTCTTGCTATTTGTGTCAGTGACCTTGTCCTTTGTATCTCAGCTGTATACACTTACACTTACGCTCTATATCTTGTCATTACTAATAACCTCAATTATTTCTTCCCAGTGTAAATTTTAATCATCCAACTCCTCACTGTCATCTTTCCAATTCACTGCTTTCATATCCTGTTCCAGAAGCCCAATAATCCATAGATCATAACATCTCCTCACTGTCTGGCATCACCCCATGTTGGAATTACTCTCCCACCTAGTGTAAATCCCATCATCTTCATTGTAATTGTCCTCTAGCTTGCACCTTCAGTCGTGTGATCCTTTTTTCACTTTGTCCAATCCTGGTTGGGTACAACTTTCTGCCCACTTTGTGTTAACACAAATGAAGCAGGTAAAAAAAAGTGCTGATGAGTCTCATTTCAAATGTGGGAAGACTAACCTTGACTTGGCCCTCAGTGCTTCCTGGCCATCATACTAATTCAATTCTCTCTTTTTTCTCCCACTGTGTGAGCTAGACAATTATTTCATGTCTTCTTTTTTATTTCAAATCTCTAATGTCTCCGCCTTCATTCACACCCTCAGCTTATGGCCTTCATTCTATTTCAGTGAGAAAATAGAAAGAATCAGAAGAGAGTATCCACATGTTCCTGCTAACCCATCTGTCACCCCTTCTATGCCTTCTTATGTCTTATTTCCATGTCCATGTTCTTTCATTTGTCCCTATGGTGATATTTTGCACAGCGCTTGGCCAAAAGTGGTCAATAAATCCTGGTTAATGCATAGAGCTGACATTGCTCTGTTTCTGTAGACAATGAAATGTAAAGAAATGAGTATGGGCCCTCAACATCATTAAGGCCATATATGACAAGCCAACAGCTAGTATCATTCTCAATGGCGAAAAGTTGAAAGCATTCCCATTAAGATCTGGAACAAGACAAGGATGTCCACTCTCACCACTGCTTTTCAATATAATACTGGAAGTCCTAGCCATAGCAATAAGACAAGAGAAAGACATACAAGGAATCCAAATAGGAAAAGAAGATGTCAAACTATCACTATTTGCAGATGATATGATAATATACATAGAGAACCCCAAAAACTCCATAGAAAAACTAATTCAACTCATCAATCAGTTCAGTAAAGTGCCAGGATACAATATCAACACGCAAAAGTCAGTAGCCTTCCTATACACAAACAATAAATCTGAAGAAGAAGAAATAAAAAAAAATCCCTTTTATTATCAAAACAAAAAAAATCAAATACTTGGGAATAAATCTAACAAAAGAGGTAAAGGATCTATACAAAGAAAACTATAAAACACTGTTAAAAGAAATAGAAGAAGACACAAAGAAATGGAAAGACATCCCCTGCTCATGGATTGGAAGAATAAACATTATTAAAATGGCCATCCTACCAAAAGCAATATACAGATTCAATGCTATTCCAATAAAAATCTCAATGTCATTCTTCAAAGAAATAAAACAATTATTGATGAAATTCATATGGAATCACCAAAAACCCCGAATAGCCAAAGCTCTCCTGAAAAAGAAAGAAGGGAATGGAGGCATCACACTCCCAGACTTCCAACTATACTACAAAGCCATAATCATCAAAACTGTTGGTACTGGAACAAGAACAGACACACAGACCAATGGAATCGAATAGAAAATCCAGAAATAAACCCACAGATTTATGGTCAACTAATCTTTGACAAAGGAGCAAAGACTATGCATTGGAGCAAAGAAAGTTTGTTCCATAAATGGTGCTGGGAAAACTGGGTCGCTACATGCAAAAGAATGAAGCTTGACTACTACCTCACATCATACACAAAAACCAACTGAAAATGGATTAAAGAACTAGACATAAGACCTGAAACCATAAAATACATAGAAGGAAATATAGGTGAAACACTACATGATATGCACCTCAAAGACATATTTACAGACACATCACCCAAAGCAGTGATAGTGAAGGCAAAGATCAACAGCTAGAACTACATCAAATTAAATAGCTTCTGCACAGCAAAAGACAATAACCAAAACAAAGAGGAACCCCACTGACTGGGAGAACATTTTTGCACACAACACTAATGATAAAGAACTGATCACAAAAATCTACAAAGAGCTGATGAGACTCAACAAAAACAAAGAAAATAACCTAGTTAAAAAATGGGCAGAAGAGCTAAAAAGAAACTTCTCTGAAGAGGAAATGCAAATGGCAAACAGGCATGTGAAAAAATGTTCAACATCACTTGTGATCTGGGAAATGCAAATCAAAACTACCATGAGATACCATCTTACACCAGTGAGAATGGCACATATTAAAAAAACTAGCAACAACAAATGTTGGCGAGGTTGTGGAGAAAAAGGAACTCTCCTGCACTGTTGGTGGGAGTGCAAACTAGTCCAACCACTATGGAGAGCTCTGTGGAGATTTCTGGACCTACTAAACATAGAGCTTCCATATCATCCAGCAATTCCACTCCTAGGTATTTACCCAAAGGACACAGAAACATCAATTCCAAAGAGCACCTGCACTCCTATGTTTATAGCAGCACTATTTACAATAGGTAAGCTTTGGAAACACCCAAATGCCCAAAAATAGATGACTGGATCAAGAGATGTGGTACATATATACCATGGAATATTACTCGGCATTCAAAAAAGATAAACACATGCAATTTGCAGCAACATGGAATGTGCTGGAAGAGATCATGCTCAGCGAAATAAGCCAGAAAGAAAAAGAAAAATACCGGATGGTCTTACTCATAGCAGGAATCTAGAAAACTTAAATAAGGGACCAGGAAAAAAAAATAACTATAAGAAAGAAAATATCAAAATCAACAAACAACTATGAACCAGAGACACTCTATGGGGAGTGGGGGGGTGCAGGGAAAGGAGGGCTTGGGGTCAAAATAAGGGGGTTGTAATTGTATGGGGAATATAAAAATAAAATTTAAATTAAAAAAAATGAGTATGGGCAAGGGAATGAAATGATTGGATTTTAGTCTTATCTCCATACAACGGGTCATAATCACATTGAAAAGGGAAGTCAAGAATTAATGTAATTAAAATGCTTCTGGTCTGAATCTCGATTTGTCATAGTAATGTAAAGTTCTTAAGCAGATATTTTTTTCAAATAAATGGTTAATAATAATTGAAAAAAAAAGAATTAATGTAATTATGTAGATAATTAAGAGGAAATTATACACTTACTGCACAGATGGGCTTTTCAGTATCTCACACGCCTATATAATCTGGTCTGTATGTGATGTATCACATATTTTAAAAATTCTCTATGTTACCATTAACACATGAGCAAGAATGAAGCTGATAGTTACTATTTAATGGGTTGCATCTTTAAGAATTATTATTGGTCAGGCACTTAAGAAAATGCTTGAAAACAATGCTGAAATACAGTTTTATGCAATTTTGTGTGATAGCCAATCCTGCATATCTTATGTAGCCTTATATAGAAAATAAGCAATGTTTCTCTCGCAATACTTTTTCCTCAAAAGGTTGTTTTGGTTACAACTGACTAGTCAGCTTTCTTAAGAACAGTTGCATGTGGAATGAAAAGAGCCTTGTTTTCAGACTGAATGCTTTTGTACTTACTAGTCACATGACCTCACCTCATTTATTGGAGCTTGAGTTTCTTAATCTATTAAGGGAAGATGATCCCTACAAGAGATATTATGAGAATGAAAAGAGATAGAACGTGCTCCTCCAGTGTTAAGGAAGTGGCTGTGATTGGCTCTCCCTGCTGAATATAATTAGATGGTTTGAAAAGTGGAAACAATTGATAACTGCTCTGACCATTGGAGTAGAAGTATCACTCATTTTGGAGATTCCTGTTTACAAGATAACCAAGCGATCTCACACCAACTTGTTCTCTTATTCCTAATTTCCTATTACTCACATTTCAATGGCAATATACCCACTAGAAAGGGACAATATGACCTCAGTTAAGTATAAATGGCATTTTTATATATCTGATTAGCTATCTTCATTGCTAGGAGTTCTTCCTCTCTGTGTTTGATAAATTGCATAGTGTAGTAAGAACCTCATGAAGGAATTCTGGAGAGTCTTAAGCCCCTGAAAAAGTAGGGTGTGTTACTTTACTTAAAGTTGCCCCACCTTATTTTAAACAAGTTTGTGAGAGCAGCCTGAGGTATAAAGGTGAAGCACAGGTCACCTGACAGTAACAATAGTGATGATAACAGCTTTCATTTGTACAGTACTTTATAGTTTTAAAGAGCTTTAACATACCTTGTAATACTTGAACCACCTAACATCTATGTAAAATGCAAATGGGAAATATTATTATGCCCATTTTTTAATTGAGGTCAAAGGGATTTGCCCAGGACATAAAAGCACTAATTAGTTGAACCCACCTAAGTTCCCTGTCTTCTACTTTTCAGCATTTTTCTTTGTACAACATAGGTCCTCATTCAAAATTACCGGAGTAATGACCAAAGAAGCATATTTGAAAAACAGAAATTTGGAAACATGGAGGTAAAGTTTGTTAAGCAGAACTGCATACTAAGAAATAACTTTATTTTCAGCCAAGATCTGGGAATCTGGAAGAGCATGTGAATGTATGGCAGGCACTAAGAGTTTCCAGTAATATATGGTTTAGTCACAGCAATCAGAGCCCAACAGACCATGTGGGAGAGAGATGCTTGGGTCACATGATGTATGTCAAGACTGTGAGGTCTTCAGGGCAACAATAAAAGAGATAGGGATAAAAAATGATTACTCCTGTTGAAAAACCTAAAATCCTTTGGTGAGGAGAGTTGATCTGTTTATAAAGGGGACACAGTAAAACTATTCAGTCTGTTCTGTTCTCAGAAATGTAGAAGGGAGGGGCCTCCCCAGTGGCGCAGCGGTTGAGCACTGGGTTGCAAAACTGCCCTCAGCCTCTGCAGCATCAGTTCAATCCCTGGCCACGGGGTGAGGGTCCCACATGGCGCGCAGACCTCTCCTGCCACCCGCTGCTCCCCTCAGCAGTGTACTTCGTCAGTCTGCCTGTTCTGTTCCCCGCTCTGGCTCTGGTGAATTCTCACCCTCTCACGCTTCTGACTGTACCCAGTGCTTGTATAAATAAATAAATAAATAAATACTTAAAAAAATGTAGAAGGGAATCAAAATCAAAGTATAAAAAAATCTAGACAATCACCTAGTCTCTTGTTACATATACATGTGTTTCTGGCACAGGGTTATGAGCAAATCCTACACTGATATAATGAACTCTCTTCTCAATGGTACTGCCATTGGATTCATGAATAATTATCACTTTTAACATTTGTGGTCCTTTGTTGTTTTCATAGTGTTTGTTTTAAATATAATTACAGAGGTAAAAATAGGTATTGGGTTTGGTTTATTAACTTAGCTATCTGCTGAAAGAGTCTTTATCTGGTTAAGTGTTCTCATACCAGACATAGTCTCCTTCCATAATCTTTGCTGTGAACTCTTTATTTTGTAATGGGAGTACTTCAGTAATCTGGATTTTAATTTATTAGTTTTTCATGATTTAGAGGATTTTAGGGAGGACATGAATGTTTTGCCAGAAAGTTGATATTTGAGTTTGAATTGCAAGAATTATAGAGGATTCAGTTTGTATAAATTTGAAAGACTTGGCAAATTCAGACAGATACAGTGAAAGTAATATTTAACCATAGTAATTATAAAAAAAAATAGTATCAACAACATAAAAAATCAAATAATTCATAGACCTTTTTCCTGCCGTGTCTGTAATATATTTTATATGTTTATATATTGAAGCATAAAAGTACTCTCTACAATAAACTCATAAAATAAGTATTTGTTTTAAAAAGGACTTATAATTTGAATTTTTCTTGGGATATCAATCTGGCAAAAAGCAAAACAAAATTCCTCTTACATTAGCTAAGGGGTCATCTTTCATTGTTAGTCTGTCAAATATTCCCAGGCTAGAATTGTTTTGTACTACTTCCCTATTTATAAGAATTTACGCATCTTTAAGACCACACCCAAGTGTCCTAAACTGTTCATTTTCTGTCACTCTTAAAATTAATTGCTCTTTCTTTAAGTTAGGATTTTTCCCCAAATTTCAATTGTAATCATAACTAAGTTTTTGCACTAATGCCTTTAAAACAGATTTCTTAAAGTTTTTAATGGAGTCAGTTTAATATAGGCAATCCCTACCTGATAATATTCATCAATTATTTAGACTGACATAATAGCTCTGTCTTCCCTAATATGTATTAAAATAAATCCTATATAATAGCATCTGATATATAACCAGCAGTATGAATAATGGTCTTTTAGGTAATGCTGCTAAAGTACATTGATTATACCTGTGATTAACATTTATTGAATTCTGAATTGTATTAAATTTTTTACTACTTATTGTTCTTCTTTCTTCCCTTTTCTCTCTGTCTTCCCGTCTCTTAGCAGAAATCGTATTTATTTTATTCCTTTACCATATGCCCACTTGTCCTTGGTAAAAACTAAATATAGAGTTAAAATTAAATAACATCAATCTCATCTTTTTATGACTTAGATCATTTTTCAACATCCCACACATATGAAACTTGTGTTTAAGTTCAAAAATGGTCATAAGTTGATTTTTATACATTTCAACCTAATGGATTGGAGAAATTGGTCATACTACAAGCATCCTCTTAAGAGTATGAATGAATGTTAGGAAAGTTTGTTGGCGTGATATTTGGAAGTTGAAATAATTGTCATTTAATTGAGCAGTTACATCTCTATGAAGTGGTGCATACATGTCAGGGAGGCTGGAAATTTGAACTGAGAGAAGTTGGAAATAGTTATTATGGCAAAGGGGAGTATTGACTAAGGGGATGTAGTAGGAACATGCGTAGAGTTGAAGGTTTATAGGAATTGGCAGCTCCTGCATATTTGTAAGATTTTCTGCAGCATTCTTTGCTAGTCTGGGCAGAGGTAAGTCACTGTTGACAAAATTATATTCTCTAGAATTTGGCCAGGTATAAGTGATGAAAGAAAAATAAAATGAGAATTTAGTGGGGTTTAAAACATTTAAAAAATTGGGCCTCCCCAGTGGCGCAGCGGTTGAGCACTGGATTGCAAAGCTGACCGCGGCCTCTGCGGCGCTGGTTCGATCCCCGGCTGCTCCCCGGCCACCCGAGGAGGGTCCCACATGGTGCGCAGACCTCTCCTGCCGCCCGCTGCTCCCCTCAGCAGTGTACTTCGGTCCTTCTACCTGCTCTGCTCCCCACTCTGGCTCTGGTGAATTCTCTCACCCTCCCGCGCTTCTGACTGTACCCAGTGCTTGTATAAACAAACAAACAAATAAATAAATAAATAAAACATGCCTCTATTTAAAAAAATAAATAAAACATTTAAAAAATTGTTCAATGTTGCACCTATAGGTCACAATATAATGTATGTGTATGTGTGTGTTTGGTGTGATTCGTGTGGGTAGCAACTGATGGGTATGAAGAATTCATAGATTGAAAAAGCCAAAGAATAAAGACAAAAAGAAAACATGCATTATAAATCACTAAGACTGTAAGAAGGAAGGTTAGGATCGTGACAGTTGTCAAAAGCTAGGATTCAGAGAGAGAGTAACTTCATGTTAAGACAATGTCTGGGGAGTGGAAGTGAGACTAGTGTTTGAAGATAAGATGAAAAGAATAAGGAAATAAATGTCTAGGATGCTGATCATCCACGTGGATTCTGATACTACGTAGGATAAATGTAGAGTTTGAAGTAGAGAAAAAGGAAGCAAGTGCCAGTCTTCAGTAAGTGGAGAACATAATCCTGGTTCCATAAGGACTGCAATGAGGAAGCAAAAAACATGGAGAGCAGAAAAATGAAAGCCTCAGAGGAACAACTCAGCTTACAGATGTGGAGAGTAATATACACGGCGGCATTAAGGAGAGAGGAAGACAAAGATTAAACCCAAATAATAAGCCCCTACTTGAGAGGGCTGTAAAAAAAAAAAAATGCTGTGTCCTAAGACAGGACTGTAATTCAATTTCCAGACAATATTCAGCAAAAAAGTTTAGCATATAGAGTAGTTTATTTAGCATGGCATGGCAAATTTTGACAGCACAGAAGAAAATTTATCCTAAGGAAACAATTATGAATTTGGCACAAACAAATTGTGTTGTTTATAGCATGTATGTCAGCTTTACCAGGTGGAAAAAAAAATTTAAGTAGAAGAGGTTTAAAGAAAAATATCATGACATTTCCCTGTAAAAACACTTAACTAAAGATAAAACAGATGTATTTGTGTTTTGTTAATCCTTATTCAAAAGAAGGATAAAAATGAATGTATACATATGTGTGCATGTGTTGTGATAAAGCATTAACTGCATTTTTAGTTGTGCTATTTCAGAAATAGTAATTACTCATTTATTTTGAAGACTAACTGTACTATTTTTTTTTTAAATCTAGTTCCAGTCCTGCATTAACACTGCTGAACTTCTAGAGCCCAAGGCAATAAGATGAGGGAAGTCTCTCATTTTAAAGACAAGACTGATTTCCAAATTAAAATCATTGCAGCCTATTTCCTAATTGATATAGTCACTTGACAAGATCCTTTTGTTTCTATTGTTATAAAACCCAAACTTGATTTTAACAATCAATTTAGGAAATAACTTCAAATCCACTGATGAGTGTTACTACTTGAAAAAACTAGTGTCTCTGTGTGAGGCAAAGAGAAATGTAAATTATTCAGAACCTCATAGTAAGAATGCAATAATCCAAGGAATTTACTTTATAATTACTCATTTGTAGGAAAGAAAACCTGGACAAAATATATATGTGTTTACACCTATTTATAACTATCTAAATCCAGGGTAGCTTACTGAAGAGCAAACAAAATATTTCAGTGTAAAAATTTGTCTTACCATGTGCTTTAGTTGAGTCAAATAGAGAAAACCCAAACAGAGTTTGTTGGAAATTAGGTAGTCCCAAGTATATTTGAAGAAGAATTAACTGGCATAACTAACCCCTTGCACCACCAGGGAGGCCTTACATCCTGGTTTTAGATTAGGACCCAAACATAGATGTGGCAAGCATTCTGCAGTGTACTGGCACATAAAACAAAGAAGGTATATATTTTTTAAAATTACTCAAAAGGTGAAAATATTTATGTATACCAGATGGAGAAAACACTGAGTCTTATTTATACCCAGGTATGAATTATAAATGGGAAGAGTAGGGATAATTTTTCAGTAACATGTTCCCTTCACATCTTACCATGCTCACTCCATACTCTTCCTGTGAACTACAAGTCAGAGAAAACCAAAGCCAGTGTGACAAAAATCTATAAAGTAAACACTGATTTATCAGAATAGGATGTGGGATCATAAAATTTTTAAGGATTTTGGATATGGAAGGGACCATTTTGAAAATGAAAAGAAATAGAAATGGAGGGGACCAAATGGTTTCTTGATCTATTGATCAGATGTAGACCTTTTGATTTTCCCAGATTTTTATTTCTTCTATTAGTCCTGTCTCTCTCCACTTATTTCACCTTCATTTCTCTCTTTAACCTTCTGATAGATTTCTTTTGCTTTTGACCAGCTGTCATACAGCATTGACATTTACACCAGCATTAAGAGAAACTGAGTTAAAACTGTATATATATTCATTCCTGTGTCTCCAATGCCAAAAAATGGTGGCTTGTACATAGTTATTCTGGAGTAAACATATACTCTTAAAACATATGCTCTTATCAAAGAGCAAAAAATATTGGATTAATTGAATTATTATTGGTATGAAATCAGTTTTCCTCTACAGAAGGGAAATACTTTTTTTTTTTTGTTATAAATTTTATTGTTATATTCCCCATACAATTGCAGCCCCCCATTCTGACCCCAATCCCTCCCCTCCCGCCCCCGCCCCCCTAAAAGTGTCTCTGGTTCATAGTTTTTTGTTGATTTTGATTTTCACTTTCTTATAGTTATTCATTTTCCTGGTCCCTTATTTAAGTTTTCTAGATTCCTGCTATGAGTGAGACCATCCGGTATTTTTCTTTTTCTTTTTGGCTTATTTCGCTGAGCATGATCCCTTCCAGCGCCATCCATGTTGCAGCAAATTGCATGTGTTTATCTTTTTTGAATACTGAGTAATATTCCATGGTATATATGTACCACATCTTCTTGATCCAGTCATCTATTTTTGGGCATTTGGGTTGTTTCCAAAGCTTAGCTATTGTAAACAGTGCTGCTATAAACATAGGGGTGCAGGTGTTCTTTGGAATTGATGTTTCTGTGTCCTTTGGGTAAATACCTAGGAGTGGAATTGCTGGGTCATATGGAAGCTCTATGTTTAGTAGGTCCAGAAATCTCCACACAGCTTTCCACAGTGGTTGGACCAGTTTGCACTCCCACCAACAGTGCAGAAGAGTTCCTTTTTCTCCACACCCTCGCCAACATTTGTTGTTGCTAGTTTTTTTAATATGTGCCATTCTCACTGGTGTAAGATGGTATCTCATGGTAAGAAGGGAAATACTTTTAAGTAAAAAAATAAAAGCAATATGAATAAGGATGATCATTCTATTTCCATTAAGTTCCATTTAAGATGTAAATCCTAATGTGCTAGCCCTAGAAATAAGAGCAACTAAGTGTGAAAAGTTGGGGGATTTTGTTTGTTTAATTAGTTTTACCTTTTAACAACCTAAATCTTTTTTTTCTAATTATGTCCTTATTTTATTTTTAACTTTTTTAAAGATTTATTTATGCATACAAGAGCTGGGGTACAGGCCAGAGGTATGGGGGGGTGAGAGGACTCACCAGAGACAGAGTAGGGAACATAACAGGCAGATTGACTGAAATACACTGCTGAGGGGAGCAGTGGGTGAGTCAGGAGATGTTCGCTGTACCACTTGGGTTGCTCCCTGGCAGGCCGGGGGATCGAACTCATGCTGAAGAGGCCACAGAAGCTTCATAGGTTGCATCCTAACCCCTTGCACCACCAGGGAGGCCTTACATCCTGATTTTAGATTAGGACCCAAAACTTAAAGTGATTAAATATCTAGCATTCATTACATGGTTTGAAATAAATGCATGAACTTAGCCAAATATCCAATTATTAGATTTAGTTTTGGCTGAGAGGGAGAGAAACAACACAACCTGAATCTTAATTTGTGGTTCTGAGGTGATCAGAGAAAAAGTGAAACATTTTGAATGACTGTAATGAATTGAATCTGCTGGGGGTATTTGTGGCCCAGAAATCCATGTGTGTTTAGTTGAGTTTTATACACAATATACAATTATTACAAATAAAGGAGAATACTACTCTTGTACAATACAAATGCATTTGTAATTCCTTTAGTTTCTTGAGTAATTTGTACTAACTGGTATCATATATTTATATAAAGAATTACTGTTCAATATGTAGAAAAATACAGAATGAATCGCCGTAAAGTGGGATTAAAAAAAAAAAAACTTTTAAGATGTATTTTTCTGATGGACTTCCAAGACCATTAACTAAATCTTAGGCTTATGTGTTTGCTTCTCACTTGTTATATTCTTATGTACAAATCCTTTTTATATTCTTAATATTTTACTTTATAAAGAATTTCCCAATGGATATTAAAACTCTTATTCCTTCTTTTGAGTTTTAATTGATCAATTTCAGAATAGGGGTTAAAATACAGTATTTCCTATACAACGTGTGTATTTTCTCTATTTGCAATATAAGAAATCATAATTTAGAAAAATCACAAATAGCACTGTATGTTCTAAACTTACTAGACTTGGGGGGAAAATACTTTCTTCCTTGCTTCAACCTTTCACTCCTAAAAACCTATGCAGTTTTGCCCTCTGGCTTTTTTTCCTTCCTCTCTCTGTGATTAGCTCATTTTCACATGAACTTTCCAATTAAAATCCAACATGTTAAACTTTTCAGAGACTAAATATAAAATTGTTAGCATGGTTTTCTGAGACAGAGTATTAACATTACTATGTTATTTTCCCCCAAACAATAGAGAAAACAGACACTTAAATTCCCATAATTTCTTAAATTTGAAACCACAAATCTAAAACAAATCTTTCAAATGAAATAAAATTAAACTTACTGATACATGGCACACTGTGGAGAATGCAAACTCTTCACCTCTGTGCTGCCCTGTGATTTCTCATCAAATGAGTAGCATCCTGAACATTCATTCATACTTGTAACCAGACTAAAGAAAGAATGCTTGAGGATTTAAAGTAAACTAGTTTGACAAGTTGGGGTGGGTAACCTTTAGCCAGTAGTATGACTTGAGGTGAAGAATCACTTGGTTGGTGTTTGTTGCAGGAGTAAAAATTTCCTGGTTCTGCATAATTAAAATTAAATGACAAACAATGTTGCATCCAAAACCTAAGCAACGCCCTTGATACTTTGAGTTTTGTATTTGTCTTTCAGGAGGTAGAACTTCCTTCTTAGTCAATATAAGTCTGGTCTTCAAGCTCTGAATAAAATAAAATCAGAGGTTTTCATAAAATATTTGATATGTCCTTGAATTGCTTTTCTTAATGAAGTACACGTGTTCATATCTGCCCACTAATTAATTCATGTCTTCTCAAGGGGAATTGAGAAGGAAGGGGAAATTCCCAGCTTTAAGGTGTGAAAATAAAGTTATATTTGTGCCAAATGCTATTTTAAAGGTATTCATCAGCTGTCTCCTTACTCCACCTTACCCTTTTTAGCTAAGATGGAGTCTACCCACTGTGGCTTGACTACGAGTTTTTTTCTCAGTCACTGCATCCTTTATTATTATTTTTCTCATTATGCTTTCGTATGTCTTCATTATGCCTAATATGTCATCTTTTCTCTTTTTCTTATGGCAGTTCCTAATTCAAAATCCACCTTTCTAAAAAATTCCAATCTTTTAATTAGAATATGTGTTCACAGGGTTCATTGACTTTGACAACATATCATCTAACTGCTCCAGGTGGTTTTCCACTAGTTTTCCTAGCTTTCACACTATCTGAATAACCCTGGATCCATGATTTCTCTGCATGCAGGCATCTAGTTTTAATTTTGCTCTCCTCAGCAGAGTATTTTAGTCAATCTCCTTGCTCTGTTCCCCACTCTGTCTCTGGCGAATACTTTCAACCCCCAGCACCTCTGGCCTATACCCCAGTTCTTGTATGCATGAATAAATAAATTTTTTTAAAAAAATTAGAGAACTACAATGAAATCATGTTTTATTTTTATTTTATTTTATTTTTTAATAATAAATTTTATTTTTATGTTCCTCATACAATTGGAACTCACCCATTCTGACCCCATTCCCTCCCCTCCCGGCCCCCACCCTCAAAAAGTGTCTCTGGTTCATAGTTTTTTGTTGATTTTGATTTTCACTTTCTTATAGTTATTCATTTTCCTGGTCCCTTATTTAAGTTTTCTAGATTCCTGCTATGAGTGAGACCATCCGGTATTTTTCTTTTTCTTTCTGGCTTATTTCGCTGAGCATGATCCCTTCCAGCGCCATCCATGTTGCTGCAAATTGCATGTGTTTATCTTTTTTGAATGCTGAGTAATATTCCATGGTATATATGTACCACATCTTCTTGATCCAGTCATCTATTTTTGGGCATTTGGGCTGCTTCCAAAGCTTAGCTATTGTAAATAGTGCTGCTATAAACATAGGGGTGCAGGTGTTCTTTGGAATTGATGTTTCTGTGTCCTTTGGGTAAATACCTAGGAGTGGAATTGCTGGATCATATGGAAGCTCTATGTTTAGTAGGTCCAGAAATCTCCACACAGCTCTCCATAGTGGTTGGACCAGTTTGCACTCCCACCAACAGTGCAGAAGAGTTCCTTTTTCTCCACAACCTCGCCAAAATTTGTTGTTGCTAGTTTTTTTAATATGTGTCATTCTCACTGGTGTAAGATGGTATCTCATTGTAGTTTTGATTTGCATTTCCCTGATTACAAGTGATGTTGAACATTTTTTCATATGCCTGTTGGCCATTTGCATTTCCTCTTCAGAGAAGTTTCCTTTTATCTCTTCTGCCCATTTTTTGACTGGATTATTTTCTTCGTTTTTGTTGAGTCTCATCAGCTCTTTGCAGATTTTTGTGATCAGTCCTTTATCATTAGTGTTGTGTGCAAAAATGTTCTCCCAATCTGTGGGGTTTCTCTTTGTTTTGGTTATTGTCTCTTTTGCTGTGCAGAAGCTCTTTAATTTGATGTAGTCCCAGCTGTTGATCTTTGCCTTCACTATCACTATCACTGTAAAGATGTCTTTGAGGTGCATATTATGTAGTGTTTCGCCTATATTTCCTTCTATGTATTTTATGGTTTCAGGTTTTATGTCTAGTTCTTTAATCCATTTTGAGTTGGTTTTTGTGTATGGTGTGAGGTAGTGGTCAAGCTTCATTCTTTTGCATGTAGCGACCCAGTTTTCCCAGCACCATTTATGGAACAAACTTTCTTTGCTCCAATGCATAGTCTTTGCTCCTTTGTCAAAGATTCATTGACCATAAATCTGTGGGTTTATTTCTGGATTTTCTATTCGATTCCATTGGTCTGTATGTCTGTTCTTGTTCCAATACCATGCAGTTTTGATGATTATGGCTTTGTAGTATAGTTGGAAGTCTGGGAGTGTGATGCCTCCATTCCCTTCTTTTTTTTTCAGGAGAGCTTAGGCTATTTGGGGTTTTTTGTGATTCCATGTGAATTTCATCAATAATTGTTCTATTTCTTTGAAGAAAGACATTGAGATTTTTATTGGAATAGCATTGAATCTGTATATTGCTTTTGGTAGGATGGCCATTTTAATAATGTTTATTCTTCCAATCCATGAGCAGGGGATGTCTTTCCATTTCTTTGTGTCTTCTTCTATTTCTTTTAACAGTGTTTTATAGTTTTCTTTGTATAGATCCTTTACCTCTTTTGTTAGATTTATTCCCAAGTATTTGATTTTTTGTGTTTCAATAATAAAAGGGATTTTTTTTTTATTTCTTCTTCTTCAGATTTATTTGTGTATGAACAGTTATATGGAAGGTTCAGAAGTTCTTCCAAGTTACTGTCGTTGCAATCTGGGGGGTGGTTTTCTTTTTGTGGTGTGCTTTTTTCCTGAGGAGTTGTTAGGTTGCATGTGGTTCTTCTACTCCCTACTGTCTGTTTTCTAATTTGTCGTATGCATTGGGACACTGTGTTGCTGGGACTGGCCGGCATCTTGGGTGAGCTTCTCCGCTCCCCTCTGGCTTCTCCAGGAGCCATCTGTCGTTTTCAAGCAGTCTTTACTGAAGAAAGGTCCCTGTTCTAAAATGCTGATGTGGGGACACACTCCCCTGTGCGCTTGGTCTGCCCCGACGGTGGGTTTCCGCTCCCCCTCTGGGTTTGGACTGCAGGCCAGAAGGGGCCTGGCGTGGGGGAGCTTCCCCACTCACCTCCGGCTCCTGAGGGAGCCTTCTGCAGGCAGTCTTTACTAAAGAAATGTCTCTTTTCTAAAATGGCAATGCGGGACACACTCCCTGTGCGTCCAGTCTCAGGCACACTCTTCTGCGTGCCCGGTCTGCCCCGGCCGTGGGTGCCCGCTCCCCCTGTGGGCTCAGACTGCTGGTCTGAAGGGGCCTGGGGTGGGCTAACTTCCCAGCTGGCCACGGGCTCCTCCAAGAGCCTTCTGCCGGTTTCAAACTAGGTGGCACCAGAGATCTCTCCTATTGTTCTTGGGGAGCCCTTTTTTTCACCCCGTGGGACAGGGAACAGAGTGGGAATGGTAGGGAAAACCTCAACGGCTTTGGGGTGCTGTGTCTGCCTTGTGCCCCACTGACGTGGATGACCCACACCCCGAATTTTGTGCCCCAGGTCTCAGTTCCAAAGCCCTCAGGTCCAGGATGCGGGTTGTAGCCCAGTTCAATGGCCGCAGGGATGGCACCTTTTGCACCCCACTCCTGTGTCGGGGCGCCTGGTTTCTGATTATTCAGTGAGGGACTTTCTCCTCAGTGAGGGCCCCCGCGCGCCTCCCCGCAAGCCTAGGTCGCAGGCAAGCCTAGGTCGCAGGCGAAGGGACCTGGGCAGCTGCGATCCGTGTTTGCTTTTCAAGCGCGCCGCGCTGCTTTTCCGCGCAAGCTTACCGGCCTGCCCAGGGCTGTGTGCAGTCTCCAGAGTCTCTGTTGTTCTCTAATGGCGCCCAGAGCCGTTCGCTCACCTCCGCAGCGAATCCTGCAGGGTTCTCCGCAGCTCCCGTTCACGGGGTGTGGTGGCTGAAATAGTTCCTTTCCACTCCCAGTCCTGCTTTATGCGTAGTTTTGTTCTTGTTGGTCGTTTTGGTTTGTTTTTTCCCTCCTTCCTGTTGCTCGGAGAGTGCCGACTTTGTGGGTGGGGGAGGGGAGCAGGGTTCTGTGCTTTCCTCCCTTCTAGTCCTCTTTTATGGCAACTTTCTTCTTCGTGTAGTTTGCTGGACTCGTCCGTTTATCTTCCGTGTCCCAGTTTTCACTGGGACCTGCTGCTTTTCCTCCCTATTAACTTTTTTTTTTTAATGAGAGATCTTACTCACAGCATCTCCTCACCGCCATGTTGCTCCACCTCCTCCTGATTCAAAATCATGTTTTAGATAGTGACATCCAGACTTTAGTAAGATCATGAGGGAATAGCCTGTAAAAAGGTTGATGGTACAGGAACATTTTAATAAAAAGGAGCAAGGAAGATCCAGAGGAACCACTTGAGATAGAAGGTAATAGAGAGATGTTAAACCAGTAGGGAAGACAAACAACCAAATGAGAAGAAGTAGAAGACATTAGAGAATTATGGGAAAGAAGCAAAGTAAAGAACATTTGGTCAGCGTAGTCTTCATTTGGTTCAGAGTTATCGGGCTCATGGACTGAGAATGGGGAGGATGACATACTTATGGTGCATGTCCCTGGTGTAAAATTTAGTTAGCTGATAGAAGGTTAGCTTGACATTCTGGCAAAGGTTTCTGCAATGATGTATAAGCAAAAAGGCAGCCATTAAAAATAATTATAACAATATATATTAGTTGTAAAATATATATTTTATCCAAAGTAATTGTTTGTGGTCAGCTTAGTAGATTTGTTCTTTCTTTTAAAACGAGTCAAAACAAACAAAAAACTGATTAAGACAAATTGAAGAATTTTTTTTCTATGAAAATATGTGAATATTATCGCACTCAGAACAAAGGAAGGAAACCAAGGCTTATTTTTTAATCACAGTTTATTTGCAAAATTCACAGAGACTATGATAATAGAAATGCCAATACTGTTGAAAAAACCCCCTTCTTTACAATCTTAAAGCATTCACAGCATCATTTGTACAGATATTGGTTTACAATAACATACTTTGCCTCTTTTAAGCAAGTTTTAAAATTCTTTGACTTTTCAAGTTTATGGTTTAAAAGGAAAGCCTCATAACAATGCTATGAGGTAGATGGAAAACGTGGGGTAAAAGGTATTCCTTGTTCCTTCAATGCCACTCTCTGTGTCAGATATCAAACTAAAGACACATACATTCTGTTTAAGTATCGCCTTTTCCATTTCCCAGATTAATTTACATGCATTTATTCCTCTAATTTGTATTAAAATGTCATTGAATTGAATTCAGCACTGAACTATTTAACTCAGCATACAGTGTCACAGACTTTTATATCCAAAAAGTTATCACAGTCTTATGAAATATGTAGTTTCACAAAAGCATGTACTCATTATAGAAGTTACATAGTAGAAAATGGTTTTTGTTCTAGACAAATTTATTTTCTGCTTCCTACCAAGGGCTGTGTTTAGTTTAATATTAAAAAGATGTATCATCGGGGTTAGTCTTAGCACTATGAAGCTATCAGCTGCCACTGCAGCATGAGTTCGATCCCCGACCAGGAAGGTAACCCACATGGCACTGCAGATGTCTCCTGTCTTGTCCGCTCCTCCCCTCAGCAGTGTGATTTCAGTAGTTCTGCCTGTTATACTCCCCACTCTGTCTCTGGTGAATCCTCTCACCTCCCGCACCTCTGGCCTACACCCCAGCTCCTGTGCATATTTATTTGCACAGGATAAATAAATATGCATATTTATTTATGCATAAATAAATAAATATTTTAAAAATTAAAAATAAAAAAATTTATCATCAATCAATCACATCTTGAATTGTTACATATCTTCCAGAAAGCTCTGGAAATTTCTCTACAGAAAAAAAAATGTAAGGACTTAAGATTTGACACTGCATGTTCTGTGATATTTAGTCATTAAAAGTCATCCACTCAAAAATTTGTTGGCATTCTCTTTTTAGAAGGAAAATGTGCATGGACCATCTTTTTTATTTTTTTGATATTTTAATATGAAGGTGTTAATAACAACTAGAAATTGTTTTAGTTCTATTAATCTTGTTTACATAGATATGAACACATACATGTAAATAAAAAAAATTTTCATTCATTGAACAAGTAGATTTTTTCTGATAAATAAAAGCAATAAATCTAGCACACTTGAGGTCTCACATATGAGACTACAGATGAATACAGCTGTGTCTCTGTGGTCACAATCCTGACCATTGTGACCATGCATCCTAAGACTACTTGTCTGTAAGCAGACAGAGTTTAAAATATAATGAAACCTAATGAATGAATTTGAAAATCTTGAAATTGACCAGGTTGGTTTTTTTTTTACAATGTAATTTAAACTAGAATCAATTATATGATTTTTTTTTAAAGAAACAAGGGACAGTTTTTGAGAAGTATATTTTCATGTAAGTGTGGGTTTATTTCTGTGTTCTCAATTTTATTCCATTTTTTGTGTGTCAGTATTTATGCCAGTACCATAATGCTTTAGTTGCCCATAGCTTTATAGTATAACTAGAATTCTGGGAGTGAGGTAACTCCACCCTTCCTCCCACCTTTTTTTTGGTCAGAATTACTTTGGCTGTTTGGAGCCCATATAAATTTGGTGTTTCCATATAAATTTCAGTAATGTTCTATTTCTTTGAAAAATGCCACTGAAGCTTTGATAGGGATTGCATTAAATATGTATATTGATTGGGTAACCTGGCCATTTTAACAATGTTAATTGTTCCAATCCATGAATAGGGAAAGGATATCTATCCATTTTTTGTGTTCTTTTTTTTTTTTAAACAATGTGTTATAGCTGTCATGGTACAGGTCCTTCACCTTTTAAATATTCCTTGGTATATAATATTTTCTGATGCAACAGTAAAAGGGATTGTTATTCTATGACAAGGGAACTAAGAATATACTTAGAGAAAGGAAAAATCTCTTCAAAAAATGGTGTTGGGAAAACTGAGTAGCCACACACAGAGGAATGAAACAGACCACTATCTTATATCATATACAAAAATTAATTCAAAATGGATTAAATATTTGGTTGGCAGACCTTAAACCATAACATACAGAGAAGAAAACAGGCAAAATGCTCCATGGCATTGGCTTTAGTGATATATTTGGGGACTCAACTTCTATAAGGTAAACAAAAGCAAATAAACAGTACTACATTAAACTAAAAAGCTTCTGCACAATGAAAGAAACTATCATTAAAATGAAAAAAAAAAAGGCCACCCTACTGAACGGAAGAAAATATATGCAAATCTTACATCTGACAGGGAACTAATATCCAAAATCTACAAGGAACTAACACAATTCAACAAAAAGAAAACAACACCCCCCTAAAAAAATTATGGGCAGAGGCTTAAATAGATACTTCGCTAAAGAAGACATAGAGATGACCAATAAAAATATGGAAAAAAAGGATCATCTTCACTTGTTATTAGGGAAATGCAAATCAAAACTATAATGAGATACCATTTCACACTTGTAAGTATGGCCCATATCACTTGGTCAAGAAACAACAGTTTTGGCAAGGATATGGAGTAAAAGGACCCTTTATACTTTTGGTGGGAATGTTCTGGTCCAGCCTATGGAAAACAGTATGGAGATTTCTCAAAATATTGAAAATAGATCTACCATATGAGTCAGCAATTCCACTCTTAGGTATCTACCCAAAAAATGAAAAAACACTCAAAGGGAATATGCACTCAATGTTCATTGCAGCACTATTTACAGTAATAGAGTTACGGAAGCAAGCATCCAAGGATAGATGGGTGGATTAAGAAGATGTGGTATGTGTGTACAGTAGAAAAATGCTTAGCTATTAAAAAAAAAAAAGATGAACTCTTGTCATTTGTGGCAACAGGGATGAAACTGAAAAGAAATAAGTGAAATAAGTCAGAAGGAAAAAGACAAACACTAGATGGCTTCCGTTACATGTGGAAACAAAACGAAGAGTCAGCCAACATTAAAGCAAAATTGATCCCTAGAAATCTGACTGTAAAACTGAGGATACCAGAAAGGAATGGGAGAGTGGAGAGCAAAGAGGGAAGGGGGTATATTGGACTATGGTGGATGACTATAGGTGCCCTTTTGGTGGGTGTACTGTGGTATCATGCATCCATAGTGGTGGGATTTTATATAATCTGGACCATATACAATGTTGTAAACCAATGTTACCTTTATCAAAATTAACAAAAATTCAAAAACATGAATAAAAAAATAAAAAGTATATTTTATTGAGTCCAATGCACATCAATAATTAATAGTTGTTCATATTGAGAGCTTACTCTGTGCAGACACTATTCCAAGTTCTTTCCCTTTATTAATACATTAATCCTCATAACAACCACATGAGGTAGATATTAGTATGGAGATGAGAGAACCAATCACAGAGATGTTAAAACACTCTATAAGCACACACAGCTCAAACATGGCAGAGACAACATTTAAGATTGGGCAGTGTGGTTCCAAAACCTGTGTTCTCCTTCACTATACTTTAAACTATATTTAAGCCCCAAAGTCATTCACTCATATTAACAAATTAAGATAATTGATCTTAAAACACATAGAGGCATTCCTTTACATAATACCAAACATTCATGTAAAGCATAATATATATCAGGCACAATTCCATGTGCTTTACAAAAATCAGCTCTGACAACCTGACATGCTTATAGACATCTGATCTGTGAGGAAACTGAAGATTTAAAGAAGCATCAGTTACCATCTATTGCTGTAGACACTTCTAAATAACTGGACAGCTCATTCAATCAAAACTCTTAAGACTATCCTGTTATTACTCATTTGAAACCAACCCTGTTAGCCTAGGTCCCATCAGTTCTTTTTATCTTCCTTGCACCCAGGGGAAAAAGCCCCCAAAAGCTGCTTTTGCTCCTTTATTATCTAACTCCAAATCATATATGAAAAGCACGACGCTGTTAAAGATGAATCAGAAATGTTTAACAATGCAGCATGCATCCTGAGGCTCATGCCTATGTGCATAACAATGTTAATAGCAAGTTCAGACACATGTAAACATTTTTTAAACAGCAACTCTTACTGTTAGTGATAATGCTTTGTATTATGATTTATAAATCCAAGTTAGAGATCAAGTTATATTACAAAATCCCATGCTTTTCCATTCTAGCTGCTGAATATCCAGTCATCATTCCTAGAATGCTGAAGCTCTGACTCCTCAGGGACGATTGCTGATTGGTGTTTGCTAGAAGAATCACAGGTACTCCAGGTATTATATGAGGTAAGTTTTTGGCAGCTCTCATATATTGTGAGAAATTACATTTCCCATCTTCCCTTGGGAGAAACCATTTATAAATATTCATCTTATTAATAAAACAGTTTTCCTTGTGAGTGAGGAGTCGGTGCTACTGCCATTTGCTGTGTCTTTTTCTCACAGGGTTGAGTTCCGTCTCAGGTACACAAAGATCACATGGTGATATGGTACTAGTTCTGAGTCTGGAGGATTTTCTGACATTTAACAAAAGCACTGGTCCAAACCACATGAATATAAATAATAGACAATATGCATGCATTTCAGTTCCATGCACCATAGGTATAATTCCTGGATGGTTCACACTAGATACCAGTCTTGGAAGCAATCCAGGATCTATACTGAGTCACTCTTGTGTAGACTCCAGGCTTTTTGGGAAGAGCACATGATTGTCCCCAACTTACTATACCAATAAGGTACCAGATGTCACGATTATCATAAACCAGAGGTCCTCCAGAATCTCCCTGCAGAAAAAAAAAAAGCAGAAACATTTAAAGTTATTAACTCAAATTCAGTAATAGTCACTGGAGTTATCTCTCATCTACAGAAAAAAAGGAAGGAAAATGATATATAGAAGTTGCAATAGGACTAGAGATATACAGTGTTTTTCTCAAATGAGTTAAAAATTCTGTACTAAATTTTTAAGTTCATTGTTATAGAAAGGCTAAGTCATTCATGTAGAATGGTTACATTATTTCTGATTTAGCATTCTTGGATTTCCTTTTATTAGTTTAATTAGATACTTTATGCTTTAGTAAGCATATGTATAAAATATTAAATATGAGGTTAGCATTTAGAGGCTTAGGAGGAAAGTTTTGATAATCTCTTCTGAACATAGTTAGCTTCACTATATTTTATGGATCTGCTCTTGGTCTTCTGTTCACTAATTCACCAAATTTTAATTTATACTTGATTGTTGAATTATATATATGCCCTCTTTAATATGTTTTAGAATGTATTTAAGTAATAAACAGATATACATGTATCAGTTAAAAGGGTGGTCTCAGCAGTTGAACTGTTCAAGCTTTGGGTTAGCTCCATTAATTACTGACATGTGACCTATGGTAAGAAACTTAATCTTTTTTCACCTCATTTATTTATTTAGCCACTATTTATTGAACTCCAACTATGCATTCCAGGCATTTTTATGGCCATTGAGGATAGAGAGACCAAAATGAATGGTCCTTATGCTCATAAAACTTGAAGTTTAGGTTTAAAAACATATTACATCCACAAATAAATGCAAAACTGCAGTGGTGATAAGCGCTATGGAAACACAATAGGGGAAGTCAGGAGGGTCAAGATAGTTTTTCCTAATGATATAGGATGGTGCTAATATCTTAAAGGAAGAGGATTTAACTGTGACAGCAGGGTGGGGATCAAATGTGTTCTAGGCAGAGGTTTTTAACAGCTTTGTAAAATGCTTTGTGACATGAAGAACCTGACATATGCAAAGGCCTAAAAATAAATAGGAACTGAGAGAGACAGAGAGAAAGAGAGAGAGAGAGAAAGAAAGAATATTTGACTTCTTGCAGGTTTGGGGCTTTGTCAGAAAGAAACAATGAAAAGAGAGCAATAAAGTGAAAGCAATAAAGTGAGCTTGAGATATTAACAAAAGTGTTAAAAAAAAACTACCAATAGTGAAATTTAAGCTGGAAAAAAAGGAAGATAGAAGAAAAGAAAGGTTTTGGAATGTGAAAAAGCAGAGAAGCAATGATCTATAGGGCTCTGTGAAGTTGAAAAAATAATATTTTATTGTCAATAAATATTTGTGTGAAGCACTATTTTAAGTTTTGGTAATATAGTGATAAATAAAGAAAATTCCTCCAAATCTGTGCCTTTCTGGAACTTACATACTCGTTTAGTGGGACAGACAGACAATAAATCAAATATATTACATTTGGATTATGATAAGAGCTAAAGGGGAAAATAAAATGGAAGGGAAGCAAAGAATATCTACATAGGTTGTGTATGTTGGGGGGGAATAAGGATTGGTAAATTGGGGTCTAACAGAGACTGTGCCCCAGACAGCTGAAGTAGTTCAAAAGCAGGCAGGAAGGATTGGGGATAGTTGTTAAATACAAACATTTGGAGAATTAGTGTTTTGGAGGTGGAAGAGTTTCTGGTGGCTTGACTCAAGGTATGACCCTAGAACTAGAATGAATGAGGGGGAGTAAAGATCACTGGAGGTTAGGGGGTTAATAACTAAGAATCCAGCATCTAAATGGGTCAATGTTAGTATTCCAGGGCTCAGAATAAAGGAAAGGAAACCTATTTCAGGTGTCAATGTCATTAAAAATGAGAGAGACGTGGTACAGATACTTGGAGGGTAGGCAAAGAGATGGTGACAATGTTGAATAAAGTGCTCATCATTGGAGAGGTTTTTCTGTCTTTTGTTTACAATTTTGTTTAAGAAAATAGTTACAGAGTATAAGACTAATTGTGTGAACTAGAAATACGGTGCAACGGACTCTAATTTCCTAATTTGTAAAATATGAACAATTTTCTACAGCTTTGATTTTCTCTTATTAAATGATGTATAAAAAGTTCTTAGCACTTTGGCACAGAGTAGACACTCAACATTTGTTATGATTATTAAACAAGGTTCTTGGTAAAAGGGATGCCATATTTTTGCTGCCAGGTGAAACATATGCCACAATTAGAAATAGCTAAATGGAAACTTTGCTTTTAAAGTTTTGACCTTGACTTTGGGCTTACCTTACATGCATCGACTTTTCCTTCCATGAATCCAGCACATAACATTCCTGAAGTTATGAGGCCATCATACACATCCTTTCTGTTACACACATCTGTGCTTATGGTTTCCACCCTAGCTTGCCGAAGTTTATTTTGTGTAGGCCCTATTACACAAATAAGCACACATTCAAAAAATGTATTCTTTGAATAAAAATATTTTTAAGACATGAAAGGCATATAAATTGTATACTCCTAGGAGTAAACTCACAAGATATATTTATTAACATAGTCATTACCTAATTTTATGTTCTTCATCATAAATGTGTACATTCAAGATACCATAAATATACATGCCCTGATATTATATTGTATTTTATGGATCTTCAAGCTATTGGAACCCTTGACATTAGATGCAATATATTTAATTTTTTTCATGAGGAGAGAGTTTATGATACTAATCTTATTCAACTGACACATTTTTCCTATTTATGGATGTCAAAACATAGGGAAGCTCTTTGGTATTCCAAAATACATTTAACTAGAAACCAGGATATGAACTGCATGGAGCTACTGCCCTACTCTAGGTTGTAGTGTGCTAACTTAGAGATGTACTGAAGTATGGGAAACAGAACAGATGCCCGGGGTACAGATTGAAGCTATCAGTGTGTAGCTGTGAGCTACTAGCAAGGAAAGAGAATGTGGAAGGAGACTTAAAACCACTTCTCACAAAGTCAATTTGGAGCTGCATGGGGTATTTGAGAAAGTTTACATATAATAGAGCTCTGTCCAGAAAAAAAAAAAAGCTATATTAAGATATATTTTGGCTAAAAAAGAAGAGTTCAGGATGGAAGAGGAGCAAGGTCTTTGTGTGAACTCTTTCTGCTTTTAGGAAACTTCTTTAGGCAATATTGTGACTGTGGAGTTCTGACACTGATGGATGATATGCTGGTTAAAATGAAATAAGAAGCCAGAATCAAAGGGTGTATCATTTTACCCCTTGCCCATCAGGGGCTTTTGTGGCTTTCAGTCAGTTCTTACAACAGCCAGCTAGCATCATCATGCAGTAACTGCTGGAGCTTGAGCTTGCAGGGAAAAATTTGTTTGTGGAACTTAGTGGGAATTGTCAGTGATCATAATCTGCCTAACCAGCTACTGAGGTCCTTGAAAAACACCCATTTCTGCCCATCCTGGGTCTGCAGACTTCATTGATTGAAGGCAGGCCATACTCATAGCTTCCTCCTGGGGCTTGCAATCAGCTACCTTGAAACACCAGTCCCCCTCCCTCAGCTGAGTTCTAAGAGCTTCTAGGCAGCCTACCTCTGCTAAGATTGTGATTATCCAGAGTATCTGCCTGTATCCTGAACCCACGAATCCCCCTAACACAATAACTCTGCTCTTGCCTGAGTCTCTAGGGAAAAATTCTACTTGCAGAATCTGCTCATATCAGAGCTAGGCTGCAGTGAAGGAGTTCAATGACTCCAATGGCAAGGGAAGCAGAAATCAAAATAAACAAATGGAACTACATATAACTAAAAGGGTTCTGTGCCACCAAAGAAACTACTGTTAAAACAAAAAGTTACCCTACTGAATGAGAGAAAATAATTGCACATCATATTTTCAACATGAGGTTATTATCCACAATCAACAAAGAACTCATAAAACTCAAGAAAACAAAACAAATAACTCAATCAAGAAATGGGAGAAGCACCACAGAAATCAAAAGAATAATCAGTAACTACTATGAACAGTTGTATGGAAACAAGTTCAACAATCTAGAGGAGATGGACAAATTTCTACAATTCTACAATCACCCAAAGCTAGATAAAGAAGAAATAGAACACCTAAACAGACCAATTACAAGCAGCGAAATTGAAATGGTAATCAAAAACCTCCCCAAAAACAAAAGCCCAGGACCTGATGGATTTACAAATGAATTCTACCAAACATTCAGAGACGAATTAATGCCTATCACTCACAAACTCTTCCAAAAAATTGAGAAGGAAGGGACAATACCAAACACGTTCTATGAAAGCCAACATTACACTAATACCAAAACCAAACAAGGACAACACAAAAAAGGAAAACTACAGGCCAATCTCCCTAATGAACACTGATGCAAAAATCCTCAATAAAATTTTAGCTATCAGAATCCAACAATGTATCCATAAGATAATTCACCACGACCAAGTAGGATTCACTCCAGGGACACAAGGATGGTTCAACATCCGAAAATCAATCAACGTTATCCAACACATCAACAAAAAGAAATATAAAAACCATATGATAATATCAATAGATGCCGAGAAAGCTTTTGACAAAGTACAACACCCATTCATGATAAAAGCCCTTGAAATTCTTGGGATACAAGGAACATACCTCAACATCATAAAGGCCATATATGACAAGCCAACAGCCAGTATCATTCTCAATGGTGAAAATCTGAAAGTATTTCCATTAAGATCTGGAGCAAGACAAGGATGTCCACTCTCACCACTGCTTTTCAATATAATACTGGAAGTCCTAGCCAGAGCAATAAGACAAGAGAAAGACATCCAAGGAATCCAAATAGGAAAAGAAGATGTCAAACTATCACTATTTGCAGATGATATGATAATATACATAGAGAACCCCAAAAACTCCACAGAAAAACTAATTCAATTCATCAATCAGTTCAGTGAAGTGGCAGGATACAAAATCAACACACAAAAGTCAGTAGCCTTCCTATACACAAACAATAATTCTGAAGAAGAAGAAATCAAAAAAACCATCCTTTTTATTATTGAAACAAAAAAAAATCAAATACTTGGGAATAAATCTAACAAAAGAGGTAAAGGACCTATACAAAGGAAAACTATAAAACACTGTTAAAAGAAATAGAAGAAGACACAAAGAAATGGAAAGACATCCCCTGCTCATGGATTGGAAGAATAAACATTATTAAAATGGCCATCCTACCAAAAGCAATATACAGATTCAATGCTATTCCAATAAAAATCTCAATGTCATTCTTCAAAGAAATAGAACAATTATTGATGAAATTCATATGTAATCACCAAAAACCCTGAATAGCCAAAAGGTCTCCTGAAAAAAAAAAGAAGGGATGGAGGCATCACACTCCCAGACTTCCAACTATATTACAAAGCCATAATCATCAAAACTGCATGGTATTGTTCCAAGAACAGACACACAGACCAATGGAATTGAATAGAAAATCCAGAAATAAACCCACAAATTTATGGTCAACTAATCTTTGACAAAGGAGCAAAGACTATGCATTGGAGCAAAGAAAGTTTGTTCAATAAATGGTGCTGGGAAAACTGGGTCACTACATGCAAAAGAATGAAGCTTGACCACTACCTCACACCATACACAAAAACCAACTCAAAATGGATTAAAGAACTAGACATAAAACCTGAAACCATAAAATACATAGAAGGAAATATAGGCGAAACACTACATAATATGCACCTCAAAGACATCTTTACAGACACATCACCCAAAGCAGTGATAGTGAAGGCAAAGATCAACAGCTGGGACTACATCAAATTAAAGAGCTTCTGCACAGCAAAAGAGACAATAACCAAAACAAAGAGAAACCCCACAGATTGGGAGAACATTTTTGCACACAACACTAATGATAAAGGATTGATCACAAAAATCTACAAAAAGCTGATGAGACTCAACAAAAACAAAGAAAATAATCCAGTCAAAAAATGGGCAGAAGAGCTAAAAAGAAACTTCTCTGAAGAGGAAATGCAAATGGCCAACAGGCATATGAAAAAATGTTCATCATCACTTGTAATCAGGGAAATGCAAATCAAAACTACCATGAGATACCATCTTACACCAGTGAGAATGGCACATATTAAAAAAACTAGCAACAACAAATGTTGGCGAGGTTGTGGAGAAAAAGGAACTCTCCTGCACTGTTGGTGGGAGTGCAAACTGGTCCAACCACTATGGAGAGCTGTGTGGAGATTTCTGGACCTACTAAACATAGAGCTTCCATATGATCCAGCAATTCCACTCCTAGGTATTTACCCAAAGGACACAGAAACATCAATTCCAAAGAACACCTGCACCCCTATGTTTATAGCAACACTATTTACAATAGCTAAGCTTTGGAAGCAGCCCAAATGCCCAAAAACAGATGACTGGATCAAGAAGATGTGGTACATATACACCATGGAATATTACTCAGCATTCAAAAAAGATAAACACATGCAATTTGCAGCAACATGGATGGCACTGGAAGGGATCATGCTCAGCAAAATAAGCCAGGAATCTAGAAAACTTAAATAAGGGACCAGGAAAAAGAATAAGAAAGTAAAAATCAAAATCAACAAACAACTATGAACCAGAGACATTCTATGGGGAGGGGTGGGCGGGGAGGGGAGGGATTGGGGTCAAAATAAGGGGGTCGCAATTGTATGGGGAATATAAAAATAAAATTTATAATAAAAAAAAAGAAATGGGAGAAGACCTAAATAGACATTTTCTCTAGAAGACATGTAGAGGGCTAAAAGGTATGTGAAAAAACATGACTCACCATCATTTATAATAAGGCAAATGCAATGCACACCTAACCTGCAGTGACATATTACCTCACACCTCTGATAATGTTCTATATTAAAAATACCACAAAAAACAAAGTTTGTTGAGGGTGTGGGGAAAAGGAATACACATACCCTGCAAGCAGGAATGTAAACTGGTGAACCCTCTATGGGAAACAGTATGGAGTTTCCTCAAAAAATTAAAAAATAGATCTACCATATGACTCAGATAGTTATCTAGCTGAAAAATATAAAAAGAGCAGTACAAAAGATATATACATCCTTATATTAACTGCAGCACCATTTACAATAACCAAGTTATAGAAATAACCTGTGTCCATTAATGAATAACTACATAAAGAAGATGTGGTCTATATACACAATGGACTACTCCTTAGCCACAAAAAGCATATAAAATCTTCTAGCAAAAACATGAATGAGGAGATTACACTAAACAAAATAAATCAGAAGGAGAAAGACAAATGCCAGATGATTTCACTCCTACATAGAATATAAAATAATAAAGCAAAGTAACAGACCAAATCAAAATAAACCCTTGGTTTCTGATTGCAGAACTGAGGTCACCAGAGGGAAAGATGGGGTAAAGAGCAAAGCTTAAAGGGGGTACTATGGTGGAGTTTTATTTGCTCTTCCTTAGTGAGCATGGTGTGGTAACATACGTCTGAAGAAGTGTGAACCTGTACTTCTAAAATATATAGTGTTGTACACCAGTGTTACTTCCATTAAAAAAACAAGTGAGTAAATAATAAAGACATGAATAAGTAATAAGATACATTAGCATTTGTCTCCTATTTTCTTTAGGATACCTCTGAGCATTGTAATTATTTCTTATTTCCTATTATTTTAAAACATTTGATTCTCCCTTTTTTTATTTTATATATTTTTACATCATTTTTCATTTTTGCACAATGTATGCATTTTCATCTTGGTTATATTCCTCTATTCTCCTTTAAAGCTGAATGAACTAGAACCTAAAAATCTTAAATTCTGATATTCAATAATAAAATTAGAACTGGTATCTTTTAATCCCCTAAGAAATGGAATAGAAGAAAAATACTTAATCTATTAACCAAAATGAAAATTCATAAACACTTTCGCATGTGTGATTTTTATAATTCCTCATTAAAATGAAGGATTGGGGGGAGGGGGGACAAAATGCTACCATTAGGGTTGTTTGTGCTTTTCATTACATACCAAACCAAAGTATCTGTATCTTGGAAATACAGAATTGCACACTTCCTGGTAATCCCATAGTATTCAGCCCATTCTTACCACCTAATCTAGTCAGATTTTTGTCTTCTATATTCACTTCCCCCCTTTTTAAGACTGGCTCCAGTTAATTTTGAATGTCTCAAGATTAGGACACTGATTCCTTTTACGATTTGACCTACAGAATTCGGTTCTCCTCAGAGTCATACACATTTGAAGCATCAACATTATTTTTATGAAAAGTTCGAAAAGATTTCCCCTAAGGCAGCTTTTAACACTCAAGACAAATCTTTATTAAGTAAATTAGGTTTAACTACTCACCATCATCTACAATGGATCCAAATCCTGTAACAAAAACACTTGTCTTAGGTGGCAACTTTATAAATGAATCTGGAAGACAAACTCTCTGGACTATATTTGAAAACTCAACTCGGGTGGAAAGCTGAGCCAAAGCAATGTCATTTTCATTTGTTTCTTTGCGATAATTTTCGTGAAGGATAATTCTTCCCACCCGTCGTTGCACTGCGGGTGGTGTTATAGTTGAACCAAAAGTAACAATCCACTGACGGGGGTCTTTATTTCTGCAAAAAATTGAAGAGTAAGATTTGTGATGCTTAATTGTATCCTTTAAAAAATATGAAACTTTTATTCTCCCCAATTGTTACGCTCCTGAAAAATCCCAATAATGAGAGAATCCGCAATTGATGATATGGAAAAATGAGGTGACAAATATTAATGATACCAGTGAAAATATAAAAACTCTTAGATATATTTTACATCCTCTATAATTAAAAAGAACATGGCAACTTAATGAAATGGCATGCTTATTTGAATTGATAATAATAGTGGATGCCTTACAATTATTTTCCAATCTTTAATTTGTTAGAAATGCTTCAAACTCTCTTCTATATTTTATATAAAACATTTGGAATTGATTTTGATTGGTTTTGGATGATATGCATACGAAGATCCGTCTTCGCTCTGTCTCAGAGATTTTACCCACCCATGCTTACTTCATGACTCACTTGTTAGCATTTGCTTCCTGAGTCTTATTGTGATCTTTGAAACAAAGTGTAATTTATCTGCTTCACAAACCCTCATCTGTACATCAGATTGTTCCTCCATCCTGTGCCTAAACTTCGCCCCAATGTCAAGGCTAAGCATCCCTAACCCAACCTCATGCTGTTATATTTTCACTGCCCTGTAATTTCCTTTTGCTATTTTTGAGGCTTGCTCTCCACACACATGCTTTGCTGTCCTACAGGGTTATATTACAAGCAAATTCTATTTAGTCCTATTATCTCTTTACCTTCCTGTTCCTTCCCAAAGCCCAGTTTCCTCTTTTTCTAATTTCCCCATCAAGAATGACTAGAAATACATCAAAACTTTAAATTCTCCATGTAAAGGAAAATTAGGTAGAAGGAAATAACATGAAGGAGAATTTATAAAGTGGATTTCCTTGTTCATGCAGGATTACTGAGCTGGTGACTCAGAAACTTTAAAGAATAAAAACAAAACAAAAAAAAAAACTCTGAAAAAGCAGTGATTTCAAAGTACTCTACAGTATCCCAGAGATAAGCAGGCAGAGCAGAGGATCAGGTAGGGTGGAGGGAATGGAAAAAAGGTGGCTCTCTATAGTATTTCACTTTATTTTAAAAAGACTTTATCTGAATTGGAAATCTTAGGGCTGATGCATTCGTTTGAAAATTAGAATCCTGGGAAATTTGAATACTTGGGACTTCAGTCCTTAAGAAACTTATAAACTGATTGAGTAGATATAATAGAAATAACCCATCTCTTCAAGCATTATCAACCAGAAAGAAAGCCTCATGTGATAGTTACAGTTCAATATACTTTATGGATAAGAAACTTGAGGCTCAGAGTTAATGACTTATATAAGTGGGTGGCATATCCAGCTGGTCAGTGTCAGAGAGACGTGGCCCAGTTCTCCTGACATTTGTCAAGAACTGTTTCCCTACCTCACACTGTTTCGTAAAGACTGGAATAGTTTTTCATGGACATAAAGACACTGATTTAGCCAGAAGGAAAATGATATTATCAGATGGTTTCACTTATATGTGAAATATAGACAAATCAAGCAATGGGTCAGGAAAAAGACAAAACTTTCAAGCTAACCATAGATCTAAAGCATCAGCAGGGAGATGAAGGGAGAGGGGTCCAAACAGGGGAGGGAAGAGCACAAAGGACTATAGGGATGGATCATGGATGCTGCAGTGGTGGGAGAATTACAGGGGCTACACCTGATGGGAGAAAATAAATACTATCCCAAAAAGAACACTGATGTAAGAGAAGAAATACATTTATTGAAAAATAAAATATTTTGAACTAAAAATTTTTAAATAAAATGATTTAAAATCTCAGATTAATTTTAAACATGCTCAAAATATACATTATTTTTATAGAAAAATACACTTGGAGAATTTTTAAATCTAATTGTGATATTGTCTTTAAATTGCCTTATAGTTTTCCTTCACAAATATATTCTATGTTGTATAATTACTTGAAATTATTATCAACCCAAAATTGATCTTTTTCTGTTTTCAATAACATAGACAGATCAGTTATAAACTAAAATGGATTTCTCTTCCAAAAATAAGGGTGAGGATTGGAGAAATAAGTGGACCTGAAAATATCAAAAGGTCTAAATAAATCAGTGAGACAAGTTTCCCTAAAGTATGACATGAGTTGTTTGGGAGGTTGTAAATATATTTAAGTCCATTTTGCCTAGTGAGAGAGTGACAATTCCTTTAAATGGATGAAGTCATCCTCATTATCTACCCATAAAAAAGGGTGTAGGCATCTTGAAACCATTTGACTTTCCTCTTCAAAAAATGGTAAAAGAACCTCCTGCTTTTACCAAGGCTAGTTTCTATTAAAGGCATGTGTGAACAGTGCCACTGGCTAGGACATAAGAGTTTTTGTCTGTTGAGAGTTTAAAAATAAAAGCTTTCCTTCATATGATAGTGAAGCCTCAGGGGGAAAAATGGTGTGCTCCTGATCTCCTGAAGCAATAGTGTGTCTATGTATGTCTGTGTATGTAAACTGTCACAGCTGAGTTCCCAAAGTTAAAGCTGCTAAAGCTGAAGCAGAGAACTCCTAAAAGGTTGTGAGTGGCCAGTCTGCAGTACCAAGGGCAATGAGACAGAGTGGCATGTCTCACTAAGAGTCGACACACCTGCCTGGATCACACAAGCCTGCAGGGGTTCTTGAACAAGGCATTTGGAAGAGAAAGCTTCAGGAGTGATAACTTCGATATTTTCTTTATAAAGTGATGATGGGTGATTATAAGAAGATGGAAAGATTGATTTAAAAAAATAACAAACAGAAGTGGCTGAATTTTCTTCTTGATTGTAAATGTATAGACTTACTATACATATAATAGTCTTTCCATTAAAATAATTTATGATATTATAGGAAAGATGGCACTAACTGCACAATATGAGAAAATATGCAGTAAGAACCATATAAGTAATCTAAATCAATTATAGATATTGAGAGAAGGGAGAGAGGAAGAACATGATGGGCATATAGCAAGCATGTCAGGGGGCAGGGCAGGGCTCATTCTAAGTGCCACAAAAGATAAACTGCTAAAACTAGACTCTTCACAAGCGCTGAAATCAGTGACAACTCACAACAGCCCTTGATCTTACTTGCGGAAGCAGTGAGCAGCTGTCAGCAACCACGTGTTACTTATGAGGCTGGCTCCACACTGATGACCTGCCCCTATGAGCTGAAGGCTGGCTTGCCAGGGCCACTCCCCTTCTAGAGCTGTTTCCTGTCCTTGGACGATCCTTTCAGTAGAAGATGATGCTGGTAATGGCATGTTTGAAGATGTCATCCTTATTCCACAGCCTGGCATAGAAATAATGTGACTTTGTTTTAATGCAAAGGAAGAGGACAATGTATACCTTTTATACATTGAGTGCAAATACCAACCATTGATTGATTTAAAAAAATACAAACCATTTTGTTTATTACTCTTCCTAAGCACTCCATCTTGGAAGTGAGAATGTATACAATTCTAATGTATAGAATTCATAGGAAATTTTTCCTTTTTTTTTTTTAAGATTTATTAATTTATTTATACAAGCACTGGATACAGTCAGAAGCACGGGAGGGTGAGAGAATTCACCAGAGCGGGGAGCAGAGCAGGCAAACTGACGAAGTACACTGCTGAGGGGAGCAGCGAGTGGCAGGAGAGGTCTGCGCGTCATGTGGGACCCTCCTCCAGTGGCCGGGGAGCAGCCGGGGATCAAACAGGCACTGCAGAGGCTGCGGGCAGCTTTGCAACCCAGCGCTCAACCGCTGCGCCACTGGGGAGGCCCCATAGGAAATTTTTTAACCCAATAATTCTAGAAGAATTTAAGATAAAGGTAATGGGAAGGGGTGGGCAGAAAATGTACATGCCAAATATTTTTATCAAAACTGCAAGTAAGAAATTTTAATAGGAAAAAATCCTATCATTTTAAAACTTTATCTTGAATTATTAGCAAATATTAAAAGAGAAACATTTAAAAAGAATGTTAAAATAGAGTGTTAGAAATATAGTTACATATTTGGTAACATCAAGAATACTTTGTGTTTATTTTTACTGTGTTCCATAAAGCATAAAACTTAAATTGTATTTAGTGTAAATTTATAAATTTATTTTTTTAATATATTAAGCAATAAAAGCACTAAATGTTTGGTTTACAAAAACACAAAATGACAGAGGTAGAGGAGAAAGGAGAGAACACAGCAGGGAGTGAGCACAGTGGGCTGTGGTTGAGAACTGGGATTCTTAGTTTTGGGTGTAGTGTGAAAAACACTTGAAGGATATCCTTTACCTCTAAATTATATACCATGGTGTAAACTAATGTTTCACCTTAATAAAAGTGAACAAATAGTTTTAAGAAGTTTGAAAATGAAAAAAAAAATACAAAATGAGCTAAAGAAACCTTGTAAGTTCTATTTCTAACTTTCTTTGTGGCTTTTTTCATTATCTTTACTATGAAATAGTTAATTGTGGGTTTTGGAACTTACGGCTGTTGACTAGATTCCTCATCTTTTTGCTGTCGATAGCTGGAATAAACAAAACATTAAATGTTTGGTTTACAAAATGAATTAATTGGTAGAAGAACATGTTCCTATTTTCATGTGATTTTAAAATAGTCATTATCTGAATGTTTATTATCTAAAGCATCCATATTTCAAGGGAGCATGATATTTTATTCCACACTGATACATGTATACACACACTCTAGATTCTTAAAGTGGGAAAATACATTGACCTAAATTTTTTTGCAAAATAAAGAGGATCATGACGGAACCACAAAGATGATGAAAGAACTTACATGTTAGTGTAAATGATGATTTGTTTATAGTCAAAGGCATCTGTTTTGTCTTCAGACTTTGATATAAAGTTTTTTCAATTTTTTTCTTGATTCTCTCCGCACTACTAGAAGATGGGTATTGAAACATGAGCACCATAACAATGTTCACACCATGTTCATCTGGACTGAAGTGAAAAATGCAGAGAAATAGAGAATAAAATTGGTTCTCTAATCATTAACTCTTTTTATCTATTAAGATTCACACTAAATTTAGAGGAAAAAACCATTTGGCATATGCATACTTTGGATTTCTAAAATTATCTTCAGGTATACTGGCTAAGATACAAGGCTGTCTACAAGATAGTCTACAGGAGGTTTAGAGAGGAGGCAATGTGTGTGAAATTATACCTTTCATGTATTTAAATGATTTACTTTTTAATATACTGTCGGTCCAAGTTGTACCCATCGTCATGATTCTCCAGTAGTGCTATAGCAGAGACAACACTCTGTTCATCAAACCCAGTTGTCTTTGCCTCCTGAGAAGAGAGCTAGATTTCAATGCCTAGCCTCCATTACCATTTATTGAAACTCTCTAGTGATTTCCTGGCAATGGAATGTCCTTCATTCACATCCCAGACCCCGAAAGCTTCCCATACCATCCTCCATGCTTTTACTCTCCCTTATTTGCTAACCAGATGTAGAAGTTCTACAATCTTTATTCCACAGTCCTCAACAACACCCACATCCCTGGTTACCACCTCTGACCCTTTTGGACTGTAGCATGGAAATGAAATAAACCTTTATTCAGTTAAGTCATTGATGTTATGGGGTTTGGTACTCAATGTGTGTTTGAAAAGTAGATGATTAAAGAAAGCAGTTATATAAGGAAGCTATTTGATAAGATATTAAAATATATAAATGTATACTATAACATGTAGATCTTGAAAGTTTCTGGTTGTTTTTTTGAGAGTAACTTTAATTTGGATGATACAAACAGAGAAAAAAGGAAGGAAGAGAGCGAGAACAGAAGGGAGGATGGGAGGGAAAATATGAAAGGAGGAAATAAAAGCAGGGAGGTAGAGAGGGAAATAAAAGGCATGTCCTTCCTAACCACATGTACATGTACTTTACCATCAAGAAGTGAAGGAAACAAATAAGTATATGTATATATGTATGCATGTGTGGGTGTGTGTGTGTATATATATATATATACACACACACATATATATACATGTATATTTGTATATTGATAGCTAGAAAAAATTAGTATTTTCATCAAAATAGGTAAAAAAACAAGATATATTTGAAAATGCCAAGTCATTTGAATATCTCATAAAATGCAATCCTAAATGAATAGATTCCAGTAATTCTAGTCTCTGACAACAAGTGTATATTCAATTTACATGTATTGTCTTTCCTCAGAGCATAAAATTGGAAAGGCATCAAAATGATAATAAAATGCAATAACATTAAGAAAAATATTGCAGAGAAAGTAACAGTCTGATTGTTGGGTGCATTTAGAATAAGGACAGTGAAAAAGAACTGATCTAAACTCCACTTAGCCCCTAGTTTAAGGGGCAAGGTATATCAGCAACAGCACTCTCTTTCTCTTCTCTCCCTTCTCCTGGAGAATACCTTTTTTTTTTTTTTTTTAGATCTACCAGCCGACATTGTCTCTTGTTGCAGAGTACTTTACATCTTTCTATTTGAAACGAGAATACTGGGAAATAGGCAGTATAGACTGGACTGCTTAGGTTTGCAAAATCTTTATGTTCTTGCAAAGGTTTACTCAGTGGAGGTTAGTGGTTGTGTTGATCAAATGGTTCTTAAAGATAATGGTTTGATGTTGCAAACCAAGTTTTCATACCTTATTCTGACAACATGAGATTTGATAAACCGACCCCCTCCAGTAGTATCATGTCGAAATATCCTAGACATCTGATTAGAAAAATTAAAAATAAGAAACATTAGTCTTAAGAAAAAATGTTACTCCTCATCTTACCTACAGAGTTGAGGCAAAGACAAGGATTTTACTTTATTCCTAGATATGTGAAACGGTTTAGCATACCTGGCAAGAAAGTCAAGTTCTAATCCCTGAGAACTAAACAAACTTAACAAAATTGTTAAAATGGGATAAAACAATATCTACTTCACAGATGTTATTTTGAGGATAAAATGAAATAATGCATATCAAACATTTCACACCTCACCTGGCATATAGCAAACTATTAATAATGTTCAATTTGGTTATGGTCAAGTGAATTAGGATATCTGTGTTTTTTAATTTATTTTTTTAATTGACGTAATATTAGTTTACATTATTGTTGGTATTTTGGAAGTATCAGATTTCCCCACTTGCCTAAAGGCAGCATCCTCACCTTTAAGAAAACCTATCCACCCTAAATTTGCCTTATTCTCAAATATGGAACCTATTCCACTATTGATATCAATTTGTTTATTATTACCACATTACTAGAGCATTCAACATAATATGTAACAACCTTTGTCATGTGACACCAACACCCTTACTTGTAGCCACCTTTCTGTGGCAGGCGAATAACTGGAACTTCGAAATAGGTTTCACTACACTCCACACCATCAGCATTTTATTACTTAGCATTTCCAGCCTGAGCAATTGAAGGATTTTGATTGATTAATGAACTGACTTGCTAATGGGATCTGCATTTGTGTCAAAAAGCACTGGGTTGAATTTCAGAAGTCAGAAATTACATGTCTGTATAATTTACATATATGTCCTATTTCCATGGTAAATTTCGCCCTACAATGGCTACATTCCTGAGGAAAAGGGAACATTGCCTCCCTTTCTGCAAGATCCTTCCCTCTGCCTGACTACCCTAAACTAGCAACAATGTTCATAGAGTTTACCTCCCAAATATTAAATCTATATCCCTTCCTCAATCCTACCACAATAGTCTAAAATTATTTTTTTTCTTTTTGCATGTGGCAGTCCAAATTTTCCCAACACCAAAGGCATTCTTCAAAGAAATAGAACAAATATTACTGAAATTCATAAGAAATCACAAAAGAACCTAAAAAGACAAAACTGCTGAATGAAAAGGAAAAAAATCAAAGCATCATGCTTACAGACTTTAAATGGTATTATAAAGCCATAATAATTAAAACAGCATGGTATTAAAACAAAAACAGATAATCGAAACAATGGAATCGAATTGAGAGCCCAGAAATAAAGCCACACACTATGGACAACTAATATTTTACATATGTGCCTAAGCCTTTGTAGTAGTCCCCTCACTGATACACTATGTGATTCTGAATGAGAAAGTTAGGAACTGAGTGCCCCAAACCCAAACCTATTTATCAATCTGAACAATCAGTGGGAACCAGGAGGGTGCCTCCCACCCCAAGCCCAGGTTCCCTAAGCCCATTTATCAGTCTCATTGAAAAACAATAAGTTGGAACCAGGAGGGAGTTCCTCCAAGACCAGGTGGCCTAAGTCCATTTATCATTCTGACTGGAGAATAATAATGGACAAGAATTGTCCACTCCCAACTCAATTAAAAATGGAATGTTCAGAACACCAACACAATAACACAATAGGAATAGGCCAAAGCTGGTTCCAGAAAGTAGGCCAGGTAATGTGGGAAGACTCAGTGGGCTTCAGTAGACTGGGAGACCCTGCAGGCCCAGCCAATCTGTGAAAGACACAATGTAGGGACACTCAACAGCCCAACCCCCACTCCCTGTCCATTATACCTATATAAACTGCTTTTCAGGTCCTCAGTGGCTACCCATTTGGGACACCTCTGTGCTCAGAGAGGTTTCCTGTCCTTCCACTTATCTATCAATAAATCTCTTGCTTTTCTGTAACTTTGGTTTCCACATTGAATTCTTTCATCGTCAACGACAAGAACCAAGAGAGAGCCTGCCTGAGGTCCTTGGACTCCAGGCCTGCTCCCCAAACCCCAATTCTAGCCTACTTCATCTTTCCTCCTCTGAGCTGTTCCCCGACAATGCTAGCCACCATGATGACATCCCAAACCTGCAAATGTAAATATATTAGACTTCAGCTTCTAACATATCTCCCGCAGTTTGAATTTCACAATATTAACCCTCTATTGGCCCTTGCCTCACCCCCACCTTCAAAACATTTCCTTACCTACTGAATCATCTACATTTTCCTAATCTCACTAGACTGATTCACACCTTCATGACTCCACACAGTCATTTCCCTCTTCTTAGAATACTTCCTTTTCCTCAGGCAAATTTCTTCAGTGAAAACTGTCATTCTTCAGAAATGCCACTAACAAGTTATCTTTGACTTCCTCCCCTCAAAATTGAACTCTTTGAATCTTCCAGCATCTTGCATGTGATTCTCTTTTACAGTTATCACATGGATTTAGAGCTGTGTTTTTTGCATCCTAGACTGTGAGCTGTGTGATAGTAGTGAGTGTATCTGATTCAACTCTTATCTTTTACATTTGGTACACTACCTGGCCCCCAGTAAACATGTAATGCATATTTGATGAATAAATCCATGAATAAATGAGTAAATGAATTAAGAATCAACAATCTAGTAAAAGGAAGAGATAAAACACATTCTTTGTTTTATGAGGGAATCATGGTGCTAGTATAAGTGGAAATTCATGGAACTCTAAAGCAAGATAGGACTCAGGAGACCCAGTGGTCATCCTACTCCCATGGCAGGTCATACCTGTGGTTTGGCTCATTTCTGAGTTAAATCATTTAGGATTGATTTTATTAAGTTCAGTCTGGTTTCCATCTCTCAGGGAACAGGGAGAAAATCAGATGTTGATGTCTCTAGTATTTTGTTTTATTTTCTCGTTATTGGGTGGGCATATCTGTATAATTTATATTAGGGTAGTGTTTAAAAATTTATTTAGAGGGCATCCCTGGTGGCACAAGGGGTTAAGCACAGCACTGTGAAGCTGTCCGCAGACTCTGCATCACATGTTTGATCCCCAGCCTGCCAGGGAGATACCCACATGGCGCGGCAGACCTCTCCTATCACACCCACTGCTCCCCTCAGCAGTGTATTTCAGTCAGTCTGCCTGTTCTGCTCCCTAATCTGTCTCTGGTGAATCCTCTCACCCTCCCACACCTCTGTCCTGTACCCCAGTTCTTGTATGTATAAATAAATGAATCTTAAAAAAATATTTGAATAAGATTAAAATATTAAAAAAATATTTAGAATATTTTTACACTTTATTTTTATGTTTGTTGAGGTATGTTTATTGGAGTAAAGTTGGTTGACTTTACTCTGTAGCTGCTTTGGAGGCTATAGATTTAAACCTCCACAAATACATGTTTTCATACCCTGCCTATCACTTGTGTTCTAAAATCCTCCACCATGTTCTATTACATCCCCTCTCTCCCCAATTCCCACCCTGCCACCATAACCTTCTGGTTGCCTCTTTTTTGCAGTCAGATGTTAAGAGTTTATCATTGGTTTGTTTTTGACTTATCCTGTCTTTTGTTTCTCTAGATTACACATATAAGTTAAACCATCCAGTATTTGTCTTCTGACTCATCTCACCTAGAACTATCCTCTCCAGTTTTCTCAGAGTGGTCATAAATAGCAAGAGATCATCTTCTTTTTATAGCTGAGTAGTATTCCATTACATATACCACATTTTCCTGATTCACTCCTCTGTCTTTAGGCTCTAAGGTTGTTCCCATAACTTAGCTCTTGTAAGTAGAGCTGTAGTGAACATAGGAGTTCATATATCCCTTCAAATTAATAATTTATATTCTTTGAGTAGATAATCTAGATGTGGAATTGCTGGTTCATATGGTAGGCTGAGATTTAATATTTTGAGGAATCTCCATACTGTTTTCCATAGAGACTGAACCAGTCTGCATTCCCACCAGTATATACAAGGCTTCCTTCTTCCCCACATCCTCCTCAACACTTATTGTTTCTGGTGCAATTCTCGTGGATATGAGATAGTATCTCTTTATGGTTTTCAGCTCTGGTGTTATATAAATCTTTAAAAAAATAAAAATAGGTAGATTCTGGTACAGCACAATCTTGGTGTGCCCATTAATTATAGCTAACATGGATCAAGTCCATACTGCATGGTAGGCATTGAACCAATTAATTTGGTTAAGCCTCATCTCACCTTAGTGAAGAAAATACTTTTATCAGTCTCATTTTATAGATGAGAAACTGGGGTTCAGGATAGTTAAGTAAACTTTTTTTTTTAAGATTTATTTATTTATTTATACAAGCACTGGGTACAGTCAGAAGCATGGGAGGGTGAGAGAATTCACCAGAGCCAGAGGGGAGAGCAGAGCAGGCAGACTGACAAAGTACTCTGCTGAGGGGAGCAGCGGTGACAGGAGAGGTCTGCACACCATGTGGGACCCTCGCCTGGTGGCCGGGGATCTAGCTGGTGCTGCAGAGCCTGCAGGCAGCTTTGCAACCCAGCGCTCAACCGCTGCTCCACCAGGGAGGCTCTAAGTAAACTTTCTTAAGGTGACATGAGAAGTGATGGTCCTGACATATTAACTCAGGAATATGGTTTTAGATCTTGTGTTCTAAATATCTGGATGACAACATATCTGGCACTGACAATCTTGAGCTAGTTATGTACTAGATGACAGATGTCCAGGATGGTGTGGGCAAGAAATTCTTAAAATATGCCATAAGTAGATCATTTAATCCCTAAATCTAAATAAATCTGATAAAACATATCCTCTTGTGAGGTTGCTTTTTTCCCTGCTACTTAGTTTAATAGGACTAAGGAAACTTTTCCTTTTCCACATCTAATCATTGTTGTAAGCAATTACTGAAGAAGTTTAGCTGATGCTTTCCTGAGATATTCAGTATCTCAGTAATATTAAATTTAGTCCAAATTATAAAAAGTAATTATCGCCTTCCCTTTTTGTGGTCCAAGGTTAAGAATAGATTATTTTATTAGAGATTATTGCATTTAAGACAAGATAGTTTTTCAGTTCATATTAAGATGGAAAAACTAGTTCACCTTAAAATTAAATTAAAACTAGTTCACCTTAAAAAGCAATTGTCATTAGTTTGAACTTCAGCATTAAAAAAAGTTTTGGAAAGAAAATGTATAGCTCTAATAATAGTATATACAGTTACTGTCTTTGACAAGTTTGAGCTTGCACTTTCCCTCTGGCTGGGAACTGCCTGCAGATTAAGTCCTCATGAAAAATAAGTAGTTACTGGATGCCAACTAGGGAATCCCTTTCTAGGTCCACCCATGAAAATAAATCAAGCAACTTATGTAGATTTCCTGCTGCTGTCAGGAGAACATGTACCAGCAGAGGGCAAATACACCAGCAAAGCAAATCCCTTAGCCATTCCCTCTCCAAGAAAGCTTTCTGCTTCTCAAAAGGATTTTTCCTTCCTCTGAACTCCTGAAATCTTAATGGTTTGACACATACATTTGACAGTCATATTATGCACTGTGGCAGCTCTCATGTCAAATCATCTTATTACTTAAATGTTCAGTTTATACTCTTTTCCATATAAAAACCATATTACAAATCCCAATAAAGGAGGACAGTACTATATAAATTTGGAATTTTTCACAGCCTGACAGTCTCCTTCCTCCATCACCTTTTCTCCCCTCTCTTCTTACCTTCTTTACCTTCTTTCATATTTAACTATTTAATTGGGCTTCTGTGACTTTCATTTATGGAATGAAGAAGACAATTTACAGAGCAATGAAAGAAAGGGCAGCAGAGTCAAGGTCATGCCTCAGATGATCTGGAGGCCTAAGCCAATGAACAGTTTTTATCTATAATCACCAGCAGCAAATAAAATTGTTCTTTCTTAAGAAGCTGAATTCACTTAAATGATGATGAATTGTGATGAAAGAGAATTGTACCAGTATTTGTTCCCTACTGAAACTGCATATGTTGGGCAGGTGTGCCCAACTCCCAGTTTCTATAAGTGCTCACTGGTAACAGCTCACATGTGCACTTTTCCTGGGGCCTGCCCTCGTCTGACCTGAACACCTCACCCAGTGCTATCTGGGAGCCTACCTCCACCTTCCTTGAGAAGCTCTTGTTGATATAACACAAACAACCCAGCCCTCTTAACTGTGGGCAGAAGTACTTCTGTGATGAAATTTAGACTCCACATCTCCCAGAGAAATCAGACTGGGGCTGCAATTATGAAACCACACTTTTGTCTAGTTTTGTCCTCTGTCCTTTCTTCTTGCCCTCACTTCCTTACAATGGTGTGTGTGTGTGCGCGCGCACGTGCGTGTGAGGTGAGAGAGAGAGAGAGAGAAAGCTGTTGGTTAATAAACCTACTTAGTCAATAACAACCTTCACAGATGCTACTTCTTTTTTCTTTTTCTTTTTTCTTTTTTTTATAGAGGCATGTTTTATTTATTTATTTGTTTGTTTGTTTTGTTTATACATGCACTGGGTACAGTCAGAAGCACGGGAGGGTGAGAGAATTCACCAGAGCCAGAGTCGGGAGCAGAGCAGGCAGAAGGACGGAAGTACACTGCTGAGGGGAGCAGTGGGCGGCAGGAGAGGTCTGCGCGCCATGTGGGACCCTCCTCCGGTAGTAGGGGAGCAGCCGGGGATCGAACCGGCGCCGCAGAGGCTGCGGGCAGCTTCGCAACCCAGCGCTCAACCGCTGCGCCACCGGGGAGGCCCAGATGCTACTTTTTGTGATCCAACTTATGTCAGAATAAATTAGTTGGGGCTAGAGAATGCTCTGCTAAGCATCTATTTCACTGAGTCCATTCTTTGGAAGATATTTTTCAATTTGAAAGTGCAATTTTTTTAGCATGTAACCAGGAAGAGTTAATAAATTTAAAATGTTTTTAGAGATAATAGTTTGTTTCCAAAGGTGATTTTTTATTGTATATAATATAGTATAGTTTCCTTACAATAGGAAAAAAAATTTAAAGACATACTTTAAATTTAGTTGTTAAAACTTTAGAACATAAAGTTCACAGTAAAAAGTGGTGTGATAGAAAACTGTTATATTTAAAGATATTTTATTTTGCAATGAAAACTTTCTCCTGCTTTTTGTGAATTACTCACAGTGGCCACCCACTTTTCTATCTTATATACTTCCTACTTAACCTAATTGTGTTAATGAATAGCCATTTATCTGAGGTCAACTGATTATCTTTACAAATAATATTGAAAAAAAATCCTCCAGTTGAACACTATTTGCAATTCACATTGAAAACTGATTACTGCATTTGTTCTGCCTATCAGAGCAAACAAACAAAACCAAGTCTAAAATCACTAGATACAAGAGAAATGTAAACATTACTGGGGGGAAAAGTGTCAATGTTGCCAGCAAGTATTCTGATTTGAGGCAGTCATCCAAATTGCACATGATTAAATTACTTGCTTAAAACTCATAAACATTTTGGGCCTTCCTGGTGGTGCAGGGGTTAAAGTCTCAGCACTATCAAGCTGTCTCCAGCCAGCCAGCTAGCCTCTGTGGCATGAGTTTTGATTCCCAGCCAGGGAGCTGGTACACATGGTGCAGCGGACCTCTCCTGTCTTGCCTACTGTTCCCCTCAACAGTTATGGTTGGTGGATCCACCTGTTCTGCTCCCCACTCTGTCTCTGGTGAATCTTCTCACCCACCCTTCCACCTCTGGCCTACATCCCAGTTCTTACCTGCATAAATAAAAAAAATAAATCTTTAAAAGAAAAAGACGACAACAATGAAAAACATTTTTAGCCTGTTCAAAAAGTACACGCAAGATTTACACCTAGGAAGAAGCAAACTAAAACAAAATACAAAATATTAATGTTCCACATTTTGAAGCATTGTGGATAATAAATGATTCCTCCAGTAACACATGTCCAGTTCTGTTAACTCTTGTAGTGTAAATATCTTGAGGGTTTTTATTTCAATGTCATTTTTTAGATAATAAATTTGGTACCACATGTATAATCTAGGTTACTTTATAAACTAATGCTCATCAGTAGTTTGTGCTTCAAACTAATCTATTATTAAATGAAACAGATAAACATTCAAGATCTGTAGATACTCAATAGTGAAAATTCAGCATAGTGTATGGGAATCATGAGAAATTTTCAGTCTTCATTGTGTAAATCATTTTCTTATCCAATAATAATTGTCATGTGATAAAACAATAAATTTGGGATTACTCTATGCATTGGTTCCCAAATGAAAGCTAATTTATCATAGAAGATGTGGAAGCCAATTGATCACATCAGACATCTATTCATATTTAATTATGTACAAACGAGTTTTTAGAGCTCTGACCCTGAGGTATGGATCCTTTCAGGAGTGGATTAACTACTTAATGTCCCCAGTTGCAAAGTGGAGATGTCTGTGTTAGAATTATAACTAGTTCAGTGCTAGCCCTATAATAGGTACTATGTAGTTCCTCTCTGTATTACACTTAGTCACACTTCATTAATTTTAATATAATCAAACTAGAAATTCATAGCATGAAAACAATATTCTCTTGTTTTAATACTATATTAGTCACTTCTAAACTCTGCCAAATATCATGGAGAACATGTTAAAACACAAACCCAGGGCCTCCCCGGTGGCACAGCAGTTGAGTGCTGGGTTGCGAAGCTGTCCGCAGCCTCTGCAGTGCTGGTTCGATCCCCAGCCACCGGGAGAGGGTCCCACATGGTGCGCAGGCCTCTCCTGCCACCCACTGCTCCCCTCAGCAGTGTACTTTGTCAGTCTGCCTGCTCTGCTCTCCACTCTGACTCTGGTGAATTCTCTCACCCTCCCGCACTTCTGACTGTACCCAGTGCTTGTATAAATAAATAAATAAATCTTTAAAAAAAATAGTAATAGTCTTTAAAAAAAATTGTTGAACCCAAAATTGGACTACCTAGTATATAAAACAAATATAAACTGAAAGAGATATTCAAGATCTGTAGATATTCATAATTTTTTATCAGCTACCTACAACAAGCAAGACTTTGGGATGGTCTGAAGGGAAATCATTTTCAATTTAAAAGTCTGTATTCAGATTATCAATTGAATTGAATTGAATTAGATTGAAGGACTTTTATCTCCCATGCATTTTCTCAAGGAAGATACTTAAGGACATAGCATACCATAATATGGAAAACATGGGATGCAAGAAGCAATGGATCTCACATACTAGAGTGTCCTGTCCTGAACCAGGTTACCTCTCTGAGGTAGACCTAGAAAGCAACCAGTTCAAGTTGAAGCAGGAAGCATAAAGTTTTGATAAAGAAGAATTAAAAAAATAAAAATATGTTGAAACCTTGGACATATCCAAAGACCCAGTAAAACAGCAGAAGAGTGGGTCTTCACAAAGTTGTTTCTGGAATGTAGCTCTTTGAACAGCATTTAGGACTGTTGCAATATAATTGCAAAAAATACTTCTGATAAATGACAAATGCTACTTAAACAGCTATGAAAATGAAAATACTGCTTATTGGTTTTCAATATTGAAAATCAACCTATAAAAAGATATTGATAACTGAATAAATTATAAATACTTTCCCCAGTTGTAAAAATTCAGAAAAAGGAGAGCACAGCAAATGAATGATTGGAGTGCTAAGTCTTCATATTTTAATTAAGAAATAGTGTCAATATTCAGACATTCTGTAAAGGAGGAGGAGGGAAGGGGATCAGGACAGGGGTGGGAAGAGTGCAAGGGACTATGGTGATGGTTCACGGGTGAATTGTGGTGGGAATTTCATGGGAAATCATACATTTGTACAATCATATTTTGTACAAATATATAAAATATATATATATAAAAAGAAACAGTGTCAGTTGCTAACCACAAGTACTCATATTATTTCATTCCCCTTTCTACATGCGATTACTCCTTTGTTCCAGAAAAACCCTCATAAGCTTTATAGAGTATACTCTATGCTAATATACTCAATTTTGTTCAGTATATTATGAAAAATATACAAATATATATTCTCCAGATATGTGCTTTTAATAAAAAATGGAAGACTGCTCAGTTTGACTTTCTGCTATGATAGGTAAAGGTTTAGCTTGCCTAATATACTTTAAAAGTTAGAACTGTATTGATAAATTCATGCTCTTAAGAGGAACCAAAATATTGGAGAAACATAATTAAATGTGATGTCGATATAAAAAATTAAAGACAAACATACTTGTATGTGACCCTTTGTAGCCTTTTACGGGCATTAAAAAAAACCTAAATGATAAATAAGAACATCTCTTTCAACAATTTCCTTAGATGCTAATTTGTTGCTTACTCTAATAGACATACATTTAATTTTACATGAAATTATTCCATGTATTTTACATATGTTATTTAGTCCTCATAACCATATGACCAACATAGTATATTAGTCTCGTTTTATAGAAGTTGAGGCACAGAAAAGCTAAATTTCTATAAATACTACATTCAACATAAGGCCAAAAGCATATTCATAAATGAAAAAAAAATTCTGTTGGGCTTACCATTCTCTCAATTTGATGACTCCTTTCTGTAAATTCTCTTGAGGGTCTCACTCCATAATTTTCTTTGTATTTTATATTTGTGACTTTAAAAGAGGCAAGATAATAGAATGACTTATCATCTGAAAGGTAAACATAAACAAAAGACCCATGCTTAAATAAGTCATTTCCTGTCTCATCACAGGAAATAGGCTTACCATGAAGCAGTTTATTTCTTATTTCTTTCATGAAGTAAAATTATTATTTAACTGTTAAAAGCTAGGCTTTTTTACAAGTCTATAAATGGAATGTTGAACTAGGAAAAAGTTTTAATAGAATCACATAAGTTTTTTGAATTAATAAACATTATCACAGTATTGAAAAGGCATGGAAAACAAGTAGCTTAATATTTAATTTGTTTGCAGCTAACTTGTTAACATTATATAATGAAAATGTACAAAGAATAATGTTGCAGTTTTCAGTTAGATTTAAAGACATTGATTAATGAAGAATTTCAAATATGAATATCCCAGAAATTTCTCTAGGCCATCTGATCAGAACAACTGTCTCTGAATATTGTCTTACTTTTGATGTTATTGACATTATTTGAATTAAATTATTTTCAAAGAAAGCCCTAATTTCAAAAACTATTGTGTATTCAAACTAAAACCACTTTGAGTTTTCCTTTCCAGAAACAATAATAAGGAAAACAAGACATTTTGTCAAATATGGCCCTGAACAAATCACAGTAAAAAATGTATACTTTCACCTACTTGAAACAGAGGATACCTTCTGTTTCTCAGCCTCAAAAAGTGGGTGAAGAACAGAAAGCAGCTTCGTGCAGGGAGTTGCCAGAATAAAATGCAAGGAGTTGAACACGGACACCTTTTAAAGAAGTTTGGGAAATTTACCATAACCCAGTAACTGATACAAAAGTGAAATAGCTTATCCCAAATAGGGGCCTGGGCTCCTGATGTGAGCAGCTAGCTATGCTATGCTCACAAGCAAATCCTGATATCCTGCTCCAGAGAAGACATTTTCTTTTTAGAGGTCCAGTGTCCAAGGAACTCTTTGTTTGAATGACTTGACCACAGACTCTATGTGGGTATTTTAAGGCTTAAAGTCAAAGAATTTTCATAATGGGCAGGCAGTACATGTGGCAAAGAACCTGTCTCCTGTTTAATTCCTTACCACCCATTTGTAGACCTGAGACCATGGACCTTGCTGTAGCATCACAATCACATCTAATGTCCATACTAACTTATGATACATATTCTGTGCTGAAAAAAGTCCCTATATTTAACAATAATGCCCACACACAAAATAATCCACTGTTACAACTTGTCACAAAACTGAAGGGCTTCAATGAAATATTAGCATGTGCTGGTAGAGACAGGCTCTTGGATGTGCACACAATGAGTTAAGGCTCCTGTCAAGGCTATCAGGGGTTTAGTCATGTCTTGATGAAACCTCTATTTCTGCAAATTCTCTCCAGTTGAAAACCACCAGAAATACACTTGTAGTTGAACAAGTTGGGTTTGTTTAAGCTCATTGGAGCTAAAATGAACACACATTATGAAGAGCAATAATATTTCAGTTAGTGATAATAAAAAAGACATTGCAGGATATAGACTTTAATAAAGCAAATGAGGTAAAATGAGGCAAGAAATGGGTAACATCTATCTCGGTTAAATCTGTATGGTTTTATATGTACCATATTCATTCTTATAACTTTTCTTTATGTTGGATTATTTCTGAGAAAATCTCAAAGAAAAAAGTGTATATAGTGTATATAGTTAAATTTGTCTAGTTTAGCTTTTTACTTGTGTATGTAAACTGACAAGGCTTTAGAGCCACTTCAGTACAATGAACTCCCTGTAATTTTAACAATTAATAACTCCTAAGTTTTTACCTCCCAACTACATCTCTATCATGAGTTTCAATTCTCTATAAACTGACTATGGGTGGGCATCCCCGGTGGCGCAGCGGTTGAGCGCTGGGTTGCGAAGCTGCCCACAGCCTCTGCAGCACTGGCTCCATCCCCGGCCTCAGGGTGAGGGTCCCACATGGCACAAAGACCTCTCCTGCCCTGCCTGCTGCTCCCCTCAGCAGTGTACTTCATCAGTCTTCCTGTTCTGCTCCCTGCTCTGGCTCTGGTGAATTCTCTCACCCTTCCATGCTTCTGACTGTACCCAGTGCTTGTATAAATAAATAAATAAAATCTTTAAAAAAAAAACAAAAAAACTATAGGTGACTATTTGTTGCATGTGTTAGTAAGTACCTTAAACATTAAGAATATTTAAAATAAATGAATATATCTTAAAAAATATGAAAAATATTTCCAAAGGGACATAGTCATTTACCTATTCCTGTACTCAAGCCCTCCCTACTTCCCATATTTTCTATCTTCAGAAATAGCCCAGCCATCCACACAGTCCCCCAAAGCTAAACTTCATCCTCATTTCCAACATTTAGTCTTACAGTCTTTTAAGTTTAAAGGATAGCAGTCCAGGGCCTCCCCCGTGGCGCAGTGGTTGAGCGCTGGGTTGAGAAGCTGCCCGTAGCCTCTGCAGTGCGGGTTCGCTCCCCGGCTGCTCCACGGCCACTGGAGGAGGGTCCCGGATGGCACGCAGACCTCTCCTGCAGCACACTGCTCCCCTCAGCAGTGTACCTCGGTCCTTCTGCCTGGTCTGCTCCCTGCTCTGGCTCTGGTGAATTCTCTCACCCTCCCGCTCTTCTGATTGTACCCAGCTCTTGTATAAATAAATAAATAAATCTCAAAATAAATAAATAAATAAATAAATCTTTTAAAAAAAAGGGATAGCAGTCCATTAATATCTCTAATTCTTTATCCCACCTAGAAAAGGTATACTCTTAATTCATGTTCTCATCAACAACCTAGCTAATATCTATCCCAATATAAATGACACTCTGTTAAGAAAGAAGTCCCCATTTAGATTCTCTATCTTAAATGTAATTATTACAATCTCCCACACTAAATCTTGGCGTAATCTGTGATCTAATCATAATTAATGAACAGGTTCTGACAATATAATAAGTAAATTTTAAAGGTCCACTGTCCACTCACAAACTCAATTGCTGCTAGTGCCATTCCCTCATCAATGTCTGGAAAATGAAACAGCTTTCTACTAGTCCACCACTATAGTCCATTGTGCCCTCATTCCCTCTATTCTTAAAATAATCTTTTTATTCTTTTCCATTTTAAACATTTATTTCTTTTGGATATGTTTGTCCATGTAATATGTCTATCCAGCAAGTTTCATTCGCTGGAAAGATATAATACAGTTTATTACTGGAGCAAACTATAATTTGACTTCAATATGAGATTAGTAATTAAAATGTTAATGTCATGCAAATGATTTTTTATACAACAGAATTTCAAGATATTTGCATGAATCACTTAGGCAATAGAATGTGACCTAGATACTTACCCTCCACAACAAAATGAGTAACAATACCAATTGCAATTCCTATGATTGCTACAATTGCCAATGTAAAAAGAGCTAGCCGAATTGGATCCCAAAATTGCTGTCTTCTTTGATAGTGAACTTCTGGATAATCAGCTTCTGAAAATTCAATTGGTCTGTGATAACAGAAATAAGAAGACAATAGAAAATTCATTATAGGTCTACTTTAAGTTAACTTGTCGTCTTCATAAGAAAATAGTTTATACTGCTAAATAATAACAGAATACTTATATATTGAATAAACATAAGATTTTAATTTTTATGTCCTCCCCCAAAATCCCAATCACAGTATAAAATTTGGTTACAGTTCCATAGATTTTTGATATTCAAATGAGATTATCTTCCTAGTAAATTTTATCTGACCCCTTGACAATTTGAAATACAGCTGGTAAAATACAAAAACCCACTAGATAAAAGTTAATTTATGAATACAATTTTCATATTTTAATAAGGGAGTTTTTAACAATAAAGTCATATAATAATCTCATAAGTTTTACATAATTAAAAGATTTTAATAAGATTACTATTTTAATGACCTTAAAATTATTCTTAATTTATTTTAAAAGAACAATATTACATTTGAAGATCTGATGATGGATCTTTGCATTTGATTAATATCTCCCAATAAAATCACAAATTGTGATTGTATTTGATCCAACTCCAGTGCCCATGAAGCCCTGTCCACTAATACCCTACCTCTCCACCCAGAATATATTGTCATTTGAATTGTCTTTCTCCAACTTGAAAATTGACATTTTATCTCTTCATTTTCCAAATTTCAAAATAATATTCAATATTTTAATATCTTACAAATAAGATTATTTTTTAAAGTTTCTCTAACAAATATTTACTATAAACTTTATTCATTAAATGAGTAATTTAAAAGTCCTTGAAATAGTATCTGTCACATTATAATAATGTTTCAGAAACTATCCTACATCCCTAGGGGTACAGAGATTTTAAGATATGCTGTTTGTCTGCAGGATACTCACACGTTAAAAGGGGATACAAAGAAACAAGTAATATAGTGTGAAATGTGCCAAAAATAAAGCTTTGTACAGAAAGAGAAAAGCAGCTAACATGTTGGAGGACTGTTAGTGTCAGCAGATTTTATCAAAAAGGTGACATGATTAAGCTCTGAGTAATAAAAGTTCTCCAGATATAAAAAGGTATAGAAGAAACAGAGAAAATAACATGTGCTCCTCATCCCCAAAAGGCTAGGGATGTGAAACAGCATTCAACACTATTAGTACTGGAAACAAAATATATACTATTTGCTTTCAAAGAATTTATGGTCTCCCTAGGTATATTTATGATTACAAATCCTTCATAGCACTGTTGTATTAAGTAGAGATTGTGATAATCTGGTGGGCTCTTCCAGCTCATGAATGGACTCATGATCCAAAGTAGTCTCCACTGGCTTTGCAGGAGATGGGGAACCAATACAAGATTTTATGAGACTAAGATTTTAGAAAAATCACAGAGGTATGAATGAGAATGGGATTAGTATAAGTATTCAGATAGTAAGAACAGTTTAGAGAGAGCGATATGGAGGGCCTGAACTACATCAGGGGCAGTAAAATGTAGAGGTGATGAATTTAGACCCAATTCTTGAGGTTTTTGATTGATAGCTTAGCTGTGGGGCAAAAATAGGAATTCTGACTCCCAGATTAAAGAAAGAGAATATGTTTTCAATGCAAATGTTAATGTTGTTATTAATGAGCAAATCAAAAAGATCAAAACAATATGAGTTGGGAATCTTAGCCACATGCAATAAAATACAACTGCATCATTAACTCTGTGCGAAGAATAATCCAAAGTGGATTACAAACTTGAATGGCAGACCGGAAACCATAAAATACATAGACAAAAACATAAGCAAAACATTGCACTACATTGACATCAGTGATATTTTGGGGACTTGACTCCAGGGCAAGGGAAACAAAAGCAAAAACAAACAAATGGGAATACATCAAACTAAAAAATTTCTGCACAGTGAAAGAAACTATATCAAAACAAACAGATACATTACTAAATTGGGGGAAAAAATTTGCACATCATACATCTAACAAGGGGCTAATATCCAAGATCTACAAAGAACTCATACAACTTAACATAAAGAAAACAATCAAAAAATGGACAGATGAACTAAATATATTATTCTCCAAAGAATACATGCAGATCCAAAAGGCACCAAAATAATAGTCATCATCATTTGTCATCATGGAAATGTATTTAAAACTACAATGAGAGACTGTCTCACACACATGAGAATAGCCTATAGCAAAAAGTCCAGAAACAACAAATGTTGGTGCCAATCTGGAGAAAAAGGAACCCTCATATACTGTTTGTGAGAGTGTAGACTGATCCAGTCCCTATGGAAAGCTATGGAGTTTTCTCAAAATATTAACAATAGATGTACCATCTGATCCTTCATTTCTACTTGTAGGAATTCACCCAAAGTATAAAAAAAAAACCCACTAATTTGAAGGGATATACACACTTCCATGTTCATTGCAGCCCTATTTACTATAACCAAGTTATGGAAACAACAAACAGTCCCAAGGAGAGATAACTGTATTAAGAAGATGTGGTGTGTGTATATATATTGTATTGTGTGTATATGTATTGTATATGTATTCCTTTGACAAAGGAACCTACTTCCACTAGGAGACTGGTTGCAGATACACATGTATTTGTAAATATGGGCGTAGTGATTTGAAGACTGCTTTCTTGATTTTACCTAGGAAGCCATGTAGAATCTCAGAATTCATAGATAAATGTAACTTATAAATAACCTACTTCAATCACCAATGCTAAAATCCCTTTTAGCGAGTTGTCTAAACTATTCTTAAAATTCTTCCTTCTTAACTTCCTGAGGAATATTTTATCTCTAAATAACCTAATGATAGTTTTTAGGAATGCATTCTATAGTTTATACCTATTACAATAGCTATATTTCCTTAGAATTATATAAAATTGATCTAATCCCTCTATCACATGTAATTCAATTAATAGGTTCTTAATGAGCATCTAATGTGTGCCCAGCACAGTTACAGGCACTGGGTATTCATTTATGAATCATCAATCCCTGTTGCCTTATGAGATAACAGGTTAAACCCCCTTATAGCCTAGGGACAGTTAGGGACTTGTTAAGAAAACATTCCCATATACCTTCCAAGAATTGAGAAATTGCTAATAGGAATTATAGAACATGAATGTAAACATGAAAGTATGCCCCTAAAACCATGTAAATATGTTTGCTTCATTCAGAATTTAAGGTTCTGATGTTGTTCTAAAATCAGTCAACAGAGTGATGCCTCTCATAATCAGAACATGAGAACCAAGAGTTTATATTGAATAAAGTAGAATATTAGTTTGGCTCAGTAACACAGAGAAGGGAGGGTAAGCTAGCCAAGAATTAAGTACAAGAGAAATTATTTTGTGAAAATTATATAAACATCTTTTTTTCAAAAAAAAGTAGTGTTGCATTATAACATACAAGTTTCAAGTGTGCATCATTGTAAAAATCAATATGTGCATATACTTCATAAAATTCATTGCTAAAAGGCCAATTCTGTCCTTTCATGAAGTATGAAAATGTTACCGAATTTTTATTTAACTCTCAAATGGCTTATTCATTGGAGCATAATTCTTTGCTTTTTTTTTTAAAGATTTATTTACGCATACAAGAACTGGGGTACAGGCCAGAAGTGTGGGGGAGTGAGAGGATTCACCAGAGACAGAGTAGGGAACATAACAGACTAACTGAAATACACTGCTGAGGGGAGCAGTGGGCAAGACAGGAGAGGTATGCTGCGCCATGTGGGTAGCTCCCTGGCCTGGGGTCAAACTCTTGCTGCAGTAGCTACAGATAGCTTCATAGGTTGTGTCTTAACCCCTTGTGCCACCACCCTCTTTGCTTGTTCTTAATTTATTAAAATTTTACAAGGAAACCTATACAGTTAATTTGAAGTGGGTGAAAGGAATCTATTGGATAACTGATGCCATCAAGATGAGAATTTAAATATCTAACTATCCTTGGTAGTAAACAAAGGTAAATAACCAAGTTGACGGTAAGTGAGGTACACCACTTAATGTGTGACATAAAACATTAATGTGCTAAGTAGATATTCTCGTGAAACCCTGAGGGAAAATTCTTTGCCTCACCCATCTTAACATATTTATATTCAACCTGAAGCATAGGAACACATTAGATATTCACTTTGGGCATAGTTTTCTCTATTTCTTGCCAAAAGCCTTCTTTTTTGGCAATGACCATGATTAGTAATACCTAGTGAGTGACTGGGGTTAATTAAGGTTAACGATCTTCCTTAAAACATGTAGTAATATGTGTGGTAATGTTAATGGAAAGGAGAGGCAACAGAAAAATTCATTATTCATTTAAAATGCAATTTTGAATGCACAAAGAAACCTCTGCACCTCAGCAATATTTGCAGACCCAGACCCTACTCCCCAGTATTTAACTATGGATGTAGGATGCACAGGGATTGTGTCACCAACAATGGACTATCTTCATTGTGATTTGTTCTATAGACAGTAAAAGGCATAATGTTTGTTTTGAGGGATTTGAGTTGAGGTATAGTATAGTGTTTAGCAGCACCCTCTGAACCCAACTGTCCCCTCTTAAATACTATTTTATGCTTATTGTGTGTGATTTTAGGTGACAATTTCTCTGTTTCATTTTTTATGAGCAAAATGGTTATACAGTTTCTACTTCATAAGTTTCTTATGAAATAAAATGAGCTATATATATATATATAGTGCCATGAGTGCTATAAATGTTTCTATTATTATTAAAATGCCACAAAATTGCTTATCTTTATAAAAATCCACTGTTTTTCCAGGTATACCAAATCCAAATGCCTTTCTTGCCTGTAGTATGACCATTTTATTTTGGTTCTCACTCTAGTGAAATGTTTTCCTGTGTTCTTATCTGACTTTCTGGCATAGGAAAATAAAATATCTGCAGTCCAAGTCCTAGGATGGAAATGTACTTCATTTCAATTGTTTGTCATAATACATTGTATTAAATCCCCTCAAAATAAGACTATCATGTATGTTGATCCCATTTTTGTTTTATGCCTTATTTAAGCTGAAATTAAGCAAATAGAGGTAGTTTCTATGTAAATTCTGTAATATATTGAGTGTGATATATTAACATTACTAAACCTCAGCGCTCTAACCCCAGAATACAGGTGTTTCCCTTCTCTTTCCTTGTTTGCCTAGTTTATCTTTTATGACGGAATCATATCTACTATCACAACTTTCAGTCATCTCAGCTTACTGTTTCTTAAATTATTCATTCTCTTGCATTGAATCTCCTAATAAACGCATTCTCTTTATAAAAATTATAAATAGTCTGATGACAGCTCAGACATTCTTGCCTACTACACTAAGAAGCCAATAAATTACCCTATACTTATAGATAATAGATAACTTCTTGATAACCTTCACTTTTACATCTGAAAAATAGTATATTATTCAAAATTAAATTATAATAATTTAGAGATATATGTTGTAAATCACAGAGAAGTACTTAGAAATCTTAAAGGGTTATAACCAAAAGGCTGGTAGTAGAAATAAAATGGAAAAATTAATTGACTAATCCAAAAGAAGACAGGAAAAAAAGAACAGAGAAAAAAGAACAGATATAATAAACAGGGGTTAACAAAATGATTACATTTATATCCAACCATATCAAATATTACATTAAAGTTAATGTAAGATTTTAAAATTCCAATTAAAAGGAAGAAATTATGCAAATGGATCTAGAAATAATACCTAACTATAAGCTGTCTACAAGAATCCCACAATGTATATAAAGCTATATGTTAAAAGAGAATAAAAAAGTTATGTATTATATAAAATCTAATTAAAAGAAAACTGGCAACTTTATTATATTAGACAATTGACTGTGAATCAAGGGACTCACCAAGAACTAGAAAGAAAAATGTTGCATAATGATAAGGGTGGGTGGGGGTCAATTTATCAACATAACAATGATTCAATTCTTGATATCTATATAAGTTAGTTTGGGACTGGATTTTTATTAATTGCGATGGAAAACATCCAAGTTAATACACGTATTTAGATGTTAATTCCATAACCTTAAGTATCTTCCATTTTATGGAAGGGGTCTCCTGAAATTTCAAGAAAGATTTGATTCAAGCTCTACTATAATTCAATTTATAACATTTTTAGATAAGGGCTTTTATATTATAAACATAAATGAACATTTCAAAAGAAAATACAGTAACACTGAAGAGGGAAGCTTTTCTATTTTTTATGTAGTGTGGAAGCACCCATATGATATATTCTTGATATGCTAACTACAAATATCTAACAATTCTTTGAAATTGTGCCTTCAGTTTTATCTTTATTAGATAATATATATTCATATGATATATTCTTGATATGCTAACTACAAATATCTAACAATTCTTTGAAATTGTGCCTTCAGTTTTATCTTTATTAGATAATATATATTCATTCAAAAAGTAGCTATTGAAAAATTTTACAAGTTTTGGTGGAATGATCAACAAGACATATTGAGTATATACTCTAAAGCGAGCTGCAAACATTAAAAAAATCCACAAATTGATGTATGATTACCATAATGAAAAATACGAAGAGAAAAGCAAGGAACACTCTGTGCATTTAACATGGAAGGCTTATCTATCCTAGGAATTAGGAGAGTTTTACTAAGGACATTTAAACCAAAACCTGAAGGATTGTTAATTAGGTGAGGCTTGGATGGAAGAACAGCACCAATAGTCTGGAAGAGGCACGTGATAGATGTCTGACAGGTTCACATACTGAAATAAGGCCAGAGTGGATGAAAAACAGTGAAAAAGAGACCAGACTAATGACACAACAAAAAGATAAACAAATTTAATTGCACGGAAATAAATGTGAGTGTGAAAATTAGCTTTATAAATATGGCCAATATTACAGCACACGAAATTCATTAAAAAACAATGCAAATATAAAGAGTTTATCACACTTTTCATAATATTTTTAAAGTTGTAGAAATGTTTGAAAAAAATCAGTACTAACAGAGCTGCTTTAGAAACAAAGGTACCGTAGCACCACCCCACACACACACACATAGTCCTAATCAGTGGGCGAATAAGTTCTAATACCCCAGTGGATAACTAAAATGACAGATAGTACCAAACCCTACATCTGCTGTTTCTTCCTGTATAAAAAAATACCTATAATAAAGTTTATTTTATAGATTTGGCCCAGTAAAAGATTAATAATAGCAATAATATAACATAATAAAAGTTATATGATTGCAGTCTCACCCAAAATATCCTCTTATATATAACATTTTTGGACCTTGGTTAACTATAGGTAACTGAAACCACAGAAAGGAAAACCACAGATTAGGGAGGACCACTCTGTACAGATTATGGGACTACTACTGCCATATTATTAAATATTCTTCTGTCCTTTCCACTTGTCTTTTATAGTCTTATGCTTATTACTCCTTGATTACAGGCTAATTTATTTTTTATTTATGTGTGTAAAGTTTCCATCTCCAAGATTGTAAACTTTCGAGGGCGGAGTTTGTCCTCTCCCTCTTTTACATTAAAGAAAAACAAAAATAAAAAAAAAACCTTAGAAATTTTTGTTGACTTGGAAAATTTCACCTATATAAATCACAATGAACCCTGAATTCATCAATTTGACACACAACATATAAGAATAACTATAATTTTCCAGCATCAAATACAAAAAATTGTCTGGTCTGAAATTTTATCTTGTCCCCTGTAACTGTAGACAAATAATAATTCATGTAATCTAATAGTAAGAAGAACAAAAAGACACTCTGTTAGGTTTTTGAACTTCAATCAGGTAACAGGTAGGACGTTTAATTTTTCCTCAAACATGATCAGGAATTCTCTTTCTGAACATTGACATAAAGGAAATTTAAAATGCTGAATTATAAAAAAGTGTGTATCAGCTTCACCTTCCTTCTGTAAAACACATCCAGCCAATTGAGCTACACTGAATCCAAACCTCCTATGTCAACCATAGGAGGGTTTTTTTTAGTTTCATGAAGCAGTCCAATAATTTTTTTTTCAGTTTCATGAATAGTCCAATAAATTTTTTTAACTAAGTCTATTTATTTCAACCAAAATAATTTTAACTATCCTTATTTAACAGAACATAAAATACTTGTTGAAAAATCACATTCTGCTACTTGTGACTGAGTTTGGGGGAATATCTTAGAGGCGAAAACTAGAATTAAGGTTCTTAATGACGGAAGAGAATCCACCAACTGTTAAGCACACACTCTACTGACAAATATTTTGTATTTTTTATGAATTTGAATATTTTTGGTATACCATCCTTAAAAATATCTTTAGTATTTTGTCTACTATTCAAAGACCAAATAGTAACATAAAAATGCTACTAGTTACAATAAATTTAAACTTGTTATAAATACCAGCTCTATTTTATATCTATCACAGATACCAAAAAAAAATATTCTATTGCCATGCAGTTTTTGGCAAAATAAATTAAATGAATATATATGTACTTTAAAACACAATTGCTTTCAATAAGTACTCAGTGTTCTTCTCTTAGGTTGTTATATGATTAACTGGCATAAGGACTTGAACTTCATTGGTATTTTGTAATACAGCTCAGAGGGAGGAGCTGTGATTGAGATATAAATGTCCTAGATAAAGGAGATCAACAATGTTCTCATTTATAACTAATATAATCTGCATATTAAATAAACAAGATTAACATGTTCCAGAATCTTTCTGTCACATTTCTGAAGGGCCATGTGTGAAAGAGGTAATGAATAGGTTACAGCATTGAATATAAAGAAGTTTAAGAGCTTCTCATTCTTGGAATTTTCCCCTCAAATGCTGAAATTTGTCTTACCAAATTACCTTGTCCCTGACTAATTAAAATATTGTGCAACAAAAGTGCTATTTCATTAGGTATTTTCAATGTATTCAGTTTCTTCAAATAGTCATTTTTTTAAATTTTTTGAAGGTCTGTATTTCATCACTACAAATACAAATTGTGTGCACAGTTTAAACAATGCAAATATTAATTGTGATTTTCATATTTTGATAGACCCCTACTTTTAACCTCATAAATAGATCAACAAAAATTTACTTCTATATTTCAATGACAATCCATTAATCAGCTTAATATAGTATTATATGTGGTCACAGATAAAATCCTGAAAAGGAATAATACTCAGGAAAAACAGAACATATGTATAATAATAGCCATATTTCAGGGCCTCCCCTGCTGGTGCAGTGGTTGAGCGCTGGGCCCGCAGCCTCTGCAGCACCTGTTCGAGCCCTGGCCACCGGCAAGGGTCCCACGTGGTGTGACTGGACCTCTCCTGCCGCACCCACTGCTCCCCTCAGCAGTGTATTTCGTCAGTCTGTCTGTTCTGTTCCCCACTCTGGCTCTGGTGAATTCTCTCGCCCTCCCGCGCTTCTGACTGTGCCCAGTGCTTGTATAAATAAATTAATTAATTAAAAAAAATAATAGCCATATTTCATTAAGTATAATTCAGGATTTGGAATCTAGTTTCCATGTACTTTTTCTTATACATTTAAGCCATGAAGTATTATAAATACAACATTAGTATATGAATCAAAGAAAATACCATAGTGGTGAGTAGATTACATTTTAAATAATATTTATTTTTTTAATGCATTAAAACAAATAGTCCATTTTCTGACACCTACAACAATTCCTAATAAATGATCTATTGGATGAAAGCACATCTTATTTAAAACTTATTAAGCTTCTTCCAGAAAGACGTCATGAAATGGTACCCTTTATCCTCATTAGTTTAGAGGTACGTACATTGAGTACATCTTGACTTCCTGATCCTCTTAAAAATATTTCTTGAGAGAAAATAGTTTGACACTTAATAGTTTAACTTTAGTTTACAAATATCAGAAATAGTACCTAGTTCAGCTTATCTAAGTTGGTTGTAAGGTAAAGATACAGTAACAATTGACTTTACTATCTTCCTTGATAATAACTGCAGTTCTACCTATAGTCATCCAAATTTCCAACTAATGGAGAACTTTGCACAAATATAATAAAACAAATACTTCAATACAATAGATATATGTAGCACCACATTCACATTCTGCAAGTATGTGAATGAAGTGTTTTTCTTGTTCGTAAGTTGTATCTTTCATGCCGTCACAGTTTATTATAAATAATACTTAAGTTTCTTTTAAAAGCTGTTGTCAGCAAGAGAAACCAGTTAAATAAATGGAAATAAGGACAAATGAATGGTTTCCCAAAGTTAAAGAAATAGCACATACTGACTAAGTTTTTGCTGCTCTTGTTGAGCCAACAGATTAAACACAGAGCAGTCCTAAAAAAGGAGCTGCCCCCAAAAAGATGAATAATGAAAGACAAGTATTCTAAGCCTGTGTTTTCTCTAAAAAGTACATATTTCTTGAATTAACATTTTTAAAAATACAGAAAGGTGTTGTTACTTTTCTCAACCATTTTATCTAACAATATCCCAGGTATCCAATCAAAATATCTCATGAGTTCTTAAAAGTGACATGATACATATACAGTGAAAATGTGAATTGATCTTTCCTATACCTTCCCAATAACATAAATGCCTGTATCACTTACAGCAACTGAAATTTGAGATTGGAAATAAAGGTATAACCACCAAGAGCAAAGATAGTTATGAAAGGATGAATGATAAGGAAGGGAAGGAGGATAGTCATTATGACGTAGGATATGTCTCACTGACTTAGTAGAGAGGAGAACCAAAATAATATTGACATCATTTCAATGTATTGTTTACACTAATATGTTAAACCCAGTCTTTAATAGGTCTCTATCACTTGCTCAGATGCATAGATATGACCAAAATTGAGTTCAGTGTGAAATATGAGGATGACCTAAATGACATGAATTTTAAGCTATTTAAAAATTTTAATCTATTTCAAAATAAATTTTAATCTATTTAAAAGATGAAACTGTAGATCTTATTTGTGTAACTGCTCATGATTAGCACTGCCATATTGCTATAAAGGCCATTTCATTTTAGGTCTTCCTGGCTGTCTAGGCTTATTGCTGCTTGTTATGAGTAGTAGTACAAAGAATATAAGAATCTGACAACGAATAAAGAGGGACAGAAATAAGAGGTGAGTCTGTTGTTTGACTCCTTGTAGAGCAAATGTTAACTGGAATTTTTCCCCTTTCATGCTTACAGTAGTGTCTAGATACACATATTACTTTGTTATATACATTATTATTTATATTATCAGAAGTTAATTGTTGTCAACTTATTATATCTTATCACATTGTCAGGATATGTGTTCAAGATTGTTTGGCAATCTAGTATCTAAGTGAGTGTTTTTTAGATAATAGAAAGAATTTTTTCTAATGTTACCTTGACAGTTAATAAAATCATAAAATTTTAAAGTTGTATTTGTCATGCCACATACTATATTCTAGGGTAAATAAGGTAGGATCTGGAAGAGACTTGATAAATTTTAGTCATATAAAATTTCTGGTATTATTTTTAATCTATAAAAAATAAACTCATATGATTCCCACATAGAAATATATATGAGTATATACTTTCTATAGTTTATTTTAAATTCATTTTTATTATGTATAAAATGCCTAAGATGTGAATTGATCTCTTCACCAAATGATACATTGTTCTATGTCATTGAATGGAATCCATTGAAAGGAGCCAAATTCAAATAGATAGTGGTAATAAGCAATTAATTAGAAAATCAAAACTGTTGCAAAATAATTTAAAGACAAGTCAATACATTTTAAATACTGACAACAGGGAATCAATTAAAATTCAAACTTAAGTCACACTATTGGAAGAAAATATAATATACAAAATATACAATAGCAATTACAGACATCTCTGATTTTTCTTTGAATTGACTTTTGAACTTGGGTTTTAATGTGAATGTTCCTGAAGGCCTAAGGGTTCAAATGCTTTTAGTACTGCAACTATACCTGGAATACAACAGAACCTCCAACCTGCTCTGGTCCACCTTTAGGGTTCTAAGTTGAAAATTTTATCAGTTCTTCACCTTATTTAAATTTCTACACAACACATAATAAAACTCAAAGATTTTAATCTAGCACTACAGGTCCTTCATAGTCTGAACACTTAAGTTTCATCTGATAATTTCCAACAACTGTTTGTAAGTGTATCTCCAGTCTCATGACTTTTGCAGGGCCATGTTCTCCAGTACCAGAGTCCCTCCTTTCTCCTCCAATTAATTCCTATTAGCTTTTAATCATTATAGCTTCAGAGAAGCCTTTATGAGATTGAGGGGGCACTTCCATAGCACACTAATTATATTTCTTTTTCAACATTTATCAAATTGTGCCATCAGAGCGTGGCCTCTGCCACTAAGGTCTCTATTTGCTGGTAACCATGTCTGTTATCTCAGCCTCATTTGTGGAGGGCATCGATATAGGGATTAGTGAAAAAAAAATCTACTCTCTGGGATAATTTAAATGGATCTCCAGTGCCTCCAGAAAGTTAGTGTTTCCGTATTAACTATTAACACTTTTGATAGAATTTTAGAATTTAAATAATCAAAAGGCCTTGTCTAATGCAGTGTTTTTGAAAATATTTTGATCTGACCCACAGTAAGAAATGTTTTACATCACAGCATGTTATACACACATAATCATATGTCTAAAATAATAATTCCATGTATAATATTTACACTAAACTATTTATGATATGGTAAAAGTATAACAAGATTAATGTCAGGTATTATTTCATTACCAATTAACACAAAAAGGTAAATCAAAATAATACCAAAATGAACCAAATAAAAAATCAAGATAGTTTTGGCTTATCCACAAAGATTTCAATTTGCATTAATGGTGAGAACTCTTCCCTAATTAATTTTATTTTTTTAAAGGTTTATTTATTTATGCATAAAGAACTGAGATATAGGCCAGAAGTAAGGGGTAGGGGGTGAGAGAATTCACCAGAAACAAAGTGTGGAGCAAACAGGCAGATCGACTGAAATACACTGTTAAGGGTAGCAACGAGCTAGGTAGGAGAGGTCTGCTACTTCATATGGGTTAGCTCCCTGGCTGGAGATCAAACTCTCAAGCCACAGTGGCTGGCAATAGCTTGAGAGCGTTTGCTGAGACGCTAACCCCTCTGACACCAGGGAGGTCCCACCCAGTTCATTTTAAAGTACAGTCTCCCTACATTTTAAAAGAAGTGAGATCTTAAGAAATAAGTGACTTGTCCAGAAAAAATGAGTAGAAATATATTAAAATACTGCTCAATCTCATGCTTGTACTCTTTCCATTACAACACAGTGTAAAATATCTGCTAAGAAGTTATATAATATCTAACTCATTCACTCTTTGAGATGAGATCGCTTGGAGAGCATACCTTAACCAAGGAAGTCCATAAATCCACTGCCTACCTTTTGTATCTTTTTCTCTATGCTATAATCCATATTTTTTGACAGAATATCTGTGTTAAAAATAATAAAGCTCTGGAATCCAATAAGAAAACCTATTTAAAATCCTCAGGACTATAAACTCTGGATCCAAGCTGAGAAGTCTTCAATACAAATACTTTCATATCTGCATGATAGTCTGAAAAGTGAATGAGTGAGGATAATTCTATAAGTTGGGAAGAGAATCAGGCTGGCAGTAAATCTATACTCTGGAATTCTAAATGAAATGAAAATGAGAACTTCAAGTTCTTTGCTGATTTTTAAAAATTTTAACATATCTATATAGAGTTCGCTAAATACAAAAGAAAGATTTTTCTACTGAACGTCATCTTTACCCTTATCTTGGTAAATAAGATATTATCTTGGTAAATAAGATATTATTACTTTCTCATATTTATTAAAAAATATAAATAGTGCTTTATCATGATATCATGAAAACCCCTGTGGGGTGAGCTTTGTGCATGAAATGGACAATTTCCTCTGTCATGTTAATTAGGTAGGACAAGAATACTCATCATTTAAGAGTGCCAGAGACTAAAGGCTTAAATTATTATTCTTAATTAAAAAAGAAGGGCCTCCCCTGGTGGCGCAACGGGCGAGGGTCCAACATGGTGCGACAGACCTCTCCTGATGCACCTGCTGCTCCCCTCAGCAGTGTATTTCGTCAGTCTGCCTATTCTGCTCCCTGCTTTGGCTCTGGTGAATTCTCTCACCCTCCCACGCTTCTGACTGTACTCAGTGCTTATATAAATAAATAAATAAATCTTTAAAAAGAAATTAAAAAAGAAAATCAGGGGTCTCCCTGCTGGCACGGGGGGTTAAGACGCAGCACTGTGGAGCTATCTGTACCCACTGCAGCACAAGTTCGATTCCCAGCCAGGGAGGTGATCCACATGGCACGGCAGACCTCTCCTGACTCGCCTGCTGCTCCCCTCAGCAGTGTATTTCAGTAGATCTGCCTGCTCTGCTCCCCACTCTGTCTCTGGTGAACCTCTCACCCCACCAAAACTCTGGCCTGTACCCTAGTTCTTGCATGCATAAATAAATAAATCTAAAAAAAAAGAAAAAGAATATCAAATAACTGTACAATTATAGTTGTCACAAAATCATGTTTAAGTTTGAAACATCAGTCAACATGTGGGAAATGTGTCAGTTGAGAGGCCAAGAACATTTTTGAGAAACAAAATTAGACTAAGCAGGTATTTGAATGAAATCACTCATCAAATATCAGTTATTCATTTCTGAGTCTATAAAATAATAGTCAAGAAACATAAAAGTGAATATATCTATATACAAATTTCTTTACCATAAATTCATGAATTGATCAAATTCTTTTGGAGTTCAACTATGACAGCTGTCTCATAGAGTCTACATTTTATAATTCAATTATTTAGATAGGAACATTTACATTTTCATCTTTCATTCATATATATACGATAATCCAATTGCTACCACACTTTCTATTTCAAACAAATAAAAATTCTAAAAGCTTCTCACATTTACAGTCCAGAAAATACTTCAATGAGCAACATAAAACAAAAATTTACACCAAGCTTTTGACCACACTATAAAATATAAATCCTTTATTCTTTGAACCATAGGTTTTCCTTAATATTTAAATATAATGTAGTTAATCTATTACTTCATATCTCTTATTTCTATTATTTAGAAAGGATCACTTTGGCTCTGTTTTAAAAAATCTTCTTTCATTTAAAAACAAAATAAAATGTTAACACAAAATAAAACAGTAACACACATCAACAGCTTAATTTTAAAGCACTCTCTATCCCCAAAAGTATGCCTATCCCAGGAGCTGTGAACCTTTGTTCCCAATGATAACCCTGAGTGAGAAAAACTGAGTACTTACGCATACATCCTGGACTCAGGACTGGGGAAGCGTCTATTCACTCACCATCTGATCTACATTAGCCAAGTCAGGACAGGGAGGCTGAAAAATAATGAGAGTCATTAGCAACAGTAAAGGAAACAAGTCTGACAGGTTTAGTGACTGAAGTCTGTAGTCCTGACATAACCTGATAACATGATCAATTTGAGCCAACTGCTTCCACATAGTGAAGTCATTGTCAATATCTTCACAGAGAAGTTCTAAGCAGTGGAGGGCATGTTAGGTGCAGCTGGTGATTCAGAAGGCAACACTTTTCCGGTCGGGAGGTGAGGCGTAATCAACATTGAGGTGTGGCCACATTTATTTAAAAAAATTTAAAAACACCAAAACTCTAGAGTACATTGATGCCACTTCCATTTCATAACTAGAATCCTTTTGTCTCTCCTAGTAAGAGAAACATGAATTTGGTGGTATAGAAAAATTGGGCTACAGACCAAGAGGTTTGTCTCTACCATGACCTTGGGCAAAGCTGCTTAAGTTGCAGGCAGCACTTATTTTCCTCACAAGTAATGACAGGACTGCATTTGTTTTTTCTAATACTTTCCATTTTAGCTCTAAAAATAACAGATTGTATTGAAAGAATGTATTCACCCCATGCAAGCAAAAAAATAAAAATAGTTTTGTCTCAGTATGCAAATTCCCCAGTATTTATAGTCTCTTTAGATAACTACATTCATCTATGGAGATTTTAGTCTGAATACATAAATTTTAATGAAGATCAGTAAAGCTGCAGAATAGACATTGCAATTTTAAAAGTTGCTCTTAAAAGCTAAAAGCCAGGAGTAGTAAAGTAGTAAAAAAAATTTAAACATGCATCTTTATTGCTCACACAGAATATTTCTAGCTGAAATACTATAAATACAGTAGCCTAATCATAGTATATCCTGCCAGGGCAATAGTATAAAATATCTTTCCCAAGACGAAATGGAAAAACTGAGGGAGAAAGTCAGTACAATGATATGTCAAAAAAATATGTGACAATATAATTTTGCGAATGAATGAAAGTTTCTGAATACAGTGCTCACAAAATTTACCAAGTCACTTTAACTGCATTGAAAATTATATCTTGGTTTACAAAAGTAATTTTGTTCTTTGTGGGTTTGACTTTTTTCAGAAATAGAAGTTATAAAAATCTAACAAAAAGTTGCTAAAATCATACTGCTTTTAGTTTAGGCAATAATTTTATTTTGATTGTCTATATAGTTGTACTTGTGCTAATGTGAAATTAAAATCAAGCAAATGTGATTTTAAAAAAAGGCTTTCATGTTTACATGTCAATAATAAATTAATTAATAATTATTATTTATTAAAGTTCATAAAAATGTGCTCAATGTTTATGCTAGTAAATAATATAGTTAAAAAAATAAAATCTGGGCCTCCACGGCAGCACAGCAGATTGAGTGCACAGCGCTGTGAGGCTGTCTGCAGCCTCTGCAGCATGGGTTTGATTCCTGGCCGGCCAGGGAGATTCCCACATGGCATAACAGACCTCTCCTTTCTCACCTGCTGCTCCCCTCAGCAGTGTATTTCGGTCATCTGCCTGTTCAGCTCCTCGCTCTGTCTCTGGTGAATCCTCTCACCCTCCCGCGCCTCTGGCCTGTACCACAGCTCTTGTATAAAAATAAATAAATCTTAAAAAATATATATATAATATTAATAAAATCTTCAGGTGGAGAACATTATGCTTGTGTAAGAAGTATGTCCAAGTTAATACAAAAGCCAATTTTAGGATTGTAAAATGAGTAATTAGCAATGAAGTTGTAGACATTTATTTATTTATTTATTTATTTTTTGGTGGGACCCTCGCCAGCGGCCGGGGATCGAACTGGCGCTGCAGCCTCGCTGCCCAGTGCTCAATCGCTGCACCACCAAGGGAGGCCCCATTTTTTTACATATATGTAAACTACTGCATACTATACTTTCTCACATATATAATAAAGTACTAAAATGATGTCCTGGTTGATAAACATCTGTAATTATACTTAATTTGTCAGTTTTAAACAGTACAGTGAGACTTCAGGAACAAAGTTACATAGCACTTTTGGATGGTCTCTTCATGGTTTTGGAGTTTTCTTTTTTCCAACTGTCTAATAATAGAATCAAGTAAACATTAAAGATAAAGAAGATATTAGTGTTTTATATCCTAGAAATTGCAAGATCACAAGATCTTGCAAAATTTTTTTTTGTTTTTATTAATATTTTTATTTTTTGCATCATTGTTCATTTTTAAACAATATTTGCTTCCCCCCACCCCTCAGGTGTAGTCCCCATAGAGTTTCCTTCACCAATGCACCCGTGCACCATCACCTCAGTCCCTTATGCTCCTCCCTCCCTCCCTCTGATCCCTCTTCCTCCTCCTCCCCTGCAGTATGTCTCTGATTTATAATTGTCCATTTTTGCTTTTGTATAGCACAAACCTTTTAATGTCAAGGAGTCTCCCACCAAAACATTTTTTCTTTTCTTTAAAAATTGTCCTCTGAACACACTGAACACACTGATAGCCATCAAAATCAAATGACAAAAATTACATATGCCCAATATTTCTATGTCAAAGTAGTAATTTGTGGACCTTCACAGATTGACATTGGCATCATCATTCAGCCTTCATGGTAAGGCTATGAGCATGTATTGCCCTCTAGATACCCTGAGGAAAGAAGAGGTGTTCACTGAGTGACACTGACATTTGTTGGCTTGCTTTCATTGTATTTGATGTATTTCCACTTACGTAAGTATTTGATTATGTTAATTATTTATGAATACAATGATCTTGTTTCAGTTAAGCATTTCTCACAAAATAGAAAAGGTTGGATATAAATAATTAACAAACAGAAGATTGACCTATTGGGAAGCATTAGTTCTTTCAGAGTAGAATGAGAGAAAGTGCAAGTTTTGGTTTTCAAAATCTTCAAATAGCAATACATTCAGCCTTCTGCTAAAATATAATCAAAGATATGATTGAGATTTTCTTGAATTAAAATCCACTTTTCTGGTCTTTGTAGTTTTCCCATACTACTCAGAGTTAACCACTGCCATTATACTAGTGTAAAACTTTCCTATATGAGAAATCATAGATTATAAACATGATCTACTATTTCTTTCCAGTGTATGTTATTTAAAAAAATCATTAGGGGCCGCCCCGGTGCCGCAGCAGTTGAGCGCTGGGTTGCGAAGCTGCCCACAGCCTTTGCAGTGCCAGTTCGATACCCGGCTGCTCCCCGGCCACCAGAGGAGGGTCCCACATGGCGCGTAGACCTCTCCTGCCACCCGCTGCTCCCCTCAGCAGTGTACTTCAGTCCTTCTGCCTGTCCAGCTCCCCGCTCTGGCTCTGGTGAATTCTCTCACCCTCCCCGCGCTTCTGACTGTACCCAGTGCTTGTATAAATAAATAAATAAATCTTTAAAAAAAATCATTAGGTATGTCTCATTTGGAGTCAAGTGTATTGAGATATTGTCTTCTTCAATAAGTGACTTTGGATCTGAATAAAAGACTAATCTACTTTGTATCTTGTGTATTATATCTATCTCATTGACTTTGAATGAAAGAAAAAGATATGTCAAGCTGAGTGGCACAGGATAAATTCCCCAGGTAGTATTTAATACAAAGTGTATTTTGTGATACAAGCACGAAATATGTATTTATTATCCTTCATAAATTTTAAATTGAAGGCAGTCCTTTAGGGCTTCAAGTAATCCCACTTAAGATCTGTATTAGATCTTAATAAATTTTTTTCAAAGCAAGTATCTCTCTCATGAGTAAATCATTCTCATGAATTTATGGCACTAGTGTGATGATTCCTAAATCTGTATCCATTTTAATCATGCACTGAAGTTATATTTCTTTAAATATCTGCTGGGTTTTTATTATCTTACTATGACTACATACAATCATTTAAAAAAATATTTTCTTGACTCTCAACTATGTGCTAGGCACTTACCTGTCATTTTGCTAAGGCAAACATGCTAAATATGACAGCCTGCTCTCAGAATTTTAGTGCAGTTAAGTATCTAAAACTCAACAAATCTTTGTGACTTTAAGCTGCTCTGTTTTTTTTTTTTTTTTTTTTGCAGTAGTACCACCCAAAATCCCAATGACCTACACTCAAAATCCAAAAGATATACTTGACTCAGTCTTCAACTTCATTCACTGTAGTCAGACAATTTTGATAATTATTCCTTCTAAATATCGTTTTGGTCCATATATTCCTTTCTCTTCCTTAAGCAGTTTAAACTATATGGCAGTTTCCCAGCTGAACTTCATGATTCTTGTTCGTTTCCCATTTTAATTCACCTTCATGCTTATTAAAGACCATCCATAAGCATCACATGACTATTAAAATTTTTTAATGGTTCCTCATTTTCTACCACAATAAGAATGTTCTGAAATTCAAAATTCTCTAGGAATCATGGGTTTGGTCTGAGATGGCAGTGTAGGAAAAACTTAAACTTACCTACTCCCACAGACACAAAAAATATACAACATATAGAATAATTTAATCAGAAGACCTGAAAATCAGACAAATAGAAATACTATAAAAAAACAAGTCATAGAGGGGAAGCTCTGCGAAGAGTAGAAAAGACAGAGATATTCTCTCCTCAAAAAAGAAACCCCACCCCAAGAGCAGAGACTTATGGTCAGAAGGAATCTCTCAGGTGGAACTTTTCATGAGCTGAGTGGGAAGGGTTGGGACCTGCTCTGAGCAGGCCAACCCTTTATTTATTTTTTCTTAGATTTATTTATTTATTTATTTATACATACATACATACATACAAGCACTGGGTACAGTCAGAAGCACGGGAGGGTGAGAGAATTCACCAGAGCCAGAGCGGGGAACAGAACAGGGAGAAGGACTGAAGTACACTGCTGAGGGGAGCAGCGGGTGGCAGGAGAGGACTGGGCGCCATGTGGGACCCTCCTCCGGTGGCCGGGGAGCAGCCGGGGATTGAACTGGCGCTACAGAGGCTGCGGACAGCTTCGCAACCCAGCGCTCAACCGCTGCTCCACCAGGGAGGTCCTAACCCTTTAATCCTACACGGTGGTGATGAATCCCTAGAGCTCCTGCACTGAGTACAGGTGAGGAATGTGCCAAGGATAACCAAAGAAATACAGGAACCAGAAACCCCACACCTTAACGGTCCACACATAGACTCAGTCACTCCAGGACTCAGTGCAGCAACACAGGTCTTAAAAAACTACCCAGACTATAGTTGAAGGAAATCCACTTACCATTCTTATAACATCTGCCTAAGAGATAGAAAAATTTGGGGACAATCCCCAGGTCAAAAAGACTCTCAGAGGCCATTCTGACAGCCCCACACAACCTCAACTGTAGCAGCCACACGCGGGCACCATTTGAAACCGTCCATCTAGCTTATTATGGCCTGTGAATAAGCCCAACTCTGAGCTCCACCTACCCTGGCAATGTGACTTTGTGTCGTCACCCTGTGCCACAGCAGCATATCACAGTCAGGCCTAACCAACAGCTGCACCCACTCACAGCACAGTAGCTGTTCCACAGCCAGTTTGGGCCCATAGCACACTCATGGTGCATGTGTTGCCACAGCTGTACCCACCCATTTCAATAAGTCAGGCTAAATGACAACCCTGTCTACCACAGAATCCCAAAATAGCAGACAGGTAGGCACAACCAACACAAGGGATAACCCATGTGCTCCACAGTCAGGCTGAACTTTGAGAAGATGATGCTAAGGGAACTAAGTCAGATGGAGAAAGACACATAATGGAAAATTGGATCAATTCATATGTGAATAATAAATAAACAAAGAAAACAAGCAAGGAAAACAAAACTTTGATTCTGATAACAGAATTATATTTACCACAGGGAAAAGGATAGGATTAAAAAGGATAGAATAAAATGGATTCAGGGGGTCAACTGCAGGGTATTGGATAGCTACAAAACCTTAGGTGGTGATCATAATGTAATGTAAACATGTTGAAGTAAAAAAACTATACATATGAAACTTACACATTATAATTACAAACCAGCATTATGTTAATAAAAACGCTTTAAGAAACAAATTTATTCCAACATTATCTCCCATGATATGTTGTATTATGAATTTTATTTATTTATTTATTAAAGATTTATTTATTTATTTATTTGTTTATTTATTTATTTATTTGTACAAACACTGGGTACAGTCAGAAGCATGCGGGAGGGTGAGAGAATTCACCAGAGCCAGAGCGGGGAGCAGAGCAGGCAGAAGGACCGAAGTATACTGCTGAGGGGAGCAGCGGGCGGCAGGAGAGGTCTGCATGCCATGTGGGACCCTCCTCTGGTGGCCGGGGAGCAGCCGGGGATCGAACCGGCACTGCAGAGGCCGCGGGCAACTTCGCAACCCAGCGCTCAACCGCTGTGCCACCGGGGAGGCCCTGTGTTATGAACTTTAAATCCAATTAAACTTTACATAATTTAAACATCTGGTAGTCATTCTGACTTTATAATTTCTCTTGGTTATCATAGCCTTTTTCCCATTGAGGTATTCCAATGGGAATTTAATCATGACATTTTGTAAAAGTCCTACCCAGTAACCACCTCCTTCAATAAGATTTCTCTGACATTCTAGGATAGCAGTTTAAAGTGCAATTCCTGGATATGATTGTTTTGTTTATATTCTTGTTCTGCCACTAAATTTGGTTAAGTCACTTAATCTCACTGTGCCTCAATGTCTTCATTTGTAAAAGAAAGGTGAAAATAGTATCTATCTTTAGATTAGTTGTGAATAACAAATGAAATAATGTATGTAGATGATATGGAGCAGTATCTAAAGAGTAATTAATAAACATTACATCATCATCATTATTATCAAAAGTTTAGTAACAATGATATATTATTAAAGAATTTTTGGCTTCTCCTTTGGTAAACTTTCCTTGCACTTACAATCTATGAAACATGATTGAGCCACTCATGAGATGCAGCTTTGTTTTACTTGCTGTTATGTATTCTAGTTTCATCTCTTCAAATGCATTTGAAATCTTGAAGACCAAACCCTAAATCTTTTGCTTCTGAGATAGAATCATAATAGGTGGCCAATTAGCATTCACACATTTGTTTTAGTCATTGCAAACTATATTTAATATTTATCCTATATGTAACTTCTATAAGTTGGAAATGTGATAATCTTCCTTTCATAACTTTGACCTTGGAAATAGAAAAAAAAATTCTATGCATGAAAGTAGCAATGTTAGCTTTCCAGAACTTTTAAAGAACTTTTTGCTTCTATGTGTAATTAAATTTTAAAAATAAAATAAGTAAATAAGATGATTTACTTTCTGTGGTCTCTATACCAACAGGCTTATAGTACAGAGCTAATAGTACATCTCAGCTAGTAGTACATCAAAGCCAATATTCAGGCTGAGAGGTGGGTTTCATTCAATAAACCCCATTTTTGCTCTTTAAAGTTTTGATTCCCAAGTCTGCTTTGTACCATCACCAGATTTCTTGCTAAACTATATTCCACATCTAAAAATATTATTATTATATTATTATTAAAGAATTCTGCCAATTTCTTATTGCATACCCACTCACATAAAACACTGAAGTTCATTAATCTTCATCCCTTTTCAAACCATGTCTTTTACTTCATTCATCTCCAGTGAGTGTACTAATTCCTTAGCTATCTCTATCACTATCTATGCATAATTGAAGTGCTTCTCACTGGGGGAATTACTTTGTGAATGAAACAAGTCATGATGCAATATTGGCTGGTCAGTATTTCATCATGAAATCTCTAGGTAGAGCCTAATTAACAGCAAGATGAGAAATTTATACTTAATGACACATTTCAAAATTATAAATTATTCTCTCTTTTCTATTCTTTGGATTATGATAGAGAACAACTGTAAACAGGTATTTAATCATTATTAAGCTATGTCTTGATATATACTAGAAACAACTAGATATTTATCAGATATACTTAAGTAAAGATTTAAAACATGATGACTTATTCTTAGTTCAACATGAATAACCATTCAGTGACTTTGTAGTGAGATGACCTTCAACCTGTTTCAACAGGGATTGTAGGAATTTATTACAGATTAATGTACATATATATCTTTACTAGCTAGTATGAACATAGGTTATTATTTCCTCTGAGCCATGTTTTTTCTCATTGTTAAATGAGGGATTTAAATATCATTTAACAATAAAATGGTACATAAAGAAATACATATTGTTTAATTTTTTTAATCCATTTTATAAATTTCCTATTTTAAGGTGAAATAATGCATTTAGTAATGAGACGATGGAGAAAATATCAGTTAGTTGAAATTGTTAGGTATGAGTCCCTCAGAAATTAAAATATTTTCTGTTTTAAATGAGATCTGGTTTTTAGCTCTTGAATAACATCATCACTTCAATTTCTAATAATGACTAAAATTCTTTTCAAATCAGAATTGCCAATGCCTTGACCTTGAGAAGGTCCTATATTTAAAGTTTTTTCCCTTTAAAATGTGGCATTACTTTTACACAGTTCTGAGAGCGCGATAATATCTGGAAAGTATTTTGAGAGATATGGAAAGTTAATCATTCTATATTTAACATGGATTTCTCTTTGATTCACAAAATAATATATTTCTCAAAGTAAATAAATAAGTTTTCTGTATGTTCATAATAGTATATTATGACAAGAGTTATAAAAAGGACAGTTAGAAAAACTGAAAGGTAAAAATACTATTTGCCAACAAATAATGTTCATAGAAAACCCAAGTCAATTAAGGATTCATTAACTAAACTAGTAAAATATTACAAAGTGATCTTATTCAAAAATAAATATAGCAAACTTAATAACTATGTATCAATATTAGCCAACTACAAATATAATCTTTCACAAAAACAAAAAATGATACAGTATAACTAGCAATAGCATTAAGAATGTGTAAGAACCACATAGATGCCCCAAAGTTAACAAATATCATTATATAATAAGAAAAAACATTCCTTAATATCAACACCAATCTCAAAAAATCAATTATTTGGAGGATGTCAAATTTATAGGAAATTGTACAAGTTTTCCAAACTTCTAATTTTCACTTGAGAATTTGAATTTTCACAAACAACAAATTATTATATTCCTGGAACTGACTGGCTCACTTTATTGTTTTTATTTGATAAACTGTCTCCCAAAGAACTAAGTCTAACTAACCATGACTTGCCTGTCAGTGCTCTGTTAAGTAAAAGTAGTGGTATGTTTTCAGTAGAAATTCTTTCACCTTTCAATTAACATGTCCAAACTTCCCTCAAGACAACCATTGGATTTCAGTATCCTACAGAAGTACTTATGCTTGTTTTCAATTTTGTTACCTAGTATATTAAAAAATGTCTAACCAATGTTCAATATTTAATAAAATTAATACTTTTTAACTGCTTCATCAAAGCCATTCTTAAGCGAAAATAGACTCCCCCCCCCCTCCAGAGTGCTTGAAAGGAAAAAATATGACTTCTGCTGTGGTTTCATGACATCGCCTTGATTTACACTAGTGTGCCAGCAGTGTTAACTAAGATTGCTTCTGCCTAATCAGAATAAATGTCAACACTGAGAAACCACAGATAATATTTTAACTTTGATGTCAATAGTCCACGAGAGTTTCAGTGATTCCCAGGAGTCTCTGGCACATACTTTGAGAAACACGCAATAAAACTAACAAAATAAATGTCATAGAAGCTCCCAAGATATCTACCGGAAATGCATATCTAATCAATAAACTCAAGTCTCATCATTCATCTCAGGTCCAAGGAGAGACAGTACAATTTCAAAAGGACAGATTTAAAATGTAAGCATAAGTAGTACTTTTTTAAAAATCATGGCGTAGGAAACTATAGCATAGTTATAGGAAATTCAAAAGAGGAAACAAATAGACTTTAAAATATGCCTTAAACCCTTTAGCCATTATTTTCCATACCTTGTAGTTTATGATGGTGAAGTAGTTTCTGTCATTAGATAGTATTTACTTGCTTGGCTGACAGCCGTTGGAAATGGTCCTAAGATGCAACTAAAAAAATATCCTCTGAAATCCAAAATTTGTGAAAAACAAAGCAGAGTTAACCTCCTTCTCCAGGATTTAACCCTTTAAATCTGAGTCAGGTGTGGACCACAATTCAAATGGGCTCTTTCTAATCTAACCACATGCCATCTTTCTTTAGCCAATCATAAGACCATGCTAAAAACAGCAACTGTATAATTGAGACATTTCCTAGCACACCTATAAGGCACCCCTATCATTATCCTTGGCTCTCTTCCAGAGTTCTGAGGACGACACATATGCTGTCAGGTCTTACAGCTTCCAGTATGTAGAAAGAAACATTATGAAGAAAAGAATATTTACATAGACCCCAACACCACCTAAATCAATGGATGCTAACTCCAATAAGTAAAAAGTTGATGGTCAGAAAATTTGCATAGATCCAAAGTATCTCCCACAAATGAGTATGACCAACTGTGGGGCAAATCTATAATGTGTTCTACTTGGTAGGACATAATATTTCTGCCCAAAATACAAAAACTCAGATGGGGAGCTAGTCTGCAAAATATATGGGTTCAATACATCAAGCTCATGAAAGTCAAAGAAAGACTGGAGAACTCTTCTAGAATGATGGTGTCTAAACAACTAAATGTACAACATGTGATTCTGGGTCCCTTTGCTATAAATGAGTATGGTTGGAATAACTTGTGAAAATAAATGGAATATTTGAATTGGGAGGCATGTTTGTTCTGATTTTTGTGTTTTCACTGTACTAAACCAATCTTCTAGTTTGTGGGATGTGCATGCTATAGCACCCTGCAGTCCTATTGCTTATTGGACATGATGACTGCATATTATAAATAGTGAGGAGAAGAGAAAGTTCTTGTAAAAATCTTGTAACCTTTCTCTAATTCTGAAATTATTTTAAAAAAAAGTCAACAAATCCTAATGATGACACTAAAGAGAAAACCACAGTTCTCACATTATCATCCAATAGGAAGGATGGAGAGATAATTATCTTCAGGGAAAGGAATCTACTTGGCTGGGTATGAAGAAACTATATCTTTCAAAATTAGTCCTTAATAACAGTTGGCACAATTTTGTATCTGAACATCCTGTGAGTCTTTGGGTAATTCTGGGAATGCTAAGAGCTACAGATGAACATCTATTCTGTAATTGTGTTATGTAATTATATTAGATTTCTAGAACTTGTAGCTGCAAGTTTGAATATCTTATTTCAGTATCACTTATAATAGTGTTAGACTTTCATCTTCTGTATTTAGTAATTTAGATTCTGTAACCTACAGAACAGATTCTAAAACATATGATAATTTGTCTAAAACACTTGTTCCTTTTAGAAATGTATAAAAACTCCTACATAGTGTCTGTCGTATAAAATGGCTATCTCAATACTCTTGAGTTTATAACAACTTATAATCAAGTGAAATTTTCATTGTCATTATTTTAATGTTTACATAAAATTAAAAGAAATTTTAAAATCAGGCATGGATCAAATTTTTTTTCTAAAAAAACAAGTATTTGCTTTTTCTACTTTATTATTTGATGTTTTAGATACTTCCCTTGTTAGTTCCTTCATTCTTGCTGGGTTTTTTTTGTGCATTTATGTTTAAATAATTTGAACTAATCACTCATTGGGAAGTGATGCTTATGACTATTAAGTTCTATGTGGATCTCTTCACTGTTGCCCTTGAGTTCTTTGCCTGTACTCCATGGTCCAAATGGTAACTAGAAGAGATCTCATTTAAATGATTGAATAAAGATATCAGGTACAGGAAGAGATATGACTGGAGATTCAGTTGTAGATATTTTCCTCTATTCTTCATTTATCTATTTTTGACATACTGAGAGCAACATTTACTTATTACACTCATGCAAGTAAATAGTGTCTCTTTCCTTTTTCTCTGAAAGGTTTCCTCTTCCCCTTTATGTCCCTTTGTTGTTGTTTTCATTTAAATTATTTTACTTTTCATTACCTAACTAGGACAGATTGATTCCTTGAATTCAAAGTTCAGTTTTCTAATAGAGGCTACTTTGAAGGTTTCTTTTTTTGGTTTTGTTTTTGGAAGGGGCACCTGGATCGTTTTTACTGTCTTTTAATTGATTCTTTCTTCTCTGCTCCACTCCAAGGTAGTATATTGTTGTATGAGTAGATAGCATTTATTATCTAAGGTAGCTGAACAGTGGGGGACCTCAGAGTCATGGAATGTCTTCAACCTTGGAGTTGAAGGCTGGTCCTTCGACTGGTCAATACTGAGGTGTTACTGTCCTATCTAGGTTTATGAGTGCCATAATGGCACCCACATCATTGTAGTCTGTCTTAGCCATTTGCTCCCAGTTCACATACTTCTTTCTGCAGCTGCTTAAGTCCAAGACTCTGTCAGTGCTACAACCCTCTCATCACCTCCACATTTCATAACTAGAGTACTAGTACCCACAAGGTACCATGGGGGATAAATGTCAGGCTTATCTGTGCAGTCACCTTCCTCCATAAAATGTGCAATTATCCCTCTATATCAAGGTTTGGAAGGCCATAAACAAGTCTTCTAGAAACAGGAAGCTTCATACACTGTTGGTAGGCATGTGTAGACTGGTCCAAGCCCTCTGAAAAACAGTGTGTGGTTTCTCAAAATATTGAAAATGAATCTGTGATAAAATCCAGCAATTCCACTCCTTAGTATCTACCTGAAGAATGCAAAAACTCCAATTCAAAGGGATATATGCACTTCTATATACATTGCGGCACTATTTGCAATAATCAAGCTATGGAAACAACCTAAGTGCCCAAGGACAGATGAGTGGGTTAGAAAGATGTGGTATAGCTACACAATGGAATACAACATAGCTTTAAAAAAATTAAAAGAAGATAAAAACTTGATAAAAGATAAAAACTTGTGATTTGCAACAACATGGATGGGATTACAGGGAATTATGCTAAGCAAAATAAGTGATAAGGATGAAAATAAATACAGGGTTGTTTAATTTGTATGTGATATACAGATAAACCAAACAAAAAGGTAAAATGAAACCAAACCAATAATAAATCCTAGAAATCTGACAGTAGAATTGAGGCTACTATGGTGGGAGCGGGAGAACAGAGAACAAAATGGAGAAAGGACACAATGGATTATGGTGGAAGACTATGAGTACCGTAGTAGTAGGTGTGGTGTGGTAACATATACCTAATGGGTGTGATCCTATACCTCTAAATCATATAGTTTTGTTAACCAATGTTATCTCAATAATATACACATACATACACACACACACACAACAACAAATACTTTGCTATCCTGATATCCCACAATACAGTACTTCTTACAATAGTCTAAACTGAATCTTTTGGAGAGTAATACTGTCTCCTAGTTTTTCTAAACTATGGAAACTTCTAGATCTTCAGGTGACTTGTTTTCGTCTCCTTTTTTTTTTGCCTTCTTAAGCCCTTATGGAACCTCAAATGCATTCTTTTGACTTGTTTGAATCTATAGCTCCATGTTCAAGGGTGGTTTACCCTTTGACATACAACATAGTTATATAGTTAAATTCCAATAAAGGAATTTACCAGAAATAGTGTTCCAGTATAAATATCTTGCATTCTGAAATTCCCAGGATAGTTTTCCTGAATCATAAATGCTTGCTTGCTTTTCTCTTTTAAAGGTAACATTATACATTATTAGATTTATAAAATCATAAGCCCATGTTCAAAAATCATACACATAGAATATGTCTTTAAATAATTATAGCATGAGACAACTACCACTATATATATATATACACACACACACTTAATTTATTCTTAAGAGTATACACACACACACACACACACTTAATTAATATGTTGACTAAGCTGCAGGGAAGATCAGTATAAAAAAACAAAACAAGATTGACATTTATAATTAACCATCGGGTTTTTTCCTGTCTAAGATCTTAAATGTCACTAAAAAAATCTTTACTGTGTTTTTTAGAGTTATCTTATGTTGAAATTGTTTATGACTTGTGGTACTGTTGGAATAGTTAAGAGACACATCATCACTTCTTCATATTCTCATAGAACAATTATGCTGGATATGTTCAAATCATGAGAAGAGTTGAAATTCACAAAGGCAGTGGTTCCTCCAATTACAAAATGAAATATTTTATTAGCAGCTTTAAACCTTAGATTCCAATTAAGTAACATAGCAATAAAGGTAGAAGCTATTTCTTGAGTTTCTATCTTGTGCCATATGCTTTATTTTATTATCTCTACTTTTCACAAGAGCACTTGGAGGTAATACTATCATCTTTTAAAAGATGAAGAAATAAGTGCTCAGAAGAGTTAGTGAACAAACCACAAGTCACACAGTGAATGGTAGAACCAAGATTTTAACTTGCATTTACCACTACACTCTATCAGTTATTGATTATGAAGAGCTTTTAATTTGGTCTCTCCTCTCATCAAAGCATTCTACAGCCTTCCTCCCATAATTTAAGCAAAGACTGTGAAGAGGTAGTGTCAGAGACTACTAATCTCTTTCATCCCTACCTCTATTTCTACAGGTATAAGATTTGTCAAATTCAAGCCAGCAGATGTGGGGCCTTCCCAGCTCTGTCTACTTTGTGTCTTTCCAAATGGAAAACAATTTTTTTGACAATCCACCACTTTTGTAGGGCGATTTTTAAAAATTCAAATAACCCATTTGTCTAAAAATAGGTAATTTCATAAAATATGAGGTTGAGAAGAAGACAGGGTAAAAAAATCAAATGGCAAAGATCTGTTGACCAATTTAAAATGAAACACAACCAAGATAAATGGAGCAGTGGGAGTAAGGTGCGAGTCACAATGGTAGATATGCAAGTAGGCTGATCCCTCAGCTGAAAATAAATCAGTAAAAATGATAGCAAGCAGCAAAGAAATGGAGGACTCAGCTAAGGCTAATTCAACTCTCAAAAAAATTGTTGCCAGTTTAACAACTGATACCAGGACATTCGCCCAAGGACTATCTCTGATTCAACAAAGCAAAGGAAGGACCATGACTCACATACTAATTGAAGAGACACATCCCACAGGAGGGCACAAGAATAACAGGATAGGTTACTCTGATTCAAACAATTTTACATTACTTCCTTAGTGTGATGTCTTAGCTGTATTTTCTTCACTCCCATTTAAGAAAACCCACACAAATAAAGATAGTGGGTCATTATGATGATAAGGAGGATGTACAATAGAGTAGGGAAATGTTCCTGTGTGTGGTTTTGTGTGGGTTTGTGTATATGATAGAACAAGAACTCAGAACTGGAGTGAACAAGAACTCAGAACTGTTTTTGTGGAGGAATATTGAGTTACTCACTCTGATAACAAGATTTGAAAAAATCCTATTGATTTTATTTAGATCAGATTAAAAGGGTATGGGAGAAAGAACAGCATTAATCTATCAACAGGGTATTAAATGTTGAAATGCCAGTTAAAATATAGGATGTGCAGTTAAATTCTACTTTCAAATAAATAATAACTTTTAGTTAAAGTATATTAAAGGTAATATTTTACATACTCTCGTATTCCATAGTTGCACTGCCTAGGTTTGAAACCCAGTTGACACTTCCTAGGACAAACTATATTTTAGACATGCTTGTACTAGAAAATTGGTTTTCATTTTCTGAAATCCACATTTAACTGGACTTCCTGTGTTTTTACGCAGGATAAAATCTGGCAACTCTGCCCCCAAATGAATGGCTGATTAGTGAATATATTTCTCTGAAAGTGTGTTGTCATGAATCTGTGTATTTATGTATGTGTAGATGAGGAAAGAGAAAGAGAGAAATGAAATTTATGTGGCTTTAGAAGCAGAACCAGGGTGAGAAATATTATTTTATGGTTCTAAAATAGAATCTTTCTTTTTACTGTTGTATTACTAGTATATATAAATTACATAAAATTTAGAACATAAAAATAATTTTTTATCCACAATCCTATCATTGAGAGATTGCTATTAAAATTCTGGTGTACATTGAAATTCTTCTGTGCTACTCTCATATCAACAAATATAAAATTGTTTGAAAAAAACCCTTAGTTTTTTTATTTTATCTTTTATTTTTATATTCCCCATACAATTGCATCCCTCTTATTTTGTCCCCTCTCCCTCCTTTCCCCGCCCCCCCACCCATAGTATATCTCTGGTTCATAGTTGTTTGTTGATTTTGATTTTTTCTTTCTTATTGTTATTCTTTTTCCTGGTCCCTTATTTAGGTTTTCTAGATTCCTGCTATGAGTAAGACCATCTGGTATTTTTCTTTTTCTTTCTGACTTATTTCACTGAGCATGATCCCTTCCAGCTCCATCTACTATTTGCAATAGCTAAGCTTTGGAAACAACCCAAATGCCCAAAAATAGATGACTGGATCAAGAAGATGTGGTACATATACACAACAGAATATTACTCAGCAATCAAAAAAGATAAACACACGCAATTTGCAGCAAAAAATCTTAGTTTTAAAAGTGCTCATGTAAATTAAAAAGTTTCTTTTTAAAAAGCAAAAATGTGATCTTGCCAAAAGCAACTGACAATTTCAATTAAATAAATTGAAAATGTGGTTGATAAAAGTATAAATTTTAATAACTTAACAAATGAGTTTCCAAAAATTTTATGAAATGTCATACTTTAAAGTATTTATTGTAGGGGCCTCCCTGGTGGCGCAAGGGGTTAGGATGCAACCTATGAAGCTATGAAGCTATCCGCAGCCACTAAAGCACGAGTTCGATCCCCGACCAGGGAGAAACCCACATGGCACAGCAGACCTCTCCTGACTCACCCGCTGCTCCCCTCAGCAGTGTATTTCAGTACATCCGTCTATTCTGTTTCCCACTCTGTCTCTGGTGTATCCTCTCACCCCCCACACTCTGGCCTGTGCCCCGATTATTGCATACATAATTAAATAAATCTTAAAAAAATAAAGTATTTATTGTATTATCTGAAGTTACAATACCAAAAATTCTATTTTTGAAATTTATTATAGGTAATTCATGCAGCACCAATATCCCTACTATGTTTAAGAAATAAAATGTTTTTAGAGGAAAACGCTTAAAGGACCTTCCATTTTCACTTTTCACTAAGTCCTACAACTAATGCAGCTGGCCTAGTCCTATGTCATAGCACTATTAGGAAGTTAAATAATATCCTATTAAGGACTCATTCATTGGGAGTACTTAATAAATAGCAAGCTTTGTTATTAAAGAAATATTGTCAGTGCCCAGAATTTGACACCCAAGAACAATCATTCTTCAGTGAATGTTTGTAACACCTCATTTCCTGGCAACTCCCTGGCACATTGCATAGACTATAGAAGAAGAATTTCAGAGCTTGTTGGAGGAAAGTATGTTATGTCATCATGGTGGCAACCATGTTTCCCTAGAACGCCAACTAATGGTCAGCCAGTTCCATTGAAGTGGATGCTCCCAGTTGCTCATGAGATTTTTAAGCGAGACCTGACAGCTGGTTGTTGTCACTCTGCATTACTTGGATCCTGCCTGGGCTCTTCCTTTGTCTCTGAGACAGGCTGGAGCTACACTGACTTTCTCATGTATATATGAGTCTGAATAAGTGGAAAGTGTCGGTGACTTGTTTTTGCTCAACGGCTCACTCCTTGCAGTATGACTGTTGCTGTGGATGCTGTCACTGTGTCGTGAGATCTAACTTCCACATCACTGCTGGGATGGCCAAGTGGCAGGTCACTGTTGATTAACCAGCGGTTGAACTTTGTTCAAAGGCAGTTTGGAAGAGATGGAAATGTTTTTCTTCCTTTTTCTCCTTGCTCAGACTGTTCAGAAACATGTTAGTTCACACAGATTCTCTAAAATATATCCCACTACTTTGATATAAATCTCTGATCACATTGGTATTCAACCATTTTCTCTCCATGCTTTTCTGTCCATTCACTCCTCTCCCTCACTCTTTCCCTATAATTGCATGTCCCAAAAACTAAGGATTTTTTTTTACCTCAGTGTACTGTTTTCCAGGATGTCCAGATACAGTAAGGTGGCAATCCTAAAATACCTATCATTAGACTCTCTTTCTAGGGTCAAATCCAATTTACCTTATTAAAAAGAGCAGTAATAGCTTTAAATTGTAAAAACAGAATCTTTGTGGACTTAATAGTTAATTGATAGAGAGACAAAAGAGGAACAGGAGAGAGAATTATATTTACCAGACTCCAAGAAAGTAGAAGAGGTTTTCCCACTGGGAGAACAATGACAAAATTTCTGAGAATAACTTCTGTGCTTCATAGGTAACGAATGGTATGGTGGGTGGAAATAAGTCATACATACAAATAGTCAAATAACCAACACTGAAAAATAACTTAATTTGCAAAAGATGAAGCTTAGGATTTTTTAGGGACAGACATCAAAAATAACTATGATATAATAGGTGAGTACATGGATGAACAGGTTATCTTATGTGTAATTGTTCATTGTCTTATTGTGATTTATATTAATGTATAACAGTCATTCATGACTCAATATGCAGGGAAAATTTTCTAATGTAATATCTTTAAATGATAACAGTGAGACTTGAGAAAAGAAAAGAACACAGCATGACCAAAATTTCCACTCCTGTCACAGAAAGAAAATGAGAGATTCTATCAAATTCTTAGGAGAGACAGTTTGACACAGAAAATACTTCAGTGATACAATCAACTTTTACCCTATAATTAGTGATAATCTAATTAATATAGGTCTACAAATGTTCAAATAAAGATTGGGGAACTCAATAAACATAGCAAAGAATCAAACAATGTGACATTGATATTAAAAATTCAAATACCTCCTGATAATAGTATGTATTGAATATACTGGGCCACATCAAGTTTCTCATCAAATGTTCAATAAATCCTTTGATGACCTGCTTGCTTAATATATAAACACAGATCTTATTTTGATTGCATCGTTAAGCAATCTCATGACGTATGTTCATTTTCTTATGGTGGCTGAGGTTGCAGGAGTTCAAAATGCTTGACGGGCAAGTAACAACACATATTACCTAATTTCAAATAATGTTAAAGGTTTGACCTGTCATGTGTTAAGGTAAGCTCTGATTAATGTCTTTATTATTTAAGCACTGAAGGGAATAGCTATGTCATATACTTATATCTCAAAAGCTATATTCTTTCACATATTTAAGCTGCAACCTTTACAGCAGCCTCACTTCCCTCTTAGATATCTTATAATTGGGTCAAGTCTTCTGTGACATCTCATATTAATAAGAAACTCTCATTTCAGGCAAGGCCAATGATAAGAGGAAGTAAAGAAACTTCTGATGTGGGGGCCTCCCCGGTGGTGCAGCGGGTTGAGCACCACGCTGTGGGGCTGTCCGCAGCCTTTGCAGCGCAGGTTTGATTCCTAGCCAGCCAAGGAGAAACCCACATGGCGTGTCAGACCTCTCCTGTCTTGCCCGCTGCTCCCCTCAGCAGTATCCTTGGTTCGTCTGCCTGTTCTGCTCCCCACTCTGTCACTGATGAATTCTCTCACCCTCCTGCACCACTGACCTGTACCCCAGTTCTTGTATAAATAAATAAAATCTTTTAAAAAAAATCTTCTGAAGCTATTTGAATTTGAATTAATCAGTGAAAGATGAAAATGACTGCCTATAACATAGTAAGTTCATTTGCCTTGAAGTGTGTGTTTGAAGCTAGTACTATGTAGATTTGTTTAGTCACAAATATTTACTGAAGTTCTGTCACATAGAATGTGGAGGCAGCTGCTGGAGAGATGGTAGTGAAAGCAACAAAGTCCTTGCCTTCTTGGTAGCTAACAGTCAAAGAGAGAAACCAGGTAGAAAACAAGTGAATGCATAATATAAATTCTAGATTGTTTTTGGCCCTCTGAAGCAAACTTAAGCAGAGCGAGGACTTGAGAGTGAAAAGGGTAGAGGCAGTACTTAAGTACTCGAATAAGGAAAAATCTTTGTGAGAATGTGAAATCTAAATTGAGACCTTTGATAGATGTTAAAACACCTATTAATTCATTGGCTCCTTTTATATAAATTTATATTTTTGATTTATGGCTGATTTATGATAATACATATTTAGAAATAAGTAGTATATATTCACTTTAAGGCATTGTTTAAAGTTTTAATAAATATGAGGATCCCTTATGATAAACAACAATCCCGCTGTTCCCTTAGAGCTCCAAACCTGGGAACCACTTCTCTGAATGAACCCCATATGCCCAGTTCTACCCCTCTACTCCTTAATGTGCCTGTCTTACCTAGGGGACTCAAATGTTTGGTTTGTTCAAGTTTATTATTCCTTTCACGTGAGATGCCAGCCATTTCCAACACTCTACCTGACCAAATTCTCCCTCCTCCTCAATGGCCTAAACTCCTCTAAAGCTTCACAATGTATCCCCATTTTGGTGGAGGTGGGAATGCAGAGTTGCTGTGTGCTGGGTACTATGTTAAATGCTTTGCCTTCATTATGCTAGGTACAAGCCTCATAACTGATTACTACCATTCCTACATTGTAGATAAAGGACATCAGAACTTAGGGAATTTAAGAAATTTGCCTAAGTTCATGCAACTGGCAATCTTCAATTGAAAAATATTATTGAATTGTTGTCTTAGACTTCCCTTCTCTACACTCTTCTGTCCTCTTTATAGTCCTTAAGTCTTAGCATTTATATAGATCTTTAAATTTTTTTTTTAGATTTATTTATTTAAACACTGGGTACAGTCAGAAGCACAGGTGGGTGAGAGGATTCACCACAGACAGAGTGGGGAACAGAACAGGCAGACTGACGAAGTACACTGCTGAGGGGAGCAGCGGGCGGCAGGAGAGGTCTGCACACCACGTGGGACCCTCTCCAGCAGCCGGGGATCGAACAGGCGCTGCAGAGGCCTTTGGCAACTTCGCAGCCCAGTGCTCAACCGCTGCACCACCAGGGGCGGCCCTAAAATATTTTTAACCTCAGGTAGTGCTCTTAGAGGACAGTTTTATTTATTTATTTATTTATTTATTGTATTTGGAGTTTTTATTTCACATAATATTTTGGAGATTTACCCATATTTTATTTTGTTTTATATTTTATTTTATATTATATTCCTTTCTGTACAGTGCATGCTTTCTCTTTTCAGGTGTAGTCTCTGCAAAATTCCCATCACCAATTCAACCATGCACCATCACCATAGTCCCTTGTATAAGAATACAATGCCTCCCCTGTTTCCATTTATACGGAAGTGGATATAAGCAATTTGTGTACAAATAAAAAAGTACACAAGGATAAAGAATACTACTTGTACTAACATTGTGCAGGTTGATTCAGAATATAAGTCTGCTGAACTCAAGGCATTGTTTGTCTTAGAACTTGATGAAAAAAATAGCACAATACGCATATACATATTATTTTAATACCAGATGGGCTTTGGTAAGTGTTTGAACAGAAATTCAAATGTTCTACTGTTGAGGAATGGAAGAAGAGAAAAATCTTAACCAGAAAGTTTTTTTGGTAGAATTTGACCAACTGTGGAAGGATATTAGAATTTCAATTGGTTTATGAGTTACTAAAAGAGGACCCCACAGATAATGCTGAGAATTTAGATATAATTAAGAAAATTCTGGAATACAATTTTTTTTAAATAATAAATTTTATTTTTATATTCCCCATACAATTGCAACCCCCCCATTCTGACCCCAATCCCTCCCCTCCCGCCCCCCCACCCCCCAAAAAGTGTCTCTGGTTCATAGTTTTTTGTTGATTTTGATTTTCACTTTCTTATAGTTATTCATTTTCCTGGTCCCTTATTTAAGTTTTCTAGATTCCTGCTATGAGTGAGACCATCCGGCATTTTTCTTTTTCTTTTTGGCTTATTTCGCTGAGCATGATCCCTTCCAGCGCCATCCATGTTGCTGCAAATTGCATGTGTTTATCTTTTTTGAATGCTGAGTAATATTCCATGGTGTATATGTACCACATCTTCTTGATCCAGTCATCTATTTTTGGGCATTTGGGCTGTTTCCAAAGCTTAGCTATTGTAAACAGTGCTGCTATAAACATAGGGGTGCAGGTGCTCTTTGGAGTTGATGTTTCTGTGTCCTTTGGGTAAATACCTAGGAGTGGAATTGCTGGATCATATGGAAGCTCTATGTTTAGTAGGTCCAGAAATCTCCACACAGCTCTCCATAGTGGTTGGACCAGTTTGCACTCCCACCAACAGTGCAGAAGAGTTCCTTTTTCTCCACACCCTCGTCAACATTTGTTGTTGCTAATTTTTTTAATATGTGCCATTCTCACTGGTGTAAGATGGTATCTCATGGTAGTTTTGATTTGCATTTCCCTGATGGAATACAATACAATTTTTAAAAGTTACTTTTCATGTACTACTGAATCACTGAAGGGTTTTAGAAGTTAATTAGGAGATCTCAGGAGTTAGGACCTGAGGAACGATGGTAGAGAAGGTGAATTGAAGGTGATAATGAATTTTCAAGAACATTAATGCTATTAAATAGATAGATGAACAGAGGGAGAACACATAAGTTTGTCAATATATTAAGTTTATGATGCCTTAAATTGTTTGGAGTGATAAAATAGGCAACTGGAGATATGGCATCTAGCAGTCTAAACCTGGTTGTTATTATGACTATGTTTGATTTGAATTTGCTTTTATTTGTTCTTTCTTTCTACTAGATTACCTGCTTTTTAGAGATTCCTTTATTCAATAGATACATCTTTATTTATCATGGAACTTGATGCTATCCTTTGGAAGAATGTATTTTAAAATGGAATTTAATCTGTGCTTCTTCCCAGAACTGTTTTTAAACTCTTCCCCTACACATGATGTTACACTCATAAAACTTGTTTATCCTCTGAGTTGTTAACTATTTCCATTTTATGCCTGGTACAATTGATAAGAATGTGCACAAATCCTCTTGGCTTCTTCCTATGTTTAACAGAAATAAGAATTGTAAAGGAAGTTTTTACTTTATTCTTCTCCTTTTAGGGGAACTTCATTTTGCCTATGAATGAGAGTTGTTAGGTAACTTCAAGTTTGACAATTATGGAAAAATTTGTAACAAATGATACTTGGGTTATAGTGCCCTCTGCTGGGATAAGGGATGGAACATTAGTGTTTTCTGTTTGATATAAATTTGTCAATTTTTTTTTATGATTTAATTTTTATTTTTTTATTTGCATTTGCATGTGCATATCACTTTTTTTATTTTTTTTAATAATAAATTTTATTTTTATATTCCCCATACAATTGCAACCCCCCCATTCTGACCCCAATCCCTCCCCTCCCGCCCCCCACCCCCAATTTGTCAATTTTTAAAGACTTTCCTTCTCTACACTGTTTCCTTTTCCTCTTCTCCCAAAGAAAGAGTTAGCTCGGGCCTCTCCGGTGGCGCGGCGGTTGAGCGCTGGGTTACGAAGCTGCCGGCAGTCTCTGCAGCGCAGGTTCGATCAGCCCGCTGCTCCCCTCAGCAGTGTACTTCGTCAGTCTGCCTGTTCTGTTCCCTGCTCTGGCTCTGGTGGATTCTCTCACCCTCCAGCGCTTCTGACTGTACCCAGTGCTTGTATAAACAAATGAATAAAAAAAAAAAAAAAAAAAAAGAGCTCTCAGATACCAGACTGGGTTTTTTATCATTATACCATTAAGAAGAATCTGTTGCTTATCATCCAAACCTGTAATTCTACGCTTTCTTGATCTGAAACATTTGTGTGTCTCTTCATTCTGTTTGATTAGCAGAGTCCGTTACTGTTTACTCTGTACACACTCTTTATTTTTTACAAGAGTAGAAATTGGTGCCAAAAGTTTGTTTTAAGGAACTAGTTTAGGCCAGAGAAATTTATGTCTCTCCAGGTACAAAAGTGCTCTCTCACAGTTCTCACACACTTAAAGTTAGAAGGTGCTATTTGAGTTCTGACTAATGGCCTAAGAGCATTACTGGATATTTTGGGGGGAACTGTTTTCAGTTTTCTCTTCCACTGCCTTCAAAATTGTGGAGGCCACGTAGTGGCATGGTATAGCAATCAGACAAAAGCAATCTGGGTTGTTGATACAGATACCTTAGAGAGTCTTGAGACTGGTTATAATGTATGAGTGAGAAATAAATTTTGATGGGTTAAGCTGTGAAGATTTAGGTGTGTGTTACCACAGCATAATCTGGCCTATCCTGATTAATGCATGATGCTATATTTAGTCACGGTGTTTGACAATATGTTTTCTCTGCTTTGGATGCTATCCCCAAGCACCTCCACCCCTTCACTCAGAAATATTTTCCTGACTGCTTCTTGTTCCTATTATAAGTCTTAGCTGAGTAGTGATTGTCCTCATCTCCCTTTCTGGGTTATTTGCCTCTTTTACAAGTTTTTGTTATATATAAGTATATAGCAAAATAATTCTTGGTTATTTATGGATTGATGAGATTATTTTGTTCATATTTATTCTGTATGCTTTGTTTTAAAGCAATTAACTTAGATAAGCAATTTTTAAAATCTGCTCTGCTGACCTCTGAGAGTCCCTAAGACTCTTTATTTTATTTTATTTTTATTTGTTTATATATATTTTACATCATTGTTCATTTTTAAACAATGTTTGCTTATTTTTTTTTCCCTCAGGAAATTCCCCATAGAATTTCCTCCGCCAGTTCACCCATGCACCATCACCACAGTCCCCTGTGCTCTTCCCTCCCTCCCTCTGATTCCTCTCTCTCCCCCTCCCCTGCAGGATATCTCTGGTTTATAATTGTCTGTTTGTTTTTATTTTGTTGTGTTTTGTATTGTTATTATTTTCCCCCAATGTCTTATTTTGTTTCCCTGTTTTTCCTGTAAGTGAAACCATCTGATATTTTTCACTTTCCTTCTGACTTATTTCACTGAGCATAATTCCTTCTAGCTCCATCTATGTTGCCCTGAATGGCATTACTTTATCTTTTTTGATTGCTGAATAGTATTCCACTGTGTATATATGCCACATCTTCTTGATCCAGTCATCTATTTTTTGGGCATTTGGGTTGTTTCCAGGTTTTACCTATTATAAATAGTGCTGCAATAAACATAGGGATACAAGTATTCTTTTGAACCTACATTTTTGTGTCCGTTGGGTAGATTCCTAGAAGTGGAATTGCTGGGTCATATGGTAGCTCCATTTTTAGTAGACTGAAGAAACTCCAGACAGCTTTCCATAGTGGTTGGACCAGTTTGCACTGCTACCAGCAAAGTAGGAGAGTTCCCTTTTCACCACATCCTTGCCAATATTTGTTGTTGCTAGTTTATTTTTGATATGTGCCATTCTTACCGATGTAAGGTAGTAAAGTACCTCATTGTGGTTTTGATTTGAGGAAATTTCCCTAATTATAAGGGAAATTTTTTTCATATGCCTGTTGACCATTTTCATTTCCTCTTTGGAGAAGTGCCTTTTTTTAAGTTCTCCCTGTCCATTTCTTGATTTGATTGTTTACTTTATTTTTGTTGGGTCATGTGAGTTCTATGAACATCTTTGTGACCAGTCTCTCATCAGTTGTATGGAGTATAAAGATTTTTTCCCAATCAGTGGTGTGTCTTTTTGTTTTGGTTAATGTCTCTTTTGCTGTACAGAAGGTTTTCAGTTTGATGTATTCCCAGGTGTTTATCTTTTTGGCTTTCTTTGCCAAAAAAATCTTTTAAAAAATCTTTAAAAAAATCTTTAAAGATGTTACTGCGATGTATGTCTTATAGTGTTTTTTATACCTGTATTTTCTTCTATATATTTTATGGTTTCAGGTCATATGTCCAGATCTTTTATCCATTTTGAGTTTATTTTTTGCAAGGTATGAGGTAGTGGTCTAGATTCATTTTTTTGCTTATGTTGTCCAGTTTTTCCAGCACCATTTATTGAACAAACTGTCCTTTTTCCATTGCATATTTTTTGCTCCTTTTCCTAAGACCGTTTTAAGAGGTCTGTGAAATCAAAACAATGAGCAATTATAGCTAAAACTGATGATATGTCAGTTAATCAAGGTAGTGGCGTCATATTATACCAGGAGTTGTATCATTGTGTTCTTCAGTGCCACATGTTTACAGAAGAAAAGAATAATTTAATTTGAGATGTCCTGGATGAAACATTAAAAATTATAATTTGTAAGCAGGGACAAGATGACAAGATGTCATCCTATAGGATGACAATATATAGGATGACAAAGAAAAGTAAATGTGACTTTCATTGGGAGAGACCATTGTAAATTTCATAGGTCATATAGATGGTCTAGTTGTTTTTGGCTTTGTATAACTTATTTAGATATTTATATCACATTTATCTTAGGTTTTTTTTTTTTTTAGTAGGTTGACAGGAGAAATAGTGATATATTTTCATAGACCTTTTTTGTGAAGTTTAATGAGACGTGGAGAATCTAAGAGATTTTCTTCAACACATTTCTAAATTTTACCATTTTTTAATCTGTCCTATCTTTGTTATAGAGCAGGGTGAGGGGCACCCCAGAACCCCCAAACCTGCCCATTCTAAATAGGTTCTGCCATCCACCACATCAAGACAAAACCTACTCTAGTGCATAAGACCTTCAATGAAAAAGAACTTTAATACAATTAGTGTGCAATACAGAAAAGAGGAAGAATATGGTTCCAAATCAAGCACCCATAGTTGCCCATCCCCTCGTGGGTAAATGCCCAGCCAAACAGAGTTGGCCCAAAGCAGGACACTGAGGCCCAAAAGCCTGCCACAAATAGAAGGCACATTCCAGTGGGGACACATAGAGCAGGGTCAGAAACAGCCAGACAAGTCTGGGAAGAAAGAAGTAAAATAAAAATCAAGATGAACATTGCCATTGTTAACCTCCCCTCAGGTCTCTCACCCTCACCTCTTTCAACCAGACCAAAGCCAAAACAAGTGCAATTTCTTCACGTCTCTTTGCTCCATGTGCCTCCTCCAGGTCTCCTTCTGGCTCTCCTTCCTGTTTCCTTCCCTCTTCCAGTCTCCTCTCCAGCTTCTTTCCTTCCCTATTCAGCCCCACTCTCTCTTGGGGTAGGGCAGGAAACCTGGAATGTCCCCTGTTTCTGGGGACCACCCTGTTACATCTTCTATATCCTTCTCATTCTCTACTTGGCTCCCCTGGATCTGAAGGGTAATATGAAACAAGATATTTATTTCCAACTTACCACTTGGAAAGTTTCATTGTAAACTATAAGTGCAGAGAGTGAATGGAGCCCATGCCATGTTCAGAGAGCATTTTAATATATATCAAGTAAGAGAGATAAACTGTTCTACAAATAAAAATGCCACTATTATTATTTCCTAGTGTGAATGTATTTTTTTAAAAGATTTTATTTATTTTTATATAGAAGAACTGAGGTGTAAGCCAGAGGTGCAATGGGTGAGAGGATTCACCAGAGACAGAGTGGGGAGCAGAGCAGGTGGATCTACTAAAATACACTGCTAAAGGGAGCAGCAGGTGAGAAAGGAGAGGTATGCTGTGCCATGTAGGTTAGTTTTTTTTTTTTTTTTAAGATTTATTTATTTATTGATACAAGAACCAAGGTACAGTCAGAGGCAGGGGAGGATGAGAGAATTCACCAGAGCCAGATCGGAGAACAGAACAGGCAAACTGACGAAGTACACTGATGAGGGGAGCAGCGGGTGGCAGGAGAGGTCTGCGTGCCATGTGGGACCCTCACCAGCAGCCAGGGATTGAACCAGCGCTGCAGAAGCTGCGGGCAGCTTCGCAGCCCAGCACTCAACCACTGCGCCACCGGGGAGGCCCCATGTAGGTTAGTTCTATGGCCCAGAATCAAATTCAGGACTTAGAGGTGATAATGCTAAGACTTAATCCCTAGGCCACCAGGGAGGCCCTGAACTTCTCATTAGCATGAGCTATTACCCAAAGCTTTAGGGAATTTTACTCTTTTCAGAACAAGCAAACAAAACAAACAAACAAAAAAATGACAAAAATGTGAATTGTCAATATCTCTTGTCAAAGTCATTTCATTATCATGGACTTCTGTGTTGGAACAAGAGGCAGAATGATATAAGCTAGATGTTACTCTGTTTCCTTGTGGAAGGAATGTTATTAAACTCTTTGTGTCTCAGTTTCTTCATCTGTAAAATTAGGATAATAATGGTTTATGTCAGAATTAACTGGAATAATACATGTAAAGTTATTAGAATTGCACCTAATACAAAGCAAAAACTTGCTAATGTTAAGCATTAGTTTCATCTATTATGATGATAAGTAATAACATACAATTTAATGCTAATTATCACTAAATGGGTTAATATGAAGGTAGCTAATAACTGGAATTTAATATGTTGATACTTCTTTAAGAGTATTTGGTCTTTCAACATTTGAAAAAATTGGGTTTATAGATAGAAAAGAACAGAAAAAATCATGTAAAAGCAAATTTGCGATACCTTAGAACAAGTAAATCATATGGTGCTTTTTGTTTTTGTTTTTTTTTAAAGATTTATTTATTTATTTATAAAAGAACCGGGGTACAGGCCAGATTCGCAGGAGGGTGAGAGGATTCACCAGAGCCAGAGCTGGGAACAGAACAGGCAGACTGACGAAATACACTGCTGAGGGGAGCAGCGGGCAAAACAGGAGAGGTCTGCTGCGTCATGTGGGACCCTTACCGGCTGGCTGGGATTGACCCAGTGCCGCAGAGGCTGCGGACAGCTTCACAGTGCTGCACTCAACCGCCTGCGCCACCAGGGGAGGCCCTGGTGCTATATGTTATCTACTTATTCCAGATCTTTAATTGATTGAAAATGGTTATAAATAGGTAAACATCCATATTTTCTGGGAGTAGAAAAATCACTAGGTAAAATGTTTCATTTTTATATTCAATATAGGTGATTGAAACTTCAATTAAATTGAAATATCATACAAGGGTACTGGTGAAGATTTAACTCAAAATATCAGTAAATACTGATAAAAAATTTCTACTCCATTTCTACTATTACAAACTTAAGTGCTCTTAATGAAGATTGGTACAGTTCCTACAACAAGGTCCTATACTTGCTTCTACAAACCATGGGACCAAGAATTTGGCCAAAATTTAATATTTCTCTCCTACAAAACAGCTAGTTACAGGAACAAGTATGGATCTATCTCTTGGGACAGAACTGCTCTCTCTTCTCTGCCCTTCAACCAACCACAACTTCCTCCTTGGCCCCCAGTCACAGTTTCTAGATATAACTCCTCTGCCATTCCATCCTCTGAAACAGCTGAGACCTACTGGTACCATTTTTTATGGCTTCCTGGAAAACCATTTCCTGGTGGAGGAAACAAACTCATTCAGAATATGGACAATTACCTGATAAAACTCCAGAGGCTTTAGAGACCTAATCTTAACTGGCCCTCCTCATCTTAAAGCATCACCAAGAGCCTTCTGTATTCAGTGGTCCTTGAGGGGCCTGGCCTAGAGCTTCCCTCCAACCTCGCTAGAGCTTTGGTCATCCGAGAGCTGTGAACCAAGTGGGAAAAAAAAATAAAAGAGAAAAAGCTACCTGCAAAAGACTCTTAGGTAGACAAAATAGCAACAGCAAAAAAGGACAAAGGAAGGTGGGAAGGAGGAGGAGGAGAAAATTATATTGAACAAAGATAGTCTGATTTTAATTTTGTTTTAATTAAAATACAATACATATTTTCATGGCTCATAGCTATTTTTTTTTAAATAATGTTACAAGAATTTCCATAAACTTGTATCAGCACTGAAGAATTAGTGTCCCTGGTCTTTGTAAGTCAAAATGCATTGTGTTGCTTAGTTTTGCTCATGGTGAAATTCTTTCCCACTAATTACAAAAGTTGATTAAGAATCCAATAAAATAAAAGACTCTAAATCAGTCAGTGACTATATTTTTATTAAGTTTTGTTCACTACCACACCTGTTCCACAGTGTTCTGATATGAAGGCAAATAAAATGTGATCAAACTGAACCTTTCAGAAGGAATTTATTCCAATCTCTTAGAGTTGTCCTAACCAACTTTCCATGGACAAGAATGTACTTTCATAAACTAGAAAATTTAATGACTAAAACCAAGAACTTTTTATGATGTGGTGAGATAGCTCCAATGTTGATTCATTAAATAGAAAGCAAATAGTAGTAGGCTGGTTTGCTAGGAACACTTACTTTGCGTGGGACTTTCTGAAGGCCTAGAATGAGATTTCTTGTTTTGTAGAGTCTGCTTAGAATTAAAGTTCATAAGTTCCCTTGGGAACACAAGTCTTTCGAAATAATCATTGTACACACTAATTTATTAAAGGGCATATTAAATAAGGCAAAAATGACCTGATATAATTGTTACAAGTCTCTCTTGTCTTAGATACCAGTCTTGGAGGCAATCCAGTTGCGGTAGGAGGTCACTCGAACGTAGACACCTGGCTTATTGATTCTACCACATTCTAAACCCCAGCTCACTATTCCAACAAGGTACCAAATATCTCGAGAATTGGGGTAAACCAATGGTCCTCCAGAGTCACCCTAAATAAAACAGAATATTAAACATTATGAAAATTTACTTCCTGATTTTTCACATCAAGTGATAAGCCCAGATGAAGTTTGTGATTTCTGCTTCATAGAAACCATAGGAAGGGGCCTCCCTGGTGGTGCAGCAGTAGAGCGCTGGGCTGCGAAGCTGCCCGCAGCCTCTGCAGCACCAGTTCGATCCCCTGCCACTGGGCGAGGGTCCCACATGGTGCGCAGACCTCTCCAGCTGCCCGCTGCTCCCCTCAGCAGTGTACTTCATCAGTCTACCTGTTCTATTCCTTGCTCTGGCTCTGGTGAATTCTCTCACCCTCCAGTGCTTCTGACTGTACCCAGTGCTTGTATAAATAAATAAAAAGAAAAGAAAAAGAAACCATAGAAAGGTGTATGGTATAAATTCCTCATCACCCATAATCTCAGCTCTGGATGGTAAGAATATACTCCCTGGGACTCCTTGATATTTACCTGAAACCTTGAAGGTGTGAAATGAGAAGTTACAAAGTCTAGTTCTATGAGAAAAATTTGGGGAGATCTGTATTATGAAAGTACTTGCAGTCCAGGGCTTCATAGCTGAGAAAAGTGGCCACAACCCTAGCCTTTGGGGCTCAAAAGGTAAGAGAAATGGACTGGATGTAACTGAAAATTTTCAGGACTAATTCTTTTCTGACATATAGGTAAAAGAATAGATTGTGATACTAGATTATTTTGGTTGATATGCCAGCTCTTCCATTTTTTCGCTGTGAGACTTTATATAAATCACTTCACTTTCTTCAGTTTCCTTGTCTATAAAATGACAATAATGATAGAATCTGTGTCACAATGTTATGGTGAAGATTAAATGAATTAATATTTGTAAAGAACTCAGAGTAAATCCAACATACATGTTTGTTAAAAATTTATGAACTCATTTGTCTGCAGGGAAGAATTACTTTAGTGTGAAAGCTGAAAGGAAGTTTGACAGACTTGTCAAAGTACAATGAACTGAACCATAGAATTGTCTCTGCATTAACGATTTCCATAAAATAATAGCAATTATTGATATACTATTTGTCTGATGTGAATAATGTCCAGCCTTACCTGGCAGGCATCAATGTTTCCTTCCATATAGCCAGCACATAACATCGTGTCCTGCACCAGACCATTATATGCTTCTTTAGCATTACAAGTGTTTGTATCAATAATCCTCACAGGTGCTTTCTGAAGTAACAGTGGCATTTCACCTAAAGAACAAGACAGAAATTATTTTGTCCTTTGTGCAGAAGACCAACATTTGACTCTTGTCTATTCTTAAAATTAAAGGCCCTCATTCAAAGCAATAAAAAACAATAGTTCAAAGAAAAATTTGAAACATCATTTTAATGCTGCCTTTCTATGTCCTGATCTCTCTACTTACATCTTTGGACCAGATCTTTCTCCAATAAGGTAGAGACTTTTTACAACTAGATCGGTCTCCTTGGAATGCTCCAAACCTAGGAATTTGAAATTTTATAACTCCATATGCACCTTCCCTGAGAGATCACCTGGAAGTTGTGAATCTGAAAGTAAATTGCACCTTTGACACTGTACCTTGTTGCTAATTTTTCTAGTTTTTGAATTTTAAATACTGTATTAAGTTTTAATTGAACTTACCATCATAGGAAACTGCTCCCCATCCGGTTACAACAACTCCTTCACCTGGTGGGAAAATCTCTGCAGCTTCAGGAAGACAAACTCTATGTACATCATTCTTAAACAAAACTTTTTCTGTGAGCAGTATAACTGCAATATCATCATGATGTTGACCTTTGACGTAGTCTTCATGAATAATAATTTGTTGAACGTAATGTTTCATATAAGGAGGAGTAACTCTAGTACCAAAGCTGACAGTATAGTTTCTTGGATTTTGTGTTCTAAAGAGATGAAAATCATATATTTTGTATTTATTTCAAAATCAGAAGTATAGTCTGTACCTACTATACTTGTGTCATGAAAATATTTTTTGCTCTATAATCTATTAGCAGTGATACAATTGGATTTTTTCATTCATTTTAAAAATCTTGTTTGGATCCCTACATAATACAATATATAAGGCAATGGGGATATAAAAATAAAATAAATACTTCATACTTTCAAGAAATTTAAACTTCATACTTTCAAGAAATTTAAATTTAAACCTAATTTAAACAGAGGCAGCTGCAATTGCCTAAATAATTGTATTTATAACGAGTCAAACCACAAAATGGAGGACTTAAATCTGTATGCTCTAGAAATGGAAGATTTGTTATGAGTGCTGAGCACCAACTAATGACCTGGAGATGCACCAGTGGAATGGAAGATTTCTTAAAGAGCATTTTGGATGACCCTATATAGATGAGTCATATTAGCCTAAAACATGAGGAGAGGGATCAGGCATGTGCAAAGGAGAAGGGAGATATGAAAAAGATGTGTTTTAGCAACTGAAAATGGTTTGGAATGTCTAAGGTATACACAGATGAAAGATAAGAATAATATGAGGAGGGAAATGTAGGATGAAGAATGAATGACTCATCCTTTTCCTAATGGTAAGGGAGCAAAGTGTTAGATTAGTTTATCATATAATTTGTCTTCTAAACCATGATACTTTTTAGAATAAAAGGGAGTGCTGTTGATAATTCCTCTGGAATAATGTGTATAAAATCGACCTGCCCCAGCATCTTTGGTCTCCCCAGCCTTGGGCAACAAGATGAACTTACTTTTTAAAGCAGTGAGCTGCAGTCACCAGGTATCTGTCACTTATCAAAGAGGCCCCACAGTAGTGTCGACCATTCCTTCTGACACTTGCTTGCCATGGCCATTCTCCTTCCTGAGCAGTGGAACCTCCCTTGACTCTGTCATGTGTAGCTGACATCCTTGCTCGTCTCCCACAGCCTGGCAGAAAGGGTCAGTTTTGTGTCATTGAATATAGGAAAATAATATTTATTGGATTACAAAACCAAGAGTGAGGTGCTGTCATTCATACATGATTATGTCTAACAATATCTTGCATGGACAGGAACAGAGCATATTCTCTTTACCCAGGAATCACTAGCAGCCCCTGAGTCACCTCCATACCCAGTGTCTCCAAGACACGGCAATACTTAGAGAATGTGAAAGCTATGGAGGCATATAAAGTCAAGGTTAAGTTCATGGGCTATGTAACCACACAATTTGGTTTGAATTCTAGCTCAACCATTTGCAGACTGGATGTATCTGGATAACTTATTTTATTTCTTTGTGCTTTAGTTTCCCCATCTCTAAAATGAGAGGATAATAATGCTTATCTCTAGGATTGTTGTGAGGATTAAGTGATTACATATAAGCACTTATAACCATACCTGGTCAGGAGCAACAAATCTTGACTGATATGTTTTAGATCATCTCACACATTTAATTAAAAAGTATCTGAACTTACGGTTGTTGATTATCTGTTCAGCATCAGCCTTACTCATTTCTGATATAAAACAAAAAAATAGTAAATTTAGTATCTAATATCAGTCCCTCAACCCACATACCAATGGAGTAAGATGACAGGTTTACAAAGCAGTAGGGTCCAGGAATAATAGTGAATCTCTGGATAAAGTTTCAACAGAAAAGAGAGAAACTGGTTTACTGAAATTGTCCTTTGACTCTTTATGAATACATATATGGAAATAACATCATATATGAAAATGAAACTTCATTTTCATATAATTGGCATTGTATTCTACATCGGCAAAAATGGGAAATTGCTAGAATCTTTCCTTAGAAGATCAGGAAGACCTCTGAATATGATTCTGTCAGTACACAAAAATCACTTTCATAAAGTGACATGTCTTATAAAGGCTGTTTTTGAAAGTTTATAGGGGATCATGAAAAGAATAGCAAGACCTGCCATTATTTATAAGGACTGTTCAAAGTCTTACTATCTGCTCTAGAATGAGAAACAGCTTTTTTTCCCCGTCAGGAGCAATTTTAAGGTTGGCATTACTATGATCTGTTTGTTTTTTTTTTTTTTTAATAATGAAGAATACAAGAAATTGCTCTGCTAAAAAACAATGAATTCTTCAGTGTTTGTGATATGTGTTAAGGATAAAATGATCAAAATAACACTTCTGTATATAATACATAAGCTTACCCGTTAGTATAAGAGAATTGGGATCTGTTTTCAAGTATCCAGATTGGTTTGTCAGCATGGAACGTAATATGCTTTCAATTTTTCGTTTTGTGTTTTCCTTCTGTGACCTGGGAGCCTTGAACATCAGCCATATATGTGCTGTCACACTGTTGCTATCAGAACTGGGAACAACATAAAGGTATCACATGTTGCAAAAAAAAAAAAAAAAAGCATTTACTTCCTCATTCCCTGGTCTTTAATAGCTTGATTTCTTCTGCTATTTTAGGGGTTTGTGTAGTACCCTCACTTTTATTCACAGAATTGTCCATCTTCCTATATTCACTTGGTAACAGTATGTATTCAGCTATAATATTCAGTTTAGAGGACAATTAGTTCCACAAATCTGAAAAAGAGAAAAGACCTGAAGCACAGGTTAGACATATCATGTAACAATTGGGATCCTTTACTCATGCATTCACCATTTATTGTACAAAGGCTCTAGACAAGTGACTGGGCTAGGTGCTATTGGACGATGCCAGGATCACCCATTAGACATGGCTTCCAAACCTTAAAGAATTTCTAGATTTCTAGGAGACAGAAGACATATATATACAGTTGACTATAATAAATGAAGCAGAAGTGATATAGTGATATTTTTCTTACTTGCAGATAGAGGAAAGAAAGAAAAGTAAATTTTTACTTAAGGGAACAGAGAAATTTTCAAGGGTAAAGAGATATACACTTGAGCCTTAGAGTATTTTCATCACTATTTTATCATCAAGCATGAAATTTCATTAGGCAGATAAGATGAGGGACAGAACTCCAGAATGACTGGATGGGAGCAATATTATTTAGAATTTATTGGACACCCGCTATGTTTCAGATACATTTTTAATCACATTTTGTCTCCACAATAACTAGGAAATGTAGGTGTCATTATCTTTATCTATAGATAAGGAAAAATTGAGGCTCTGATGTGCTCAAGCTTACACTGATACTAAATAAGGATCCAGATTCTGTATAGTTGACTCCATAACCCAGGCTTTTACATTATGCATTTTGCCCTCTGATGCAGCCAGCCAGAGATAGAAGAGGGTCTTTAGAGCTAGCCAGTGGGTAACTGTGAAGAGTGGATAAGTAAAAACATGCTTGGGGAAGAGTAATCTGATTGTGGTATTCAGGCAGTTTTGTTAGGAATCAAGAAAGAAGTGGGCAACCCAAAAGACTGGTCAATGAAAGTGTAGGAATTGTCCAGTATCCCTGAAGTTAGGTGTCTGAAGTGGCACCATTATTCTGTGAGTCCTCTTAATGTATGGCTAACATTTTGGCATATAAATCAATTATCATTCTTAGAAAGGACTCTACTCACAGAAGTTTACTATTAGCATAGCAGAATGAAAAGTTCTGTCCTGTAGCTATTTATTCACTTCCTATAGACCCACACTTGCTATAGATACTTGAAGTTACATGCATAGGAAAACAAGGCAAAATCCTCTAACTCTCCTATGTCTTGCCAATACTAAAATAGACTCCCTAGTTTTGTGCTAGTGGAGATCTTGACTCGCTCTGCAATTTCAGGAGTTCCATGATTTCCAGGAGTAGGAAGGAAAGGGTAAATAAGCATGATCTGGTAGTGGTGATGAAGATAAAAGCAGTAATTGCTGATTTGTTTACCACCTCCCACCCTCCCCCTCTGTATTCTCAAATCTGTGATCATATTTCACAATTAGTTTTGGTTTAGTTTTGCCTTTTCCTTTGTTTTGTTTCTTCAAATTCTGCATATGTATGAATCATTTGAAATGTGTTTATTTGCAAATATTTTCACATTCATTATCTTTTTTGATGCTGAGTACAGTTGTATAAGGAAAGCAAAGTGTTACCGATATTTCTCAAATATTAGTACATCTGTAAATTGACACAGATAGGATATAGCAGAGGGGAACAGAAGCAAAGTGATACAGTGACTGGCCAAGGCTCTTGAGCAACTAAGTGGCAAACACTAGGCTTGGTTTATCTACCTCCTGTTCTAGAGTTCCCTGTGCTATTCTGTGCTACTCTAAACCCATATGCAGAGACCACAGCATTAGTTTACATTTTTGTTATGTTGACTGAAGGATTTCCTTGGCATCAAGCCAAGGTTAGATATGTTTCTTCTACCCTGTATGAACTCTAAGACAGTTCCACAAGATGCTTAGCTCACTTTCTAGAAGAAAAAATATGAGAAAATAGAGTCTGTATTTATGCTAATGTAAATAAAAATGTTAGAACATCAGGCATTGGTCTAAGGGACCATCTAATATTTGCTGAACATAGAGACTTAAGAAACCAGAGTGATAAATCAACTGTAATTAAGGTTTGATACATTCTAAATGTATCAACTAAATAGTCCATTTAAAACGCAACTAAATAGTCCATTCTTTGCTTAGGCTTCATGTTGTACAATTGATATAACACTTAGCTTAAGGTATATCTATTTATTAATAATGTATCAACTAAGACTAATGTAGCAATAAACTGTTCAGAGAAACTTGAAATGTAATAACATATAAGTGTTGATCTCTTTTCTGAGTGTTAATATTAGTTACTTACACCAATCTGATGACTTGAGAATTGATATATTGTTTGTAAATGCTAGAACTTTCAAATGCATCAGACATCTGTTAAAGAAAACACAGAGTCAAACATCAAATTACAATTATATATTTATATATCAGAGAATTAACAAAGAAATAAATTTAAGTAAATATAGTTTACCTTAGTCTCGAGAATTTTGCTAAGATAATGATTTTCTGGTGATGTCTCCCTTTCGTAATTTTTATTATATGGGATATCCAGCACTTTAAAGCTACCTCCATAATAATAGGTCCTGCTTTCTGTGAGATAAAGAAATGATAGAAGAATCATTTCAGAGAACTTTATTTCAAATACACATACAGATTATATACAGCAATACCAACTAATTAAGTATTGTGCTCATGTTAGATATTGAAAAGTCCTGTGAATCTTTCTGGAACAATTGCTTTAAAAAAGAAAATGGGTTTTGTGGAAAGTATAAGACAAGAATAGAGCAGATGTAGAAAAGTAACCTCTTAATTGAGACATAGGACTATAAACTATAAATGATATTTATGTCTAGAATAATCAATTTGCAGTCTATAATAAAATTATCATTTATTAAGTATCAACCATGTGAAGATATTTTATAATATCTGGTTGAAGTGCACCCATTTTTCAGGAGAAATATAATCATGGAGCTATTCAGTAACTTTTTGGTATCATAAAGCTGCTTAAAAAAAAAAAGCCAAGAATCAAAACTTGATCTGTCTGACTTTCAAAGTCCACAACTAACCCACTTCCTAATCCTTAATAGCTGACTGGAGACCTAAAGCACCAAGGGGGAGAAGGGGGTAAGAAAGGGGTAAGAACAAAGAGGAAAGGATGTATAATGGTCTATGGTGGTGGCATATAGGTTAGTTGGTGGTGGGTGCACTGTGGTGGTAATACCTGATGGGGTACCTCAGTTAAAAAAAAAAGATTAAAGGGCCTCCCCTGGTGGGGCAGCGGTTGAGCGCTGGGCTGTGAAGCTGCCCGCAGCCTCTGCAGTGCCGGTTCGATCCCTGGCCACCGGCGAGGGTCCCATGTGGAGTGATTTTATGAGAAATAAGGTTATATAAAGGAATATCTAGATAGTAAAAAAAAAAGTAACTCATTAAATATATAATAGGGGCCTTAATATTCAAATTACCGGCTATCAAGAAGGAAAGTAAAGAGGACAGGAAATCATCAAAGAAATAATCTAACAATTTTCAGAAATTGAAGCATATGAGTTTCTAGATTGAGAGGACCCACTAAATGTTAGCACAATAGATGAAAATAAGATGTAAACAATATCACACTACCATGAAATTTCAAAATTCTGGAAAAAAATTAAATTTTACAATAAGGTTTTAGCAGGAGGTATAGGAGAAAAGCTTTCTTTAAAAGCTCTATCAAGACTTCTTGATAGAAACATGCAAAGCAAGACAATACAGATTTTGCTTCAAAATTCAGAAAAATACTTTTTCCAACCTAGAATTCTATACTGTTAGAGTAATTAAAATATTTTCAGAAACCTGAACTGCCAAAAATTAACTTCCTAGAAAGATTTCAGAATATACTTTCCACCAAACTGAGTGAATAAAAAAATAAAAAGGAAATACAGATTCCAGTCATTAGGGGATTAAAGGCAACAGACAATTGAAAGTAACCCCTACATTGTTGCTGAAGGAAAATTCCAAGTCAACACATATGTTATCAGTAAGTGGATAAGTATGGAAAATTCATCTTCCAAAGTAGGTGACAAGATAATATCAAAATTAACTAAAAATTAGGATATAACAATACTAAAAATTGACTCATAGAGCTGAAAGTTTTGTCTGAGAAATGGCAAATAGGAATAGTGGAGGAAGAATAGTGTGTTTCATAAAAAGTCCTGACAATTTGACTCAACTCTGACTATATCTATTTAATTAAATATATACCTTAATTTAATATATATTTGGAGGGAAAAGAATCCAAGCATGGAAATTCATGGGAAAATGAATGGATAGTAATGATATGTTTCATTTAAGTGTACATAAATATATATTAAAATGAAACAATTGTAATAATTCTGACTATAAATCAGAATGAAGAAATAAATGTTGACGATGTAAAAAGGACAATATTGCTGACTATTAGGAAGTGAGGGAAAAATGAGAAGTGTGCTGATTTTCATACCTTTCAGAACAGGATATAATAAAGTCTAAAGTTGAAACACATGGTTTTTGAAAAATGACTCCAACATTCCTCATGTTTTTTAAAGTCTATTTTGAAATCTATGTTAAAGGATTTTTTAATATCAATATTTTTGTTAGGAAGAAATAATTCAAAAATTCAATATTATTCAGTTTCTTTTCATATAAAGTCAGTGTCATAAATTAACCATAAAATAATACATATTATATAATCTGAGATTTTTTTCCTACCTATTATCTATCTAGACATTCATATGTGTATATGGTATACAGTCTTTAACCTGTGTGTATTAAAAAATGCATCTGCAGTAAAGTGTTTGGCCAATACTAATAATTTTCATTTCTTGTATCTCGGGTCACTGATGTATATTTAAAGGGGTATTATCAATTGGTTGCAACTGTTTTTTTTTTTTTTTGTCTTTTGTAGAAATGGAAATAATGCTCATAACAAACTTAAATATACCAAAAATGTATGTTTTACCAACCTACTGCCAGAAAATGAACCAGGAGACCAATAGTTATCCCCAGGATTGCCAACACTCCAAACACAATTAGTGCGATCATCCATAGTGGCAATGATGGGCGGCCAATTGCGACAGGTCTGCAAATCAAGGACGTGTATAAAAACCATATATCAGAAGAGCCAGAGTCATTCCAAAGCTTTCCTTTTTCCTGCTTATGCACCCCTAGAAGTTCCACAATTTGGGCAAAGTAGTAGCAAAGGACATTTGAAAACAAAATGGAAGGATGGGAAGAAAAGAGGAAGAAAAATCAACGTGTTACTTCAAATTTTGATTGAAGCTCTGTGTGAGTGCCATGAAATTATTTCCCAGGAGTATGATGACTGGTGTCAGTTTCCTATGCTTAGCATCTATTTCCTTCCCATGGTCAATGGGTAGTATCACTAAGGACATAAGTGATTAGGAAGATGAATCCGTAGTAAATATGCATAATGATAGTTTAAAGGGAGGACAAAGAAAGAGACTACTGTAATCCAGGGAGGTGGAGTGAGAAATGAAAGTAAGTGTGATGAATCTGAGAAAGTTTACAGTAAAATATTTGAATTTGGTAATTAGTTATCTACATTGACAAAGGATTAGGAATAAAAATAACACAAGATTTTAACTAAAGATGTAAAAGGAAACAATGAAATATACAAGAGGTACAGAGGTAACTTGGGAAGGAAAATATTAAAGTTGTTATATCTTGCATTTGAAAGACATTTAAATTTCCAGTAGACAGTGGAACTATGAGGAACCAGAGCTGGGGATGTAAATTTAGGAGTCATCCAAAAACAGAAAAAAAAAAAATGCTGTAAAACTATACTAGTATATAATAGTGCTGGCTAATTATAATATTGTACAAAATTTGTATTTCTTTTCCTAAGGCAAACAATTGTTTCCATTCTATCTACAATGTCTGATGTCTTTCTTGAATCTCAGCACTATTGATATCTCCCAAAAGAAGACTTTAAATTATCCTCATGTTCTTTCAAGTGTAAAAATCAAAATACTGTTCCCTTTCAGTGATGGGTCATCACTGACTTCATCTCATAAGAATTCAGTTACACTGAAACTACTTAGTTCCTGGCTTGGTTCACTAATTTTTGCTCCACACCCTTTCATGTCTCCCATGAACTCTTACTAATTACTTCTTCCCCTTGTTTTAAGTGGGACTATATTTATACATTTCTGATTTTGACTAGTTTTAGCTTTAAACATTTACCTCAGGGCAGGACTTCACACAGGTTGGGACATTTTTTTTCTTTTATTTCTGCAATTTGTTTTAAGAAATCATATTCTTATAAGACTAGAAATAAAACTAAATCTATTAACAGTTGATCAAATAATATGTGGTAGAATTCATAAATTCTACAGTTTAAAAGTGAAGTACTGAAATACCTTTCTAATTCTTATATATACTTTCCCTAACTTTTTCCATTTTGATTATTGTTTTTATAGCTCAGAAGTTTTTCTGGGTTGTAACTCCCTCTAGCTTATAACCTAAAGTTTCAAACCATGACACAGATTAAATAACTGCTATAAAATGATAGACTTCCCAGGCAGAATTGTCAGTTTCCCCACTTAGCCATTATTATTGGTGGTCCATCCTACCAATTCTTCTGAAAAATTACATGAAGGGAATAACTGGAAGAAGGTAAAGAATATTGATTAGATCTTGCCACAGGGGAAAAAAAAAAACAACTCTCCTGGCCAAGATCTATCAATGCTAGTTGACAAGGATCTAAAACACAGGGTTTTTTTCTAATCTATGAACTAACCCTTAGAAAGAAATTGAAATTGGTGTGGTTTTGAAGTCTTTTCTTTCACTTCTAGTTCTTTTTTTCATCTTGGCTATTTATCACTTAGGCACCCACATACAGTCACAGAATTAAATAAGTTCCCCCTAAATGCACCTGCAGCACACAACATGTCCCCAAATCCCTCCATCCTCTCAGGCAACAGGATGAAACCTCCCTCTGAGAAGATAGACACTAAATTACAGCTTTAACCTTACTTAGGTACTAGGAGTACTTAGAAACAATGACTTAATCCTTTGAAATCTTTCAAGTTAAAACTTCACACAACTGTCAAATGATGATGGTGAAGGAGGAGGGACCTATAAATATTAAAAATCATCCACCCAGCACAAAAGTGATGACTACCTTACAGAGAAAACAAAACAAAACAGGCATGCTGTTTCCTCTTCACTTTTAACTATGTGTGATCTCTAATAGATCAAAGATGTGGCTAATAAAAAATTTCAATCATGAAAAATATACCATCTTTAATAAAGAAATCACACAATAACAATTCAAGAAAAATTTTCTTAGTGTATTTTATCACATTGAGTATTCTTTCTAATCACATTTACATATATGTATGTATGTCTTGAAGGACTCAACTGTTGACTCAAGATACACATTTTTAGAGAATATTCATGTAATGTGTGAATTTATATTTCATCATTATCTAAACACTAGATATATTAAAATTAGATTCAGTTAATTTTGCTATAGTGCATATATTTTGATGAAAATGCCCTGTGAGTTGAATATATAAATAATATATAAAGTAATAAATATTTAATAATCACTGTTCATATGATAATTAGACACTTTAAAACTAAACTTCACATGTCTATACATAAGCATTCTAATTCATGAACATTTTACAAATAAAAATATGCAGCTTTACTTTTAAAAAATGAAGCATATATTTTAACAAATTCTGTTCTGGGCAAGAGATGTTTCAGAAGAGTAAAATGCCTTCATAAAATTTATCATCAATCTCATGTGTTTGATTTTTTACACTAATAAACTTTCCTTTCTAATTCATAAAAATAATGTTGTTTTATGTGAGTCTACAGAGAACACATAGGAAGCAATGGTACTGTGAGATTCAAGATAATATTCATGAATGCATTTTAGAAAGAGCAAGATGTTAAACAAATGCAAGGGTCATGATCAGCAGCAACACCAATACCAATTTAACATTTGATTTTTAAGAGAAAATTTTCTCTCCATTTCTTTTTCTTCACTTTACTACAGTCATACAATAGTATTATTTTTCATTCACAGAACATTAAGCTGCATGTCACCTTTTAGAAGCACTCTCCAAATCACTCCATGAATCTACAGATTCCATAAGCAAATATAGGTATGTTCTAGGGTTGTCTCTATGCAGGAAATCCAAAATATTGTGGGACAATTTCAAATTCCCCCTTAAAGTCAGTTATTTCTCTGCATCCCTTGAGTGAGGGTCATATTGGGGAAACATAATTCTATTTCTGTCAGAATTTTAGCCAAGCAAATCTCCACTTACCTGTACATAATGTGCTGATATAATGGCTGTTGATGTTAATAAAAATAAAGGACACTTCCGTGCTACTTTTGTCCTGATCAGTGGTTCTCAGGTAAATGTGCTAACCACAATGATAGTTGGGGTTTTAAGGGCTGGGTGCAATAGCAGAAAGCAATTAAAGGGAAACTCGTTTAACAAGTGTTGATGACAGTTGTGGAACTGTGGTTTAAAGGAAGAAATAAAAATGGTCTTTGAATGGGTTACTTAGAAAAATACAATAGACATTACTTGGATTGGTCACCTGTGAGGTCCACCCACAAAATAACACTACAGATTGGTGAATCAGTGTTCTGACTTAGATTCCATCCATTCTTTCCATGGTATAGAACTCCTCCCCAGTGAAACCCAGTTGAATTCACTAGAGCTGTCTTTGACAAATAACTTACATGCAAGTTGGATTTTTTGATACAATAATTTTGCTATAGCATTATTCACTTAAAACATTCTCAAGCTAAAAGTTGTCTCTTTGTGCTTCTATAAGAATGAATTTAAAGATGAAGGCAGGTTTTGGTGTGAGAAATATGAGTTCTGTTTTGATTCTTTATTGGAAAGGAAAGTAAGTCATCTGATCAGATGTTGTTTAAGAGAATATGGATTAACTTTTTGGGTGACACATCAAATTTTCATAAAAACAAAAATTTCAGGAGGACATTTAGGTATTTGGGGCACTAATAGAGATTCTTGATACCATCATTCTTTAACCTTACGCTTAAGTTATTCATTAATTGATATTTGCCATATACTTCCTGAGGCTACACATTGTTTCCTAGTAGTAGAAATACAATGAATATAATAAAATTCCTACCTCATGGAGCTTACAGTCTAATAGACACACAGTGAGAAAATACCGAGTACATTATTTAATGAGATATTTATATATGCAATAATAAAAATAAAGTAGAAGTATTAGGTGGAAGTAGTACATGCGTGGGGGTCGCATTCTTTAGTGTATTCCAGAAAGATCTCTGTGAGGAGGAAGCTTTTGAGTAGAGATTTAAAAGATGGTATTAATAAGCATAATTCATCTTCCTAATATATATTTTATAATCTTCAAAATTCTCAACTACATTCAGGAAAAAAACAAACTTTGTGGTTGATATTCAAGGCTATTTAGAATGCCATCTCTCTTAGTCTGTGGTATTCCAGAGTACAATAGTATAGCAGAACATGCATGACCTCTATGCCAAGGCCAGTCCACTAATAGCTAGATGTTGGACATAAATCTCTGAGTTTCAGCTTTATCATACATAAATGTAATGTTGTTGTATGACTGAGACCACAATGCTGAGGAATATGTCCAGGACATTGCATTATCTTAACAATGACTTTACCTAGAACTATCAGTAGACTTTACTTAATTTTTGAGAAGATGTGGCGAAACAATTGACCCTCATGCTGTACTTGAGCAATCAGAGATGTTACATCACTCCCTCCCCCTTTATTATATGTATTCCCAAAGCCACAGTGATTCCAAGAGAGAAAATAACATGAAATGTGTTAGTGAGACTATTTGGACTGGTTATGTGACTTTTGAGGTTTAGCAAAAGGTAAAGGTGTGCAAAAAACCCTCTCCTCTTGTCCACCCAAGGAAAAGCTTCATAAGTTCCCTTGTTCACTAAAATTGCTACCTACCAATACAAAGTGATTTGCCTTTGCCTTGGTCCCTCTCTGCCCACTTCACATAGCGGCCAGCTTCAGATTACTGCTGGGTTAATACTCAACAGTTGAGTCACTTCTCATAGTTCCCTCCCTTGAATGGCAAGTGCTTTCTTATTTCCATGCTTTTATTCATAATGTTTAATACTCCCAGGATTTCCATTTCTATTCATCTAGTGTTTCTTCATGCTTTATAGTCCAACCTAATTGCCACTTCCATCATGAAGTCTTCCCTCTTTTTTCTTTTCTCTAATATATGCTGTCTTCAGTATTCATTTTGATCTCAATCTGCTACCTTGTTATAATGGGTTTCTATTTAAATCTGTACTGTGCATGTCTTATCACCCCAATGGAAGAATAACCTGCTTTAACCTGAAGGTGTGAATGGCATCTTATACTATATTTTTCATAATGATCATCAGACTGGGAGTCAAGAAACAATTTTATTGTAGGCAGATATCAGTCCAGTCTCTGGATATCAAGAATCTGTAGCAATAATATCATCTGTGATGGAGACTTTCTGATCTCTGGATCTTATTTACTGAATTCAATATTGTCAATTGCAGTCTCTTCTCCTGGGTATAAGTTTTCCAATTTCTTATTAATCATTTCAGGATTTAGTCCAGAGCCTGCACCACTAGTCCTTCCAACAATTTTTAAAGTACATGATGTCTTATTTCAAATTCCTCTCTGCTTAAAGTGTCTTTGCTGCTCTAAACCATGACTGATACAGTTGCAGATCTATTCAGAACAACCTCAATAAAAATTATGTAAAATTATGAGATGTAGAAAGATAATTCAATATGATATCATAAATACCTAAAGGAAATAGTAAATAATACTTCACATTTTATTTTTTTAAAAGGTTTATTTATTTATACAAGCACTGGGTACAGTCAGAAGCGTGGGAGGGTGAGAGAATTCACCAGAGACAGAGTGGAGAGCAGAACAGGCAGAAGGACCGAAGTACACTGCTGGGGGGAGCAGCAGGCAGCAGGAGAGGTCTGCGAGCCTTGTGGGACCCTTGCCCGGTGGCCCAGGGATCGAGCCTGCGCTACAGAGGCTGCGGGCAGCTTCGCAACCCAGCGCTCAACCGCTGCGCCACTGGGGAAGCCCAATACTTCACATTTTAATGGGTGGTATTTCATATACTTAAATTCTTGTATTTATTTATAAAATTATAAATATAATATATGAAAAAATCCAGAAAAAGTCACAAAGCAATGATTACTCTGCAGAGAAGGAAAGAGACCAGAAATAAAATGGTCATAAAAAAAGTTTAACTCAATTTATATCGAGTTTATTTTTTCCACAGGGATAATGTTTAAGTACATTACTTATGTAATTTCTAAAATATGTAATGTACTCATTGACATGCAATAAAAGTTTATGCTTGATGTGGATCTAAGTAGGAAAAAGAAGAATTGTATTGGCTATAAAGTATAGGTCCTCAGAGAGTCAGGGCCCAATAAAAATCGACTAGAATTAATTTACTTGTTGGCTCTGTAGAACTTTCCAAAAAGAGATAATTGTTTGATAACAATTTTAAACTAAATTTTAAAAGATGGTAAGAGGTTACCAGGGAGAGAAAAAAAAAACTGTCAGAGAAGAAACTTCTAGACAGCTACAGCATTTGGAAATGCCCATGTATTTTATCTTGTTTCAGAAATCTCAAGTAATAGTGTGATAGAATATAGGTTAAATACAAGGGCATAATGGGAGATAAAACAGAGATGTAGGCAGGAGCCAGATGCTAATATTGCATTTTAATTTTATTCATTGAGACAGGTTCAGGAAGTAGCCACAGTTCAGGAATAAAGAAATGAAAAGGAGTCCTTGAAAAACTTATGGTCTAGTAGGATGTTTAGATGCATAAATAGATGAGCTTTACATCCTGTAGAAAAGGCAATGACAGTTGGATTCCTGGGGCAACGTGGATCACTAGTCTCAGAGTGTCAGGGAATCTTCCTGGTAAGAAGTAACATCTCAGCAGCATCTTGAATCATGAGTAGTAAGAAGACTCAAGGACTTAAGGAGTTGCAATGTATAATAAAGAATTTGAGTTTCATTCTCTAAAGGTGTTGAGATGAGGGGTGGAGTAGAATTTTAACCAGGAAAGAAGAATGCTCCTAGACTAATTCTCCTTGATTACTAAACATTGTCACTGTTCCCTTCATAGCTTGTTCTTATTTTCATCTTAATCCTTACTCTTTCATCAAATGACTGGTAAGGGCAATATGGGGACAGTCTCTCATTACCCTGGCTCATTATTTCTGCCTCAGTGAATCTTTGTTAAATGAGACAATCTGACTTAAAGAGCATAAACCTGATAGCTAGTTAATGGAATTCTTATATAATATGTTCTCCTATATTTAGTGAAAATAAAGTTTTGTGTATTCAACCACAAGTGCCAACTGTGAAAAATTTTAGGAAAAACAGTATAAGAATCCATGATTGGATTATTTTATTTTTATAATAAGCATGATAATTGTAAAGAATGCAACATATTATAACAACATATAATTGTCTTTTCTGGAATCCTCTAATTAAGCACTATAAACTGCCAATCTCAAATGTTCTTGTCATATTACTATGAAATGTTTCAAAATAGATCCTCTTGATTTCCTGTATTGGAATATAAGAAATGAAAACCACAAACAATTCTTATTTACTCATTTGTTAGCAGGCAATAATTAAGGTATTTAACAAACATCCAATGAAGTAGTCACAAAACAAGTTTATAATGTCATAGAATAGATATTGTGCCCAAGTTATATCTTCTGGTGAAGATTTCTTTTAAGGGTATAATAAGAAATAGTTTACATTCTGCAGTGTGCTGATAAGTTTTTAACAACAAGCTCACAGCATCTGAAGATAGGAGCAAATATTTTTCTTTACCATGCAGATATTGATAGATGCAAATAACTTGACACCATTAATACTAGTAAATTGTAAAACAATTAGAACCCTTAATTTTCATTATTGGTGTGTTTCACAATTAGGTGATATAATCCCTGAAATTTTAACATTCAGCTCACACATGGGTGCAAGGAAGACTATGCACATACCACTGTTGTACTTCTAAATATTAAAATTTGTAAAGATTTCACACCTTTGGATATGTGGAAGGACCATGATTGCAATAAGGAATATAACACTCTTATTTAAAAGCAAAAGATATATCTTTTATATTAGCCCCATGTTGCATGTATTATATACAAAGATTTTTTTCCCATTAAGCACAGTGTCTTCATTTTCATGATAATTTCTATCATTGTGCAGAAGCTTTTTACTTTGATGTTTATATTTGCGTTTGCCTTCCTTGCTGTTGGAATCTTGTCCCCAAAGAAATCTCTGAAATGAATGTCATGGAGTGCTTTGCTTGTGTTTTCTTTCATGGATTTTATGGGTCTCATATTCAAGTCTTTACTCTTTTGTGTTAATTTTTGTATATGGTATGAGACAGTGGTCTATTTTCAGTCTTTTGCATATCACTAAACAGTTTTCCCAGTATCATTTATTGAATAAGATCTTATTTCTCCATTATATACTCTTAGATCCTTTGTCACAGATTAATTGTAATTAATTCTGAGCTCTAAATTCTATTCTATTCCATTGATCTAAGTGTCTTTTTAGGCCAATACTATACTGTTTTGATTACTATAGCTTTGCAAAATAGTTTTAAGTCTTGGGAATATTATCCCTCTGTTCTGCATTTTTGTCAGGTTTGCTATGATTATTTCGGGTCTATTGTGGTTACATATAAATTTCAGTAATGTTTATTCTATTTCTTAGAAGAATGACATTGAAAATTTGATAAGAATTGCATTAAATTCATACAATTCAAAAAAAGGAAACAAATAATCAAATTTAAAAATGGGAAGAAAATCTAAATAGACACTTCTTCAAAGAAGACATACAGATGGCCAATAGAGACATGAAATATGCTCATCTGGGGATTGCAAATCAAAATCACAATGAGATACCACCTCACTTGTCTGTCAGGCTTAAGTCACATTCGTTTTGTTTCTCCCCACATATCCACCTTGCTGATTTCTATCTAAAGGTCTTCACACTTTTCCCTTCTGATTTCTCTCCTCTTTGAATGTTATGCTCACAGAAAGTTTTTTTCGGACAGCTCAGTCTCAAGTAGTCCCTCTATTTTCTATCATATTGCCTTTTATTTCCTTCATAACATGTATCACAATCCAAAATTTTCTTCTGTATGTGTTTATTGCCTATCCATGTGCACCAAATTAAGCATCCTTGAAAGAAGACACTAAGTCTCTGTCTGACAGTTCCTAGAACACTGTGGGTGATCAATAAATATATGTGATCTGTCAGAGGATGAGAGAGGAGAGGAAGAGGACTTCATGTCACACCTGGTCATGGATTGACTTAACATCACCAAGCATGGCACTTGAGTCACATTTTATAAAAAAAAAAAAAAAAAAGAGGAAAAGAGTAATACCACAAAAAGTTGAGGGAAAGAATATTTTTTAGTTTGTTTTAGTTTCTTTTGGAATTTTTGGCTACTTTTTTATTGTAGGAAATTACAAAGGGTAAATTATCTGCTGAGATTACAAATTCAGCCTTCCATGTGATTGCACAGCCACTGTACGAGCTTCCACAACAGGCATACATGTTCTCAATACTTTTTTTTTCATATTTATTTTTTTTATTTATGCATACAAGAGCTGGGGTATAGGCCAGAGGTGGAGGGGGTGAGAGGACTCACCAGAGACAGAGTGGGGAGCAGAACAGGCAGATTGACCAAAAGCAATAGGTAAGAATACCCTGCTGAGGGGAGCAGCAGGCCAGACAGGAGATGTCTGCCACGCCATGTGGTCACTTCCCTAGCTGGGGATTGAACTTGTGCTGCAGTAGCCGGGGACTGCCCCACAGTGCTGATGCCCAACCCCTTGCACAACCAGGAAGATCCCTCAATACTCTTTTATTAAGATTTATTTATTTATGCATACAAGAGCTAGGGTACAAGCCATAGGTGCAGGGGATGAGAGAATTCCCCAGAGACAGAATGGAGAACAGAACAGGTAGACCAACTGAATGCACTGCTGAGGGTGCAGTGGCCCAGACAGGAGAGGTCTGCTATGCCATGTGGGTCACCTTCCTGGCCAGGGATCGAACTTGTGCTGTAGTGGCTGCGGATAGCTTCACAGTGCTGCATCTTAACCCCTTGCGCCACCAGGGAGGCTCCTCAATACTCCTTTTGTAAGAGAATTTAAGCATGAAAAAAAGGACATGAAAGAAATGGTATATAAATAACTGAAACTTTAAAATCATTGCTAAATTTATGACTAATTTCTGATCTCAAAGGTAAATTCATCCGAGTTACAGCTAATCAGAGAAACTGAAAGGTAATTTTAAGCAAAAAGTCATTTCTCTCTAGTCTTCAGTTTCTTGATCTATAAAGTAAGAGCAATTCTAGTAAAACTTTTAATATCCCTTCTCTACTTCATGATTTATGATTTCATATGATACCCAACCTTTCTCATATATAAATAAAATGAATGCACATTATTTGTCTTATATATCCCCGTTTTACAAAATGAAATTATGATTTATAGATGAAAAACAATTTATTTGGTATATCCAGCATACATGTTCATATACTAACAAAATGTGTATTTTTTAAAATTCTGGAAAAAAAAATAAGGGTAATTCCGAATATACTGGTAAAATAAAAGAGAATTAGCTGTTAATAAAAATATTTTGACCTTTTTTTCTGTTTCCTGTGTTAGAGTTTTTTAGATATAATAAAATATTGACAAAGAACTTTATGTATTTGTGTATAAGAAAATTATTATTAACAATCAATAAAAAAGGTTTTTAAGGGCCTCCCCGGTGGCGCAGCGGTTGAGCGCTGGGTTGCGAAGCTGCCCGCGGCCTCTGCGGCGCCGGTTCGATCCCCGGCTGCTCCCCGGCCACCGGAGGAGGGTCCCACATGGTGTGCAGACCTCTCCTGCCGCCCGCTGCTCCCCTCAGCAGTGTACCTCGGTCCTTCTGCCTGCTCTGCTCCCTGCTCTGGCTCTGGTGAATTCTCTCGCCCTCCCGCGCTTCTGACTGTACCCAGTGCTTGTCTAAATAAATAAATAAATAAATCTTAAAAAAAAAAAAACCCTACTTAAAAAAAAAAAAAAAAAAAAAGGTTTTTAAGCAATAGGTAAGAATACCCTCCAGCTGTCTTTATGTTCCATTACTTTTCTTTCAGAGTCCAGTCTTGGCTGTAATCCAATCACGATAAGATGTCACTCGCGTGTAGACTCCTGGTTTATTCATTTTGCCGCATCCATGACCCCAGCTTACAATTCCAACAAGGTGCCAGATATTTCTAGAGTTAGGGTAAGCTAGTGGTCCACCAGAATCACTCTAAGAGAAAGAGGAGGAAGTGTTTCTTGTCCTGTCAAAAAATTTATTTTTCCTTTCCTCTGGAGTTATCAATAGCCCTGGCACTGAAACCAGTCCACCCTGTTGGGCTTAAAACTGTAGACTGTGGGTTGGTTTTTTTTTTTTTTTTAAACCCTGGGCAACTAAAACCCATAATATAATGTCCACAGTTGCCAATTGTTGGATTGGGTAGACTTAAATTTGACTTTATGAAGAATCTAGCCTTGACTATGGAGAAAGTGACTTGTCCCTGATGAAGACTCTGAGGAATATGTGGCACCAGCATACTAAACTTTTTGCTGCAACTCTGGATGAGGAAGAGACAGCACTCCAGATCTGCAGGTTGCCCAGAAAATAGAACCAAATTTATTTTATCACCTAGTAAATATTTATATGGATTCCTAAACTAAAAAGTTCACTAGGGCAGGAGTTATATTCACCACTGCAGCCCCAATAATTAGACAGATGTCTGGACATAAATAGAATTATAATATCTGTTAGGTAGATTGAAATAAGAAGCTACTTTGTGGAAATAACCCAAAAATATTTTATGTTAATAAAACCTTCTAACATTTAGTACTTTGGAGAAGATAATAGATAATGTATTAGACCTACCTGACAGGCATCAGTTTTTCCTGACATAAATCCAGCACACAGCATTGTATCTATCACAGCGCCATTTAATGCATATGGTGCATTGCAAACTTTGTTGTCGATAATCTTCACAAAGGCCTGTTGAAGGATCACTGGATATGGACCTAAAGGCAACAAATTCTCTACATTGTGAGGATTATAGCTTTGCTTGTTGGGACAAAGACTATCTATAGAATAAAAGAGAACCTAGCCATTCCTAGACCAGATTGTTTTTCATATGTTTATTATAGCTGGCCTCATCATAATTCCAATTTTTCAGCTCAGTTTCTCAGAGATATTTTTAAAATTGAAGACAATGTCATGCTTTTGAGTCCATCACTTGTTTTCATTATATTGATTAGTTGATAATTGCATGGGAGAGTAATTGATTAATTACTTGGTTATTTTGTTGATCATTCCCATGAAATTATTATATTCTTTAGAAAACTTACCATTCATAGAAAGTCTTCCCCATCCTGTGACTACAGCACTATCATTTTCTGAAAGCTTCAGGTTGGCATCAGGAAGACAAATCCTACGAATATGCTTTGTAAAAGAAACTTCTTCAGCAAGTTCCACAAGGGCAATATCATTATGAATTGGATTTCTATTGTAATTTTCATGAGAAATAATGTTTTGAACTTTCCGTGTCATAACTGGCTTATTTACTGCAATTCCAAAGTTGACAGTCCAATCTTCTGAATTGCTCCCTCTAGACACAATTGAAACATATTCAGTTTCTGGGCAACAACAGTGTTCATGGTGTCGTTATCTTATAAAGCACTTAAATTATTGTTTGTAAAAATGTCATTGACATGGTGATGTCAATGATATCTTCTACTTGTTTAGCCCCATCCAGTTTCTCATCATTTGACTTAGCTAGAAATCCTAAGAGCAGCTCAGTGGCTGGGATCCAAATCACTGATTAACATCTATCTTAGGTTCTGGGCCTGTGGCAGCTTCTGGGAATCTGAGTTCATTAAAAAAAAAAAAAAAAAAAAAATTGCAACTTGCTCTCAGCCAAACACCCTATCATGTTTGCAAGTCAATGTGTTTGGATTCTAATTTAGATTTTTCTTGACCATGTTCTCTAACTCCCCACTGAGACTTTTTCTCTAATAGGAATTAGAATCCTGTTTAATTATTCTAACCTTCCCTCAAAATATCAGGTGTTATTTTTTTAAGTTTCTAAGACCTTCATGTAACTCTGATTCTTTGATACTTCCCCCATTTTAAACCCTTCATTGGCTCCACATGTTCAACAGCAGTGTTCTTAAACTCTGTTCCTTTAGAGTCAACTCAGGCTCCACTTCCAAAGATTTACAATTAAAAGGCCTAGTGTGATATGATACTTAAGCATCTTCACATTTAACAAGTCCCCCCATGTGGCCCATGGTGACTTTTTGACTATGACTTCAGGAAAACAAATTTTATATAGAAATATCGCCAACCAATATAACTCCATTTTCTACTGATCACTTCTAAAGTTTCATTTTACAAAATCTTCTCTACTTCACAGATGGCATTTTGTCAACTGCCCACAAAATACAATGTGTGCTGTTTCATCTTTACACACTTGAAGAAGGCTATTAGTCCAATCCCCAAAAGATAAGCAAATTATCTTTTCCTATCAACCCACCCATATCAATCGGCTCATATCTTTAGTATTCACATCAAATCTTACATTCTTCATATCTCAGCTGAACATGCTCTCTTCATCAAATTTCCATAGCATTTACTATCTGTATCATATTTTCTTTAGTTATGCTGATTAAGCTTTTAATAAATCACATCTAAATTTCTTCAACTAGATTATAAATCTCTGGAGGACAAGACAAATAAATAACTAGTGACAGGAATCAGACATATCTGAGTTCACATTTTATTTTTGTTTTTTAAGAGATGTTATGATCTTGGCCAAGTTATGTCACCATTTCTGAATCCTAGTATCTTCATCTTTAAATAGGTTAAATCAAACCTTGTATTAGCATTAATGTTGCTATTAAAGAAAATTATATAAATAAAGCACTTAATGTCAGACCAAAGTAGTTACTTGGAACATGTGAATTGTTTCCATTCATTTTTCCCCTCTGCCAAATTTAAATGTCTTTTTGCCTTTTAATTATTCAGTTAATTGTAAATTTCATATGGCCTTAGTGAAACATCACACATTATTTAGGCTAATCTTCCCAGACTTCCCAAAATAGATCTGTACCCAGAGGCCTATGTTTAATCAGACTCTCACACTTACTTATCAAAGCAGTGAGCTGCAGTTAATAGCCACTTGTGGCTGACCAGGGAGGCTCCGCAGTTGTGGTGACCCTTCCATTGCAGACTGGCCTGCCAAGGCCAAGCCCCCAAAAGGGCATCCTTCCCATTCACAATTCGGTTGTCTGCTAAACTGTTGACCAGTCGTGTCCCACAACCTGAAGGAAGGGTTTATTTATGCAAGTTAGATATCTTTGATTATGCTTTAAAAGAAGTAGAATTTAAAACATTTCATGAAACCCTTCAATGATTGTCCAGTACCTCCTAAGCTATACTGTTTTTTTTTTTTAAGAAGTGATAATTTCTTACCACAGAACCCATTCCATCCTGGTTTAGGTGACTTAAACTTACACTCTTTTCCAGCCTTAAGTTTCTTTCAGTCGCTGACATTTGTTGTGTATGTTTGTTATTATTCTTGTCTCCCTAAGTACGAATAGATTGCAAAAGTCTTGAAAATGGAGACTTTGCTTCATTAATGTCTGCATCTAACATAGTTCAGCATATGCAGTGCTGTCTTTAAGGCCCCATATGGACAAGAGATAACCAACAAATATCCAATGAGTGAATAAATACATGGATGTGTCATATTGTGGGCAATGTGACACTCTAAAGAGAATTTATTTGGAAGGTAGAAAACTGATTTTTACTTTATAATATATGTATTTTATATGGATTAATTTTATTATCTTATTATCCTAAGTTATCCTTTATTTCCTTCAATCTTTCTTAATTTATTCAGATATGATATGCTTCCTTATCATTTGATTCTTTTATAACCGTTCTCACTTTATCTTTCTAGACAACTTTTAAATGTTAAAATTCAATCATACAATATATACAAATATTCAACCATTTTGTTGTACAACTGAAATAATATGATATGTCAATTATATTATTATAAAAAATAAATTCCAAATATATTTGGTATGACCAATAATTTTGAAAAAGTAATAATTATTTCTATATGACATACTCCAGGATCCTTTTAGAAAAACAGTGGTTTAGGTGACTTAAACTTACACTCTTTTTTTTCTTCTTTTCTTTTTTTTAAAGATTTATTGATTTATACATGAACTGGGGTACAGGCCAGATGTGTGGGAGGGTGAGAGGATTCACCAGAGACAGAGTGGGGAACAGAACAGGCAGAACGACGAAATACACTGCTGAAGGGGGCAGTGGGCGAGACAGGAGAGGTCTGCTCACCATATGGGACCCTCGCCAGCAGGCTGGCTGGGATCAAACCCACACTGCAGAGGCTGCGGACAGCTTCACAGTGCGGCGCTCGACCGCCAGTGCCACCAAGGAGGCCCAGCTTACACTCTTTTATAATATTTATAAGGATGCTAAATTTATAATGAAGTTTTTAAACTTACAGTTGTTGGTAAGTAACTCAGCATTAACCTTGCTTATTTCTGAAAATTGAAACAAAATATAAAATTGATAAAATGTCACCAAGCAATTATTTTTACCCCAATGACATAAATACTCACTTTCTAAGCCAAATTGCACCCAACGTTTAACTATTCAGACTAAGTCACTGATATCACCGCCTCTCACTCCTGACAATTTTTTTTAAAGATTTATTTATTTATTTATACAAGCACTGGGTACAGTCAGAAGCATGGGAGGGTGAGAAATTCACCAGAGCCAGAGCGGGGAGCAGAGCAGGCAGAAGGACCGAAGTACACTGCTGAGGGGAGCAGCGGGCGGCAGGAGAGGTCTGCGCGCCATGCGGGACCCTCCTCCGGTGGCCGGGGAGCAGCCAGGGATAGAACCAGCGCCGCGGAGGCTGTGGGCAGCTTTGCAACCCAGCACTCAACTGCTGCGCCACCAGGGAGGCCCTTGCTCCTGACAATTTTAACCATGGCTTGACATCTCTGTTAGTAAAGAGAAAAGGGGAAACCCCCAAACTGTTTTATGATTGTTGCAGTAAAATAGTTAGTGAGGTGAGAAGCTAACACGCTTACTAAAAGAGGACCTAGGTATTATCCTTGGATTTGTTCCCTATGATAATTCTCATACTGAGTTATTTTAAAAAATCCCAATTAATGTGTTAGTTCATTGGGCCTATACTGCTCTTTAGTAAGCTCATTACTAAGACTGAATTGTGAAATTTTGAGAGGTTAATTTAAATTCACATCTCTTTTCTATTGGTAAGAGACTTGAGAGAGAGAGAGAGAAAAAGTGGAACTAAATAGATAAAGGCAAATGCTGGCTCTAAATCACTAGGAAACAGTGGAGCAATGATTGACATAAACTTCTTTCCCTGCAGCTACATTCCGGAGAATTATATTGTTCCTTTGAGAATCTCTACCTCAAATTCATTTCTCAAGAGTTGTTCATGGGTGACAGGGGCTATATTCTAAGGCAAATGAGCTGTAACAGGCAGGTCACCACCTTTATAGTTTTCTAGGACACTGGGACCATCTGTCACGCTGAAAGAACCACAGAACTGGGCTGTGGAACCATACGCTTATCACCTCATAGAACTTTTAACCATCTACATGGGAGTTCCAAGACCTTTGTAGGGTCTTTGCAATCTTTACAAAATTAATTTTCTGTATTGCAACAAAATCCTATCAATTTCTTCCCTTGTTTTTAGGGAATTATCCTAGATCATTTTTCCTTTAATGGTGTTACTACCGTTCTTCCACAAGAAGCTATGAGAAATCCCTATCCCCTACTTCACTCTTTCTTCTGTAATTTCCACACTGAATGATGACGAAAACTCTAATTCTGTTTCCTGTATTGAAATTCTGACAAAAAGTACAGGGTAGGGAGGACTAAGCCTTCAATTATGATTCGTTATCCCCTTTTTCATACATTGCAGCCAACCATTCCAAACTTACAAATATGAATGCAGCTTAATCCTCATTTCTGCCATTGTTCACCATCAACCCACAGGTAGGAGTGCCCCAGTTTAAGTAGCATATATTTTCCTGAGCAAAATTTTGAAACTCTTGGTTTATTTTTTTCTGGTACTTTTAATTTAAATAATCCAGAAATCTAAATAATAAAAAATAATGGAAATAAGTGAAATACCTGTAAGTTTAAGGGAAGCTGGAGCTGCTTTCCAGGATGCCATATTGTCTTTCAACATCTGATGTAAGATAGCTTCTATTTTAGCCTCCATGTTATTCCTTTTCGCAGGAGGAAACTTTAATGTCAGTAGTAACTGCACAGTAGAACCATTGGGATGAGGGCTAGAAAGAACAAAAATGTTTTAGTGTGCTACTCTTGAAATGTTTGCTTTGTGAATGCATTGAATTTCCCACATTTTAATTACTTGTGTAATTAAATAATTTGTTTAATGTTTTCTTTATATATATTAAAGATCAATATACAGATATTGTTCCTGTATGTATAAAATACCAATAATTTACAAGTCTCCATCAAATATAAAGATTACAGATTTGTATGTAACAGTTCTTACCCTGAAACAAAATTTGTGAAACACAATAAAGAGCTCTCCCTCCTCATCCCTCTCCTCCCCCTGCTGCCCCCCACCTCTCCCCCTCCCCATTCCTCCTCTTCCATTTTATGTTGTTATTTAAAACCACAGTTGATGGACATATTACCTAATTACCTTTGCATAGATCTTGAATAAATTTGTACTTACAGAAATTTGATGACCTGAGAGCTGATATATTCTTTGTATACATTAGAATTTTGAAATGCATCAGATACCTGTCAAAAAAAAAAGAATCACTATGTCTATCACAATCAAGTTTATGATGAAATTGATAAAAATAATCTCTGACTTACCTTAGTTTCAATGTCTTTGCTCAGATCTGTGCCAGCTTGTGAAATTGTATTTTCACAACTAATATTGTATGTGACTCCAGAAATATGAAATTCACCTTGGTAATAGTAAATCTCTGCTGTGAAATTAAAAAAAAAAATCAAAGAATTTTAAAACAATAACTGATCTTAAGTCTCCTCTATCTTTGTCTCAAAATTACCATTAACCCAGTTCTAGATATAGCCAGAGAGACGAAAAAAGGAGGGGAATGAATGTCACTTGTTTTAGAATTGTCAGCTTTCCAACTTTGAAGTGATTCTCCTCCTGCCTTCATGTGATAATAGGCTTCACTGTGTTGCTGAGGTCAGGAATACCCTCAGCATCTTCCTCAAAACAGCAATTCAGGCAGCCAATAATAATCTACCCGATATGCACTAAGGTAAAACCTAATGTGTAATATAAGTTCTTCCTCAAGTGATTACCCCCTTAATCTTTCTAAGCAGTTATACAGTAAGCATTTACAAGCATCATCCTTATAAGTTCTTTACACCATTTCTTACTTGCTATGCCCCATTTCCTGAAGGCCTGCTTTCCATTTTGAAGTCATCTCTTGAGCTCTTGGTGATGCCTTCCACGTCTGTGCAGCATATGAGACTGTTCAATGTGTCACAAGATCTCACATTCCCATTTTTTTCTTGTCACCAATGTAACTACTTCACTTGATATACTATTTCTCAACAATTTAAGACAGGGCAAGCCTAGAAATATTTCTTCCAATGCATATATGTACTTTTTTAAAAATAGGAACTAATGTGAAATGGTACACTCTCTTGGTTAAATAATTAGCCATCCATATACTTTGAAGGCAATTGTGCTTTTCATCTACCTTTAAAAACACCACATGGTCTACAAAAAGTGCTAATAATAGATTTTAAAAAATGATCTCTTGAACTGAAATAATTCATTATCCTAGAATTCACAAATATTGTTTCAATCTAAAATATATATTGTTTTCATATATATATATATATATATATATATATATAGTTTCATATATTTCCCTTATGGCAATATATATGCAAACTATATTTTGGAAGGAAACTATTAAACTATTAAACTGCTGATCTCCACTAACATATTAATAAAACTTATTCGCAAATATTAATTTAGAAAATTCAGAATATGGTTCTTAATGAAATTATGTAAAGAATGTTATTTTTAGTGAGTAGGCAAGAAGAAAAATAGATACAGACTGTGGAGAGTTGGTAGATAGATATGGCTGTCGGGGCAATGAGCCCCAATACTGTTCTAAAGTTTAAAATTAAGTTTTATTGGGGAGAAGCAAGGGATAAGAGGAAGGGTTGAAAGATAAATTGTAATTGTCCCTGAATCTGGCAAAAAAATAACCATACTGTATCATTGTAAAATGTGATATATTTCTGAGAAATAAGTAGTAGAAAATCATGATAAAACAGAAGAGTGCACTTAAAATATTAAGATCTTGGTTTGTCAGCCATCCACTATAAAGCTTGTGACATCAAGCAAGTCACTTGACTTTTCTAATCCTCAGGTTCATACATGAGAAAGTAAAAATAGTAGTGAAATCTGCCCTCCCTGGCTCAAAGGATCATTATGAGGATCAAGTGAAATAATAGAGGACAATTGTTTTAATATTAAATGTTTACACAATTTTAAGGGATTATTTTTCTGAAAGATGTGAATAAACTATAGTCAAGCTTCCCAAAAGTAGTATTAATAAAAGTTTTAAAAATAACATCAAGGTTTTATAAAATGGAAACATTCAACTACTCTTGACTATCTACTATTAAAAGAGCCTTTTGTGATAAAAAAAAAGCCTTTCATGGATTATCCATTGATATTTAGTGGTTATATTTTAACAACATATTCCAGAACTAAATCAAGAAGAGTAGTGATCTCAACACTTTAATGTATATTTACTAAAATATATAACAACTCAGCTACAAACCTATTACCTAAGTCCCATATGGACAGTAGACATTAACATTAAAGTATATTGTATTTCCCTTAAGTCTTTATTCTCATAGTTGGTATATAACTTGTAGAATAGATCAAGGGTACATCTGATAAAGATTTTCTTTATAAATTTCTGTGTTCATGTAGTGGGAAATTATTATGATGAAATAAAATAGTAAGTAGATGAAAAATAATTTTCTATGAAGAAATTAAATATTCATGTTGTTTCTTGCCAAACCAATGTTACCACCATTTAAAAAATAAATAAATAAAGGAAATTTAGTAGTAAGGTTGTAAAATGAAGAGTCAATACTAACCAACTGCCAGAAAATGAACAAGGAGACCAATGGTTACTCCCAAGATTGCTGCCACTCCAAGAATAATAAGGATTGTCCCCCATAATGGCCAAGGTCTTCCTCGGGAAGATATGGTGTACCTATAAACAAGAGGGGGAAATGGTTCAAATCAGATAATACACATTCTAAATCTACTTAAATCTCCTTCAATACACACAACATGATTTGTAATTTATAATTAGGCCCTTTGTTAGCTTAGAACAGGAGACTCAAATGTTTGAAAGAGGATAGACTCTACTGCTCATTCATATTTAAGTATTACTGAGGATACAGCAATGGACAGGCATGGTTTTTGTTCTCATGTCATTGAGGAGAAATCAATTTCTCTATCTAAAGCAGATTACAAAGCCTTAGGGGTGTTCTAATTGTCTTTTTGTAAACTATAGCTATATCATGAACAGGATTTATATAGAGAGAGCGACCTATAAATACAAGTATATAACATAATTTGTAGGTTTAATTAATTATGGAAGAAAATATCATGATGTCCTCCAGTTACCCTATGTTATAAAATTATGGGTAGATTTTATTTACTTAACTATATTTTCTTTTTTAAAATTTATTTATTTATGCATACAAGAACTGGGGTACAGGCCAGATGTGCAGGGGGTGAGAGGATTCTCCAGAGACAGAGTGGGGAACAGAACAGGCAGACTGACTGAAATGCACTGCTGAGGGGAGCAGCAGGCGAGACAGGAGAGGTCTGCCGCACCACGTGGGTAGCTCCCTGGACTGCTGGGGATTGAACTTGCATTGCAGAGGCTGTGGGTAGCTTCACAGTGCTGTGCTTAACCCCTTGCGCCAACAGGGAGGCCCCTACTGAACTATATTTTCTAAAATAAACATCGATTACTTTAAAATATGAATTAACAGGTAAATTTCAACAACAAAAAATAATCAATCAGATAGAAAATAAGTAGAGAATATGACAGCATCATACAGAAAGAATGATCAAGTGTCATGATTGGGTCTTGTATACCCTTACTATACAAACTTGCATAATGGAGGAATTTAAAATAGTGTATGTATTTGGCAAATTAGATATCCCCATAATATGAAGATCTTCTTATTCTAGTACAAGACCAGTTGATTTTTAAGGTAGAGAAGTTCTTTTCTATAATAAGCACATATGTATTACCTTAGACCACAGCAGAGCAACCCACTCTTATTTCCTTCCTTGCCACAATCTTATTTCCTGTGTTGCATACAACACAGTGAAACTCAGTATTATTTCCTTCCTTCTCTGTTCTCTATTCACAATTCACTTCCTCCTTATATCTCTTTCATGAGTTTTTAGAGTTTCCCAAAACTAGCATTATTTTGTCAAAGCTTTTCAAAGAAGGTCCTGCTTGAGATACATTCGATATATGTTTCATATTGGAATTTTGTTGTTTAATATCATCCTCAAAACAAAAAGGTTATTCAGACACAGTGTTTCTTATACTATATGAATCACACTTTAAAAGGAGTATGGGAGTGTGAAATTAATGGAATTAATGACAACATTTATAAACTTATTAATATCTGACTAAATTTTTTTAAAGATTAATTATTTATGCATACAAGAGCTGGGGTACAGGCCAGAGGTGTGGGGGTGAGAGGATTCACCAGAGACAGAGTAGGGAACAGAACAGGCAGATTGACGAAGTACACTGCTGAGGGAAGCAGTGAGTGAGATAGGAGAGGTCTGGTGCGCCATGTGGGTTGCTCCCTGTCTGGCTGGGGGATGGAACTCATGCTTCAGAGGCTGTGGACAGCTTCATAGGTTGCGTCTTAACCCCTTGCGCCACCAGGGAGGTGCTGATTAAATGTTTTTCTAATGACTAGAAAGGATTGGTGAGGTCTCAAATTTGTTTTGGAATAACCAGTTGTAACATTCTGGTAGTTTAGTTTTCCTGAGACATGTATTAGCTTGAAGGACTCAAAAACTATTCAGTCTAAATGATTCTATGCAACAATCACTGCATTGCACTAACAAATTGTTTTTCTTTGAAAGTCCCATTTAGGTGCTCTGGAAAATTCTCATGAATATGTATCATAGGGCCTCCCTGGTGGTGCAGTGGGTTGAGCGCAGTGCTGTGAAGCTGTCCACAGCCTCTGCAGTGCAGGTTTGATTCCTGGCCAGTCAGGGAGATACCCACATGGCCCGGCAGACCTCTCCTGCCTTGCCCGCTGCTCCCCTCAGCAGTCTTCGGTCCATCTGCCTGTTCTGCTACTCACTCTGTCTCTGGTGAATTCTCTCATACTCCTGCATCTCTAACCTCTACCCCAGTTCTTATAAAAATAAACAAACCTTAAAAAAAAAAAAGAATATGTATTTTTTTTAAAGATTTTTTTACCCATTTATACAAACACTGGGTACAGTCAGAAGTGCAGGAGGTTGAGAGAATTCACCAGAGCCATCGCGGGGAGCAGAACAGACAGACTGATGAAATACACTGCTGAGGGGAGCAGCGGGTGCAGCAAGAGGGGTATGTCACTCCATGGGGGACCCTCGCCCGGTGGCCAGGGATTGAACCGGCTCTGCAGAGGCCGCGGGCAGCTCTGCAGCCCAGCGCTCAACTGCTGTGCCACCAGGGGAGGCCCAAAAAAGAATATGTATTATAGAAAATAGAACTGATGTTATTTTCCCCTCATATATTTCTTCCCATCATAAACAATTGAGGAGATTCTTTTATATTGAAAAGATCATGATAGTTTATAATTTAATCAACTTTTCCTCTAGTAAATGTGTTTCATGGACTCTAGAAATTATTTTTTTAATAATAGCAGAAATTGTTGAAGCAATGTTCTAACCATTAAAATGTCCAACCATGAAACTATTTATTCTTATTTACAAATTAACTTTTTTGTTTATTTTTTATTATTTTTTTATTTTTTTATATTTCAATTTTATTTTTATATTCCCCATACAATTACAACCCCATTATTTTGACTCCAAGCCCTCCTTTCCCCACCCCCCACTCCCCATAGAGTGTCTCTGGTTCATAGTTCTTTGTTGATTTTGATATTTTCTTTCTTATGGTTATTCTTTTTCCTGGTCCCTTATTTAAGTTTTCTAGATTCCTGCTATGAGTGAGACCATCCAGTATTTTTCTTTTTCTTTCTGGCTTATTTCGCTGAGCATGATCCCTTCCAGCTCCATCCATGTTGCTGCAAATTGCATGTGTTTATCTTTTTTGAATGCTGAGTAATATTCCATGGTGTATATGTAGCACATCTTCTTCATCCAGTCATCTATTTTGGGGCATTTGGGTTGTTTCCAAAGCTTAGCTATTGAAAATAGTGCTGCTATAAACATAGGGGAGCAGGTGCTCTTGGAATTGATGTTTCTGTGTCCTTGGGTAAATACCTAGGAGTGGAATTGCTGGATCATATGGAAGCTCTATGTTTATTTAGTAGGTCCAGAAATCTCCACACAGCTCTCCATAGTGGTTGGACCAGTTTGCACTCCCACCAACAGTGCAGGAGAGTTCCTTTTTCTCCACAAACTTGCTAACATTACAAATTAACTTTTAGCCAAAGTTTTATTTTAAAGGTAGGAATTTGCATTCCAGGATGAACTCATTAGAAAAGAAAGTAGATTAAAAATTAGTCTTAAATGAACTTAATCAATGTCATATGCTTAACTAAACTATAAGTATCTCATTTTTGGATTGAATCTACTTGAAGTAAGGGCTCATTGCTTCTGTCATAATAAAAATTTTGCCTTAATAAAATTAAAAATAAACTCTTAATAAAAGTAAGGATATCCACATTATTCACAATTTTAAAATATCAATCTAAGTAAAAACCATCTCTACTGCTTATACTGGTATTATTTCCTACTTCAGATTTCCTTATAACCACATTTTGATATTCCATTAGTGATTAAACTGCAAAGCATAACAAATTATAAGTTTCATTTTTTAAACTTTCCCTGAATAAATAACATTGCACTATAGCCTTCTATAAGTTTCAGACAAGAGTTGTTAAATATAAGTATGTTTCATTATTAGAACTTCATTTATAGACCATTTGAAAGAGATGTCCCCGAATTCTACTATATAGTAAAGAAATGTGAAAGATTCCAGTATAAAATTTCCTAAATTTTATAAAGATAGAACTTTTGTTTTCCACAGCAAGTCTTAAATCACTAGAGAGAGAGCTGTAAATAAGAAATAAAGACGTTAATGCTCATATGAGCTCAATGATCTCCAGCTACAATTTTCTCCTAAAATCTAGAAAAGCAGAGAGAACCTATGGGAAGGATCACATTTGAAAATTTATGAAGTTTTGAGGCAATCCTGCTGTTAGTTAGCTGCTAATTCAGGGTCTATAATGTAAAGCACATTGTTCTAAGAACTTATAATGACATTCAGATTTTTTAAATATTTCTAAGAAAACATTTTTATTAGAAAATACAATTTTAATTACATTACTAAAAGCAAATATGATAAGTGTTTTTATGGATGGTTTAAGAAAAATAAGCAAAATTTTGCTGCATTCTGATACTTTGTTTCAAGCTTTCTGAAGTTCACTCAGAGATTTTACAGGGCCTTACACCTCAGAAACAATATCATGTTTCTTGATAGTGTCCAATAATAAAATTAACAAAAAAAACTAGAAGACTCTGTAGAAACTTATTAGATTTTGCATATTTAAGTTCCCAAATCAAATTCCATTTACCTGTACATCATGTTCTGATTGTGCTGGTGTCAGGGACAATGATGCTGGCGATGGTGATGATGACAGTGACAGTGATAAAAATAAGGATCTTCTGGTGTGGCTTTTAAGGTGATCGATGTTTCACTGGTTTATGTGCTTTATCCAGTGTTGGATGATTTGTTTCATGGGCTGGGTGAAATATAGAGAACAAGTAAGATGAAGCTGGTCTGACTAATGTTAATGACTGTCATATTTCTATAGTTTCAAGATAGTAGTCATCCAAGGAATTAGAAACTTCCTTGACTTGGCTATTAAAAAAAAAAAAAATAGCCTGCTCTTGGTTTGGTCGCCTACGAGGTACACCCAAGCAACAGCTTTGCAGGGAATCTGGATAATCCTAAATCTGCGTTTGACCAGTTTCTGACTTCTTACACTGGCTGCTCCTTCCTCAGTTGAAACCATCTGTAATTGGGTAGATGTCTCTTACAAGTAATTTTTCACAGTGTCAAGATTAAATATAACAAACATAATAAACATTGTCATCATTCTGAAGTAAATGGAGTTTTATTTCATCGTGGTTCATATTTGCATTTTCCTAATTACCACTAAGAGTGATTATCTGTTCACATATTTTAGGGGCATCTGGGTTTCTTCTTCTGTGAATGTTGTTCATAAATTTAGATTTTTTTTCTATTGGATCATTCATCTTTTTCCTTATGGTTATATGTGAGTTTTCTATATGCATTAAATATTGCAGATGAGGAATTCGGGAGCTGCCACTCCATCCTAACAGCATCTACATAGCTAAACAGACTGAAGATCAGCAACCCTTTTTGAAGCCATGATAGAGGGAGTGACATAAGCGAATTGCTGTGCCCAAAACTGAAAAAATCTTATTTACATGATCCTGGACTCCCGAATGGAAACCCCTTCTGAACCTATACTTGGGTAGGAAAACTTTGAATCTGAACAATAGCTAAACAAATTTAAAAGAATAGAAATCACATGTTGTGTGCTATCAGGTAACAATGGAATTAAACTAGAAATCAGTAGCAGAAAGATAACGAATTTCAAAAATAGAGTACTAAACAATAAATAACATATGGATCAAAAAGTTATCTCAAGAGAAAATAATTGAATATGAAAACATATATTAGCAAAATTTTAATGTTATCATTTGCATTTAGATAAAAAATTCACATTAATTAATTTTTGTATTGATTATGAGGTAGGATTAAAGATGCATTTCTGGGACTCCCTGGTGGAGTAAGGGACACAATGAAGCTATCCACAGCCTCTGCAGCACAAGTTCGATTACCTGGTCAGCCAGGGAGCAACCCACATGGTGCAGCAGACCTCTCCTGCCTCGCCCACTGCTCCCCTCAGCAGTGTATTTCAGTAGATCTGCCTGTTCTGCTCCCTACTCTCTCTGGTGAATTCTTACCCCTCCCCCACACCTCTGGCTTACACTCCAGTTCTTGTATAAATAAATCTTTAAAAATTTTTAAAAATTTATTTTAAAACAACACAGAGATGTGAAGTGTATATATAGTTTATATAAAATATAAACCATCTTATATGTCTCATCTCCTTTTGTTTTTCTTCTATGTTATTACATATATACAGCAACTGTGGACTGTTGTTCTCCATCTTTTCTTAGATAAATAATGGTGTTGAAACAGGTTGAATCTATCTTCCATATTGAAGAAAGCTTAAAATTTCTATACTTACATTATGTCATTGTATTCCTCTTAATCCCATGACCACATAAGTTCTGTCAGTTATAAAGGAAAAATATTATGGTATATCTATGGGCTTGTTGAATCATATTCTTTAAATGACTGAGTAATAGGATATACATTTGTTTCAAGACACTCCCATACACTGCACATCCAAGTTTCAATTTGACCATGAAGTCTTAATGTCAGCTTGAACAAGTAGTAATCATATGCAAGCACAAGGGACTATGGTAATGGTTCATGGGTGCTGTGATTTTGGGAGAATTATGGGGTCTATACCTGAGGGGAGAAGTCAAATATTATACAAAAATGGACAATGATGTAAAAAATAAAATAATAAATTAAGGGGAAATTTTTTTTTTTAAAAAAGAATCAAATGCTCTAAAGCACCTGGATTTATGGACACATGACAACAGTTCCTCTGCCTGGGTAAATATTTTCTCCCAATATGACATTTGCACAGAGATACATTTCTTTTCAAAAATCCTCAAATTCCTTCAATCCCACCTTATGACTTTCTACTGAATCTCCTGCTGTAACTCAAATGGAGGTGTAAGCTGGTGTAGCCATTTTAGGAAACTGCCTGGCAGCTTCTACAAAAGCAGAATATGCACATGGCTTATGACCAAGCAATTCCACTTTTCCTAAAAACCCTCCAGAAATGGCATACAGGTGAGCACCATAAACTAGATACAAGAACATTCCAAGCAGCACTATTCATGATACCCCCAAAATGTTACAACCCACAAGTCCAAAATATAAACAAAACAAAACCAGTGGAATGACTATATTTTTTCAGTATTTTTATATAATAAAACATTTTAATTTTCTTCACTGTAGCAAATACATTCTAAATTATTGCAGAAAGAACTATTCAAATTTCAGATGCTACACAGATACTATTTAGTGGTTTAGATACTACTGTTTGTGGTGTGCAATATATTTTGCAGCTTTCAAAATTTAATAATGTTAATAATTCAAAATAATTATGCTGCTTCACAAGAGTTTTTTTAAGTGTATAAAACTTACAATTGAGCTGTCTTATGTTTTTTAATATAGATATAGTAACTGTGATCTAAATACTACTCAATTGAAAAGCAGATTTTTTTTGAAATTCAAATTTTTCCCCTTTATTCTTTTTTTTCTTTATTTTTTTAAAACAATATTTGCTTCCCTCCACCTCCTCAGATTGAGTCCCCATAGAATTTCCTTCCCCAAGGTACCCGTGCACCATCACCGCAGTTCCCTGAGCTTCTCCCTCCCTCCCTCTCATCCCTCTTCCTCCTCCTCCCCTACATTATGTCTTTCAAAAAATTGGAAAAGCAGATTTTTTTCCTGACTTTAACTCTGACTTCCAGATTAATACTGCCATCTAGAGTCCTATCTATACATTTTTTGTGGAAAAATAGCCTTTTTTTTGCTTTTTAAATTTTTATGTAATAAATATTTTTAAAATATCTTAATTTACTTTTTTAAGATTTATTTGTTTGTTTGTTTGTTTGTTTGTTTGTTTGTTTGTTTGTTTGTTTGTTTATACACGCACTGGGTACAGTCAGAAGCGCGGGAGGGTGAGAGAATTCACCAGAGCCAGAGCGGGGAGCAGAGCAGGCAGAAGGACCGAAGTACACTGCTGAGGGGAGCAGCGGGCGGCAGGAGAGGTCTGCGCGCCATGTGGGACCCTCCTCCAGTGGCTGGGGAGTAGCCGGGGATTGAACTGGCGCTGCAGAGGCTGTGGGCAGCTTTGCAACCCAGCGCTCAACCGCTGCGCCCGGGGAAGCCCTCTTAATTTATTTTTTACTAATGAAAATGATCTATGTTTAAAGTGTACAATGTGGTGTTTTGATTTGTGTTTACATTGAAGAGATTGCTACAATCAAACTCATATCCATCACCTCCTTGGGTTATCATTTTGTAAATATATAGTAAAAATACTTGAGATTTATTCCCTTAGCAAATTTCGAGTATATAATTCATTTTTAATAATACTCATCATGCTTTACATTTGTTTTCCAGAACTTATTAGTCTTTTTAAAAAAATTTTTATTGAAGTAATATTGCATATGACATAAGTTTCAGGTGTGTATATTCTAAAACTAAAAGGTGCATCTACTACATTAAGTTTGACACTCTTATTTATCTTATACCTGAAAGTTTGTACCCTTTGATAAGTATCTTCCTTTTCTCCCTTCCTCCCTCCGCACCCCCGCCCCACCTCAGGTAGTCATCATTCTACTTTATTCCTATAAGAGCAACTTTTTTTTTTACATTTTACTGTGAAATTATTTTCTTTAAATAGCAGATGATGTTACTTATATTTGGACTATAGAGAAATAAAAGGTCAGTTAAAGCTACACAAATAAACCCTAGATATCTGAAGGTAGATATGACCCAGCAATTCTACCCCTAGGGATCTACACAAAGAACACAAAAACATTGATCAAAAAAACACCTGTACCCCTATGTTTATTGCAGCATTATTTACAATAGGTAAAACCTGGAAACAACAAAAATGCCCAAAAAATAGATGACTGGATCAAGAAGATGTGGCATATATACACAATGGAATATTATTCAGCAATCAAAAAAGATAAACTCATGCCATTCGCAGCAACATGGATGGAGCTGGAAGGGTTATGCTCAGTGAAATAAGCCAGAAGGAAAAAGAAAAATATCAGATGGTTTCACTTACAGCAGGAATATAGGGGAACCAAGTAAGACATCTGTATAAAAAAATAATAACAGTTCAAAATACAACAAAGCAAAAACAGACAATTACAAATCAGTGACACACTGCAGGGGACAAGGCGGGGAGAGCAATCAGAGGGAGGGAGGGAGGAGCACAGGGACTGTGGTGATGGTGCATGGGTGCGTTGGTGAAGGAAACTCTATGGGGACTATACATGAGGAGGCAGGGGGGAAGCAAATATTATTTAAAAATGAACAATGATGTGGAAAAAAATTTAAAAAGAAATATGATGGTAGAATTAAGACTACCAAGTGGTAGGAAGAGAGAAGAGGCAAGAACTAACAAGGGAGGGAGCACAATGGACTACAGTGGTTCCCCCCTAACCCCCACCACTGTTGTGGTGCATATGACGTAGTAACAACACCTCAGTGGGGAGTTTAAGTATGTTTTTTAATCAATTTTATTGAGGTAATGTTGTTTACACTAATGTGTATGATTTAGGAGTATAGGTTCACACCTCTTAAAATGCATCAAAATTTATAAGACATTGTTAAAAGAAATAGAAAACACAAAGAAATGGAAAAATCTTTCTGTTTATGGGTTGAAAGCCTTAACATTGTTCAGAAAGCCGTATTACCTATCGCATGAAACAATTCAGTGCAATCCCTATCAAAATTTCAATGACATTATTCAAAGAAATAGAGCAAACATTTTTGAAATTTATATGGAACCACAAAGGACCCTAAATAGCCATGGCAGTCTTGAAAAAAAAAGAGGAAGATGGATTAAAGACTTGTCTATAAGATCAGAAGCCATAAAATATACTCAAAAAAAAAAATAGCAAGGGCCTCCCTACTGGTACAGGGGTTCAAGCCTCAACACTATCAAGCTATTAAGCTATTGCCAGCCACTGCCATCCCCAGCCAGGGAGCTAACATACATGGTGCAGCAAATCTCTCCTGTCTTGCCTGCTGCTCCCCTCAGCAGTGTATTCCAGTCGATTTGCCTGTTCTGTTCCCCACTCTGTCTCTGGTGAATCCTCTCACCCGCTGCACCTCTTGCCTACACCCCCGTTTTCGTATGCATAAATAAATAAATGCATAAACAAATCTTTTAAAAAGATTTACTGTCTTTATTGTCAGGGATGTCTTTGGGAACTCAACTCCAACAACAAGGGAAACAAAAATAATAAACAAATTGGACTACATCAAACTAAAAAGTTTCTGCACAGTGAAACTATCATTAAAATTAAAATATATTCTATTTAGTGAGAAAAAAATATTTGCACATCACATATCTGACAAGGGACTCATATCCAAGATCTAGAAAGAACTCATCATATGACTCAAAAAAAGAAAGCAACCAACCAAATCAAAAATGGGCAGAAGAGCTAAATAGACACTTCTCCAAAGAAGACACACTGAAGACTAACAGTAACGTGAAAAAATGCTCATTGTCACTTATTATTAGGGAGTGTAAATCAAAATGACAATGAGATAATACCTCACACCTGTGATAATGGTCCATAATAATAAATATATATATATATATATATTGGCCATGGTATGAAAAAAAGGATCTCTTATAAATTGTTGGTGGGGATGGAAACTAGTCCAGCACCTATGACAGATAATATGGAGATTACTCAAAATATTATAGATGAATCTGGTGTATGATCCAGTAATTTGACTCCTCAATTCTATGAGAATACAATAACACTAATTTGAAGGTATCTATGACTGTCTATTTTTTTAAAGATGTATTTATTTATGCATACAAGAACTGGGGTACAGGCCAGAGGTGTGAGGGGTGACAGAATTCACCAGAGACAAAGTGGGGAACAGAACAGGCAGATCTACTGAAATACACTGCTGAGAGGAGCAGCAGGTGAGTCAGGAGAGGTTTGCTGTGCCATGTGGGTAGCTCCCTGACTGGGGATTGATCTCATGTTGCAGTGGCTGTGGATAGCTTCATAGATTGCATCTTAACCCTTGCACCACCAGAGAGGTCCTCTATGCCCTCCTATATTCAGTGAAGCCCTCTTTATAATGGCCAAGTTATTCAATCAACGTAAGTGTGTAAGGACTTTAGAATGGATAAAAAAGATGTGGTATGTATACACAGTAGAATACTACACACAATGGAATACTACTCTGTTGTTAAAAAAGATGAAATCTTTCCATTTTGAACAACATGGATGGGGCTACAGGGGACTGTGCTAAGCAACATAAGTCAGAAGGTGAAAGAATATTGCCCAGATGTTTTCTTTCATATGTGGTCTATAAAGAAACAAAGCAAAGTAGCAGGAAAAACTAAGCCCAAACCAATCCTTTAAATCAGACTACATTATTGAGGCTACCAGAAGGGAAAGGAAGAACGTAAGGAGCAGCACGGGGGCAGGGCTCAATGGACAGAGAGCATATTATGAGATTGGGGAAGTGTTAAGAGTATGCTGGAGGTTTGTGCGCATGCATTTGAAGGTAGCCCGATCGGTGTGATTGTGTATTTTACTCCAATCATGTTCAATTGCATAGTAAAGGAAAAGAGCAGGTGGAGAATGGGATTTTACCAGGGTAGTGGTAAAAAATAATTATCACAGTCTTGAAGCAAAAGGGAGCAAAGGAGTAGATGCAAGGTAGTGATTATAGTAATTGACTGTGATATTTAATTGGATACAGTTATGCCCAAAGAGTTTCGATTAATGCATCAGTGCCAACTAAGGGAGATCTTCTAGTTGGATTTTACAAGTCTCTTTCTTTCCCTCCATTTGAGAGTTAAATAATAAAAGTTATGTTAGGACAAATAATTACACAGTCATGATTATAAAAAGATGCACATATTTATTTAGCATATCCTTATACTGGAATCCATTATACAAGTATAATATAGAATAGATATATTTATGTGAAAAAACCATTGAATTTTATGTATCAGGAAATAAAATCAAACAGGAAAATAGAATCACCATATATACTGTTTGACTATTCCATGTGGGAAAGTTAGAGGACAAGGTTTTGTGACAACCAACCTGAGATATTTGGGGGTACTATGGTAAAGTCCAGAATTACTGAAATTAGGACACAATACATTCATGAGGCAATACTGTTAATTCTTTTCTAACTAAAATAACTTTCTTTTTCATTTTATATATATTGCTATGTTTATTTGCTTTTATTCTCTTTGTCCTTTATTTAATCTTTGTTGCACACCTATAATAAATAATATTTTTTCATATAATTTGTGAAAGTTATAAAATGAATCATTTGTGGTGCCTACAAATAAAATGAATCATTTGTGGTGCCTAACTAGATATTAGAGTCTAGTTTTGAAATTAGACTCTGAAATTTAAAAAAAAAACATGGGTAGATATAGAGAGGTTAATGTTGGTGAGAAGCCATCTGAAAAGACTATGACAATTTTTAAAAACTTAAATATGTGCTTACCATACAAACATTAGGCCATTAGTCCCAGAGATATAAAAACATTTATTTTCACAAAAAAACATACATACTTACACACAAATGTCATAATAGCTTTATTCAAAATAGTCAAAAAATGAAAACACTCCAAATATTCATCAGTGGATGAATGGTTAAACAAACTGGTACATTCACACCATGAAATACTGCACAACAATAAAAAAAAAAATGAACTACTGACACAACTTGGCTTGCTCTCACATGAACTGTGCTAAGAGAAAAACTCAGTCTCTAAAGGTTACACATTATGTGATGTCATTTACAAATACTTATTGACATGGCAAAATTATGAAGATGGAGAACAAATTAGTGGTTACCCCGGGGCTAGAAATTGGGGACAGGGATAGAAAGGAAGCCAGCTAGCTATGAGTAGCATGAAGGATCCTTGTAATCAAACTACTCTAGATCTTAACAATAGTTGTGATCACTCAAAAAATTTACACAGGTGATAAATTATATAAAATTAAATACATGCATGTAACTACCTGTTTTTAAAACTGGTAAAATCTGTTTGTCATGTTTTACTATAAACAAAATGTTACCGTTGGTATAAACTGGATAAACATAGGATCTCTCTGTTATATTTTATAACTGTACATGAATCTATGATTATCTGATTAATTAATTGTAAGGAATTTCAGATGAGAGTATGTAACATCTATTTGAGGGAGTCAAGGAAGGTTTCATACAAGAGGCATGGTTTTAACTAGACTGTAGATCTTGATATAAACCAATCAATCCGTTGTTAATAATGTTTATTATTTTTAAAAGCAAAAAAAAATCAGGATAATAGAAAACAACTTGGCAATATGTTTTGGAATGACCCCATAAGACTTTTATGGAATCAGAATTAAACAAGAAACCAGCCCAATTTATTCTTCTCATTATCTCTTATTTCAAAAATATTTATTCAACCTATTATAATTAAGTACCAATTCTTTTTTTTAAAGATTTATTTATTTATACAGGAACTGCGGTATAGTTTAGAGGCACAGGAGGGTGAGAGAATTCCTCAGAGAGAGTGGGGAGCAGAGCAGGCAGACGGACGGACGGACGGAAGACACTGCTGAGAGTAGCAGCGGGTGGGACAGGAGAGGTCTGCCATGCCATGTGGGTTTCTCCCTGGGCTGCCAGGAATTGAAGCAGCACTGCAGATGCTGCAGACAGCTTCACAGCACAGCGCTCAACCCGCTGCACCACCGGTGAGGCCCCCAATTCTTTAAAACAAGACTGTAGCTTAAGCAACAATTATAATAGTTACCAGTTCTTGAGCACTTCATATGGTCTAAAAACCATGCTAAGTAAGCACTTTCAAACAGTATCCTATTTTAATCCCTGCAACAATTGTTTGAGATAAATATTATTCCTGTTTTATAGGGACACGTGAATATATAAACTTAGAGTATTTAAATAACTGGTTTAAGGCACACATTGTAAAATCTGGCATACTTCTAAGAATCAATGTGTAAACAATAAGAAAGCTGTTTTCTTCATAGTATAAAAATAAAGAGCCATTCAACAACATTTATTGAAAGACCATTATATACAGAGCACCTTACTAGTTGTAATGGGAAGATAAAAATATTAGAAGAGAAATTGCCTGCCTTCTCTCTGTACAATTAATAGTATTGCAATCATGACTTAACTTTCTATAACATAATAGTTAAAACAGTCCCATGAATGCTAAAATCCTATATAACTTATCTTATAAAAGAATTTTTAATTAAAAACTGATACTTTATTGTCTATTTCTTTATGCATATAGTCTGAAATTTTGCTCATATTTTCAAAGTAACTCAACTTTAATTTTTCAAATCTTTCGTAAAGGGAAATATCCAAAATATTTCTCTGAAGAGTATTATGACATTGTGAATTAAATTTCTAAAGTTTATCCTTAATTTAAATCCCTCCAAGTTGTTTACAGAGGAATTTCCTCATATCAGAAATTTTATTTTAGTTTGGAAACTCATCTCCAGAAACCTGGAAAATCGTAATCACTACTCCAGTTTACACGGGTTTATTTTTAAATGACTTTTCAAAGACTGATTGTATTTTTTTTTATTTTTACAAGACCCTAATCCAGAATTTCCAGTACAGTTTTTATTATTACTTGAAATTCCAGACATTTCTTCCCTGTAATTTCTTACAGCTTGTGGGCGCCACCTACAGGCACAACTGAGAGCAATTTCGTTTGAAATGTTTAAAAATCACTTTCATCAACTTTTTATAAAAGATTTCATTAAAAGGAACAAAAATACTTAGCGCAAAATATTTAGCATTGTCAATTCATCTTAATTTTAATACCTCATTTTTGCGAAGTACCTAAATTTTATCAGTGCCAATGTTATTTAGGTTAATAAGTGTGCTTTTTTTAACTTATGTTAGTTTTTGATGTGGTTTCAACCTAATAATATAGGTTATGGTACAATACAGAACTGATATTACATATAATGAGGAAAAATAACAAAGATTCAGGGTACTCTAACCATTAACACATCCCTATGTTATGGCAACAGTCCTAACTTCATAATAGTCGAGGTCACCTGACGTTTGTGTCTACAACATCTCAGTAGTTATTTACCAAAACCAGAATTATGAATGGGCTGATACTAGGCTTTTACTCTACAGTTTTATATCCAGGTAGCTAGCAATTCAGTGCCACACTAAATGCAACAGAGAAGCTTCTTCCAGGATATCTTCCCTATTGCTTCCCCTCTGAGCCCAGAGGGATCCACAGTCCAAGTGTTGGCTAGAAATGGAAATGCAGCAGCAGGGGGGATATCCTCAATCACTTAAGGTATGCTGGTTGTTCTTAAGTAATTTCTCATTCGAAACTCAGAATTTAAAAGAATTTCTAACAAATTGATTAGGGACATTTTTCTCCCTTCCCCTTCTTCATGGATTATCATTTTTTAATGTTAAGCAAATGCATGATTTATTCATTATTTGTTATTAACATATATTGACATCCTCAAAAGTATAATGTTAAGGATCATTTGCTCTAGTTTAAAACAATTATAGGAATATATAATAGGGATATATAGGAATTATATAATCATTGTAGGTTACAAGAAATCACAATCTCGCCCTCACTTATTTCTGTTGTTGTTTAACTAGAAATGAAAATAAAACTATGTCTTGGTTTTTCTGTATTTCCTTAACTGAGTTCCATTTTTTCTCTATCATGAGGGATGGGATTCTACTGCCCATTTGTTTGATCTTTTATAGTGAATGTGATCATTTTCCTCATTCCACTAAGAAAAAAAACACCTAATATTTTCCTGTATATAAAAAAGATAGTTTGTTCCTCTTAACACTGCTTTCGCTTTTTGTCCTGTACCTTAAAAGTGATAATTTACTGAGAAGTTGAGAAATAAGGAAGGGATCACTTCAAATTTTATATATACATTTGAAATTTATGTCTACAAGGCAAAATTTTGATGACAGAAAACTTCTAGAAAATAAATAAATACAAGTTGGGACAGAATCCATCAGGCAGAAACAAGATGCCATGTGTGGGGCAAAGCTAAGAAGGAAATACATGCATCAAGCAGAGAGTTTATTAGATCAGTTAAATATGTGTGACCTGCAGGGCCTCTTCTGAATTTCCCTATCTTTAAGAATGCTCTATAAACAAAAATATCTTCATTCTATAAGGTTTTTCTCTCTTAGAGACCAATTTTGGAAGTGATCCAGTCTCGGAAGGCAGTCACTTTTGTATAAACACCAGGCTTGTTGGGTTGCCCGCATTCATCGCCCCAGCTCACTATTCCAGCAAGGTACCAAATATCTCTAGCATCTGAACTAACCAGTGGTCCTCCGGAGTCACCCTAAAGGAGAAGAGAAATTAGTAATTAATAATTCAGTCTGCAAACCTAAATAAGAGACCAGGAAAAAGACTAATCAATACAAAGTAAAAATCAAAATCAACAAGCAGCTATAAACCAGAGACTCACTGGGGGTGGGGGGGAGGGAGAGGTGAGGAAAGAAAGGACTAGAGTCAAAATAAGGGGGAAGGGGGGTGTTGCAATTGTATGGGGAATATAACCAAAATGAAAATGCATACATTGTGCAAAAAAAAAAATCAGTCTGTTTACAGAGGTATCTATTAATTTTACAACTTACGTTTAATGAAAGGAGTAGTTTCAAAAACTCTTCAGTGTATTTAAACACAGACCTGATTCTGTCTAAATGTTGTTTATTCACATAAAAAAGGAACTCCAATGCTTGTAGAATTGGATTAGCCTCAGGGTTCAGTACACTGATTAAAAGGTTGCATCTCTTCAGAGAACAAAATAACTCCTTGTACAGGCTGCCTCTTTATCATTGTGACAAAGCTCCCAAAATAAGGGTGAGGAGTCTTACTGATAAGGAACACTGACATTAGAGTCAGATATCTGGGGTTTAAATCTCAAATCTGGCCTTTAATTTACTTATTTGTAATGCACCTAATAATACCTCCCTCTGACAATTATTTAAAAGAGTACATAAGACAGTGAATATAAAGTGCTTAACATATGACTCACACAAAGCAGAACATAGTGCATAGAGTGTGTGTGTGTATGTGTATATATGTGTGTGTGTGTGTGTGTGTGTTTATATCTTGTGAACTCCAGAGTGTTGTTTCTTTTTACAGGTCTTAAAAACAAAGTATTAGCTGACCATTCCCCAAAATCTGGATCTCTAATTATAGTTTAGTTGAGAGTTCATTGAGTGTTAAGTGCTAATGAAGCTATTCATTAATTAATATATTAGCTCATTAACTCCTGTCATTCTGGTTACAAAACCTGAAGCTGGGCCTCCCCGGTGGCGCAGCGGTTGAGCGCTGGGTTGCGAAACTGCGCGCGGCCTCTGCGGCGCCGGTTCGATCCCCGGCTGCTCCCCGGCCACCAGAGGAGGGTCCCACATGGCGTGCAGACCTCTCCTGCCGCCCGCTGCTCCCCTCAGCAGTGTCCTTCGGTCCTTCTGCCTGCTCTGCTCCCCGCTCTGGCTCTGGTGAATTCTCTCACCCTCCCGCGCTTCTGACTGTACCCAGTGCATGTATAAACAAAAACAAAACAAAACAAACCAGCAAACAAATAAATAAAGCATGCCTCTATAAAAAAAAAAAAAAAAAAATTTAAAAAAAAAAAAAAAAACCTGAAGCTGTTTCCTTTTTAAATTTCAGCAATAAGGATACTGACACGTAGAAATTAAGTAGTCTAACGTCACATGCTATTCAGCAGCAGAATGTAAATTTGAATAAAATGGTCTAACTCAGATCATGCCTCCCCCCACTTATGTATTATCCAAACTTTTCTCTGATTTTCCTTTTGTCCATGTAAAATCATTAATAAATACTAACTGGATTTGAAACAAAGTATCATTTTTAAATTCAAAGTATCATTTTTTAATCCAGTAAGCATTTACCCTCATATGCAGTAGGAGATATAAAAGGAGAACAAACACAGGGGCCTTGCCCTCAAAGCATTTGCTTATAGAAATAAGAGTTGTCATCTGAAGCTATTTGAAAAGAAATCATTTTAATAATGAAATCCAAGCTTATGAGAAGATAGAGCAGAATAGGATGAAGAAATAGTAGATGCCAGAGACAACAAAGTTTAAATCTATTTAAGAGATGAAGCAAATGAGTCTGAAAATAATTAAAGAAAAAATAGCTTGTAATTACAATATTACGAGCTGAAAAAAAAAAAAGATGTCCGAAACATCAAATAGAAAAAATACAGTCTCTTCTGCCAATACTAGGTAATTCTCATGGGGGCGTTATATTAGTAAGATGGAAGTTGTGGGCCTCCCCGGTGGCGCAGCGGTTGAGCGCTGGGTTGCGAAGCTGCCCGCAGCCTCTGCTGCACTGGTTCGATGCCCGGCTGCTCCCCGGCCACCGGAGGAGGGTCCCACATGGCCCGCAGACCTCTCCTGCGGCCCGCTGCTCCCCTCAGCAGTGTACTTCGGTCCTTCTGCCTGCTCTGCTCCCAGCTCTGGCTCTGGTGAATCCTCTCACCCTCCTGCGCTTCTGACTGTGCCCAGTGCATGTATAAACAAAAACCAAACAAACAAACAAATAAATAAATAAATAAACATGCCTCTATTTAAAAAAAAAAAAAAGATGGAAGTTGTGATGGTTTATAAGTATTTTGTCTGAAGTAGAGGAGCCAGAATAATAGGAGTAGAATTATAATCTTCAGAAGAATAGATTATACTATCAACTCAGCCAATGGGGCTCTATTTTAACAAAGTGTGGAAAGACACCCAGGACATCCCCTGTCCCCAAGGATGTCCAGCCTTGCTTAGGTCTTAAGTCTTGGCAGGTTGTGCTTCCTCCTCTACTCCATGTGCACTGTCACAGTCCCAGCAAACCAGTATTCCACTTTGTTGTCTCTGTGCATTTTTAACTTCCCCTAAATCAGCCACCAGTCACTAGGGGCACACTGTCTGCCCAAGTTATTTTTCAAAGCACCATTATTATATTTTTAATTAGTGCTACTTCTCTGATTACAAAGTTATATAGTCTTTGAGGGCCTCCCTGTGGCGCAAGGGGTTAAGACGCAACCTATGAGACTGTCTGCAGCCACTGCAGCACAAGTTCAATCTCCAGCCGGGGAGCTACCCACATGGTGCAGCAGACCTCTTCTGACTTGTCCACTGCTCCACTCAGCAGTGTATTTCAGTAGATGCACCTGTTCTGCTCCCCCCTCTGTCTCTGGGGAGACCTCTCACCCCCCACACACACACTTCTGGCCTGTACCCCAGTTCTTGTGTGCATAAATAAATAAATCTTTGAAGAAAAAAAAAAAGCTATATTGTCTTTGAAGGAACTGTTGGTCTATCTCTAATCCTGTTTTTCCTATAAATCTTATTCTTTTTAGTGAGTGGTTTAGTGAGAAAACAGAAAGTTTATTAAGACTGTCTATATCATAACAGAAACTTTTAAAAACAGAAGAAGACAAACCAGGAAGCAATTGTAGTGATCAAGATATGACATACTGAAGGAATAAACTAGTGTTAACAGGAACAATGGAGACCAAAGAAATAAACCTGGAAGACATGGTCAAGATGGAATATATTCTAAAACTTAACTGTGAAGGCAATATGAAGGTAAAAGACTATGAAACCCAGTAACATAAACAAGAAATTTGAAAATGGAATATCAGTTAACATTTCAAGACACCCATTAAAATTGAGATGACACATACACAGATTTTAGTTTTATATTAGCAAATAAAACTTAAAGTGGAAATGCTTTGAAAGTGAAAAGTGAGACTAAATTTGGATAAAAGGTTAATTTTGAGACATCGATTGGAGAGTCAGTAAAGCTGATAGTTAAGTTCAAAAATAAGGCCATTTCTTTGAGTGAGTAGATAGAAATTGAGAAAAAATACATCTGACATCTGTGTCTCGATGAGTAGGAAGGCTGAGAGAGAGAACGGGGAACCAAAACAAGGAACCAGAAATGACTGCTTGGAGACAGAGAGGAGAAAATCAACATATTTCAGGACCAAAGGACCCAGCAAAAGATCACATTTTAAGAAAGAGTTGGGAAAGAATAAAAAAAATGCAAGTAATGATTTTTTTTAAAAGATTTATTTATTTATACAAGTACTGGGTACAGTCAGAAGTGCGGGAGGGTGAGAGAATTCACCAGAACCAGAGCAGAGAGCAGAACAGGCAGACTGACAAATACACTGCTGAGGGGAGCAGCGGGTGGCAGGAAAGGTTTGCATGCCATGTGGGACCCTCACCCGGTGGTGGCAGCTTTGCAACCCAGCGCTCACGCGCTGCGCCACAGGGGAGGCCCCAAGTAATGATTTTTGCACATAAGCTTATTGTTGATTTTTGAAATACTAAAATATACGGAGTCAGTTGAGTGGCAAGAAGTTGTAGATATTACATAGAAAAGAGGAAAATAAATGGGTGCTGGGTCACTCCAGAGAGAGGAAAATAGAATAATTGTGGAGCTTCCTTGCCTCTCATCTTAATTTCCTAAATTTGTAAGGGATATTTATGTCTAGGTAAATAGGGGAAGTATTTATAACAGATAGTCACTTCTAGGTAAAATAAGTGACAAAATTTCAGATGAGATTACATGACATTTGGGGTTTACTACAAAATATATCTGCAATGTTTTTGGTGGGGAAAGGAAAAGGCTAAAGGGATTATATTAAGATACATAGGGATGATATTATTCAGCAATCAAAAAAGATAAATTCATGCCATTTGCAGCAACGTGGATGGAACTAGAAGGAATTATGCTCAGTGAAATAAGCCAGGAGGAAAAAGAAAAATATTGGATGGCATCAGTGTAAAAAAAATAATAACAGTACAAAACACAGTAAAGCAAAAACGGACAATTATAAACTAGAGACATCCTGCAGGGAAGGAGGAGGGAGAGGGATCAGAGAGAGGGAGGGAGGAGCCCAGGGGACTGAGGTGATGGCGCACGGGTGCATTGGGGAAGGAAACTCTATGGGGACTACACCTGAGGGGGTGAGGGGAAGCAAATATTGTTTAAAAATGAACAATGATGTAAAAAATTAAAAAAAATAAAACATAGTAGCTAAAAAAAGATACATAGGGATGATATAAGATTGGTCATGAGTTGATAATTGTTGAAGCTGGATGCTGAGTACACTGGGGTTCATTATATTGTTATCTCTGCTTTTGGATAGAGTTGAAATTTTCAGTAATAAAAATCTGAAAATGAAACACCTAAGAGACATATGACTTTTCCTCTGAAAAGATACTTTCAAATGCTTAGTAAGTTGGAGGCAAATAGGATGTGGAAGATTAAAACAAGATTAGAAGATAAGATTAAGACAAGATCTATAACATCTAAACAGTGGTTTTATGACTGTCAAGAAGACAAATAAAATAGTTTATTCTTGTTATTCAGGTATTTATGTTCTATGAAGTTGCTGCAAACCTAAATTACTGAATGCTGAATAATTGTTCTTGGAGGAAATATAGGATTAGATTTCCATGAGCCTCTGGTTAGATTTTTGTCAACTGATCAATACATGACCATGACTTAAACCATGTTATTTAATGTTATTGATTCATAACATTGAAGTCACTACCAACAGCACTAACTCAAGTCTTAAAGCTTGTCAGATACACACATTTTCTCCAGAAGGCACATCATAGCCATCTTGCACTTCCTTACAGCATATTTGGGAACTACTTTAAACAGCAAAATCAACAAAACAATATGCACAATCATGTGGAATTAAATAAATTACAAAAAGCCCCCAAATGTATGGCATGAAAACTGCAGCAAGAAAGCAGAGAATCACATTAGATGACTCAAATTTTTGAGTCATTGTGAGCATGCACATTAGATGACTCAAATTTTTTGCCACTCTGTGTATGTTTGTGAATGATCACGAAAGTGTCTTGAGTATTGCCTTTAGTTTACAAACAAATTTTAGCAAATTAATGAATTCACAAACATGTAACTTGGAAATAAGAAGGAATGAATATATTTTCAAGTGAATATTTTATTAAGTTGATTTTATTTTGGAAGGTTTGTTTACAGAATCACCTTGAATTTTTCAGTACAATTTTGTATCTGCATTGTTCCATATCGTCCTCAACTAACTACCAGGGCCTCAGAGCAGAAACAGAAACAAGGAAGTAAATCCAGTCCTGGGCATTTGTGAGAAACATGGAGAAAGGTCAATGGGTGAAAAAGTTTAATGTAGCAAACTGAACAATAAAAATTTGTCCAGCAGGTCTACATTAAAAGTGGTTAGAAGCACAATAGCCAATGTCAGATTCCTAGTTTTTGCATTGTACTATAGTTATATTAGATGTAACCTTGGGGATACGAGGTCCCTGTGTAGTATGTATGCAAATTCCTGTAAATACATAATTATTTCAAAATAAAAGACAAAGCTATTTAACATACTAATACATCAAACCACTTACCTGGCATGCATCTCTTTTTCCTTTCAAGGAGCCAGCACATAACATTCTAGGAGTTATGACATCATTGTAAACTTGAGGTTCGTTACAGGTTTTAGTATCTATGAAATCCACCTGTACTTGCCGAAGATGATTTTGACTATAACCTAAAGGAGGGAATAGTCATATATTTGAAGACATACATATATTCTATAAGCCTTAAGAAAGTCTCCTATAACAATTGAATAAGATGGTGGTAGAAAATAAGGTTATGTATTTTTTTCAGAGTAAATATTTCCTAACTGCTTTAAATAGCTAGATGTCTAGGAAAGAAACTCAAAACTGTTTAAGTAATTTTGATTTCATTGTTAATTTTGGTAGGGGGAAATAGTGGCTTTATGATTCTCTGACCTTCACAATGAGATATACTGATGATTCCTGATAGCTTCTGGGGTTAAAAACTCAGATACACAGTATTTAATCTTGCAAACACTTTAGTAAGCACCATTATTGTAGTAGTAGTGATGTACTTGATAGTAACCTAATGCAGGAAGGAATTTAGTTATCTTCTAAATGACTTAGTTCATATATGACCAACCCACCAACATATTTTTGTATAATGACATTCTTTAAATGTCTTAGAATACCAAATTAGATTACTCTATTTGAGTTTCTTTTCAGATTCTCACCATCATTTTGCAGTGCTCCAAATCCTGTCACGAACATCTCATCACCTGGTTGAAACTGGTGGGATGCTTCAGGGAGACAAACTCTGTGTACCGCATTTGTGTAGGGAACAGGGCTAGAAAGCTCTACAAGTGCAATATCATAGTCATGTGATGGATATTTGTATTTTTCATGGACAATTATCCTCCGGAGGTTGCGTTTCATTTTTGGAGGTTTTATTGTTACTCCAAAGGAAGCAGTCCATCTGGCTGCATTCTTATAACTGAGGAGAAAGTATTAAGAATAAATTCCACTTTACTATCTTACCACAATAAAGTTTTAAAAAAACAATTTAGTCTGCAGGTATTATATAAGTTTTGTTTTTCAATGCATAGTTTTTATGAATGGAAACAAAATCACTCCAACCTGAGAACTCAGACTCAGGTCAGGTCAGGTGGAAATCCCACGGCATCTATCTTAGGATATACATGCTATTTTGCATGCTGAGTACCCACTCCAGAGCCTAAAGCTTTTTGACATTTCTGGGCATAAGTGACTCCAACAGGCAAATGGAAAGCATATCCTGCACAAGATGAGAGAACTAAATGTATTTTATATGCACCACGTTGCCTAGGCATGAACATTTTTCTCTTAAAACTGGAAATGTTCTACAATAGTTTAACAAACCTGTATTAGTATCCTATATACTATAGACATTTTACACTTGGTTGAAAGGTCTCCATTCTCTGAAATAAAGCTACTCAACCTATTCAGTTTTATCATTTGTTACTATCAAATTTCTTTATATTTAAATTTTCTTACCAAGTAGAATTTCCCCAATGGGATTAAATCTATAATCTCTGATAGAGATACACAGCAGAGAGATATAGCTCCTTTCTTTCTTTCTCTCTTTCTCTCTTTCTCTCTTTCTCTCTTTCTCTCTTTCTCTCTCTCTCTTTCTTTCTTCAAGTACTGGGTACAGTCAGAAGCGCGGGAGAGTGGAGAGAATTCTCCAGAGCCAGAGCGGGGTGCAGAGCAGGCAGAAGGACCGAAGTACACTGCTGAGGGGAGCAGCGGGCGTCAGGAAAGGTCTGCACGCCATGTGGGACCCTCCTCCGGTGGCCGGGGAGCAGCCGGGGATCGAACCAGCACTGCAGAGGCTGCGGGCAGCTTCGCAACCCAGCTCTCAACCGCTGCGCCACCAGGGAGGCCCTATAGCTCCTTTCTTTAATATAAAGTACCAAGTCCAAATATGATTAACTTTCTTTAAAATTCCTGCTTCCTTTACAAATTATTGTGTATTTATAAATGGAAAATTTCTCTACATGTATTTTGACACAATTTCCATTTCCAAATTAGGAAAACTTTGCTAAAATTTAAAACATTCTTTTTGTGATATATGCATTATCTTTATACTGAATTCATCTCAAATTTCATGAGCTATTTCCTTCCTGCCAAACCCCAGTGCCCTTTGCTTAGCCCAATCTTTGTGAGATTCAGGACTTACGTTCTAAAGCAGTGAGCGGCACTCACGAGCCATGTACAATTAATTAATGTTGCTCCACAGCGATGGGCCCCATCCCATTGCAAGCTAGCTTGCCATGGCCATTCACCCTCTTCCACTTCGGTCCCACCAATAATCCTCAGACTCTCTCTTGAGGTTTTATTCCTTCGAGTCCCACAGCCTGCCAAAGAGAGATTTTGTATTGTTAGCAGATGTTTTATGTGTCAAATTGCATTTCTAAGTCCCAAATATTTTGTGCTTTTTGCTCCAATAGTATCATTTTCTCTTGTTCTTAACTTGTCCTGTAGTGTTTCACTTATTTAACTCCTATTTAACTTATCACATTTAGAGCAGTCATTATCTCCTCTAGGATGCCTTCCCCTGCTTCCCAATGTAAAAATAATTATATATCTGTAAATGGTGTATGCAAACATATTCATGTATATGAATATATATATTCTTAAACATTGTTTATAATGGGGGTTCTCAATCTCAACACTGCTTATATTTAGGACTAGCTAATTATTTGTTTGGGCGGGGGATGCGGGGGAGCCTCAGGATTGTCCTGTGCCTCATAGGATATTTAGAAGGATCCCTGACCTATGCAAACTAGATACCAACAGCATCCCCCACAGTCAAAATAACCAAAAATATTACAGTGCGGCATGTTCCCTCAGGAGTCAAAATTGCCCTTGCTTGAGAACTATTGCTTTAGAATTAAGTCTCATGCCTCTTCTCCCATTGGACAAAGAAAATATCTCATTCATTTTACACTCATTAGGCACTGTGTTAGTGCCTAACACAGCACTAGCACATAGTAGGTTCCAAAGAAATATTGGTGGTAATAATATGTGCTCTTTAGGTATTGGGTTTATCCTTTGGTTTTCTGTTTAGTTAAATTCGTGAATTAACCAATATTCTGAAATGCTAACTGTTACAGTTTCTTCCATTTTTCAAGATAACTGTATTATGTACTAACTCTGTAACTATAGAATTTATGTCTAAATCATGCTGGATAACTCTGCTATAGGAAAGGAAAATACTAGCCCTAAAGTAGTATTTTTAAAATACATATGTATGTATATATATAAAATCTGCACCCTCAGTAATTTGTCAATATATATAACCACCGCATATTGCCTGCAATTTTCATAATATTAGAAAAATAACATTAAAATTATATTTATGGTAGAGTAACAAGAAGTTTCTGCCTCCAGCTGAAAAAAATACCAACATACAGACTACTTTCATCTAATCTTTAGGGAAATTTTATAAGAATATATAATAGATATCTACAATCAAAACGTTGAGATGTAAAAATTTTTGCCTCTTCTTTAACAATTGCACAACTCACTTTTACTACAAATGTTAATGGTACCCATACATTTACTCCAAAATTCTTCCAAGTTTGTTATTTATTCCATAATAATAAAATGAGCCTCTGAGATAAGATAAAGAAACTTGAGCTGTGCACTTTATTCTGACCCAATAATACCACATAAAGTAAGCCTAAACAATCTAGTGTTAACTTTCTGTAATCAGATAATACAATTTTAATAAATATATTAAAACTTACAATTGTTCAGAAATGTGTCTGTTTCTGTCCTGTTGATTTCTGAAATACACACAAATGGTTAATAGAACAGGATCAGCACATCAGAATTGAGCAATGCCTCTGAGGACTTGAACTACTAAAGGCCACATAATTCTATAAGATAATATCTCTAGGTTGCAAAAAAAGCAACACTGTTAATTTATTATAGACATAGTATATTCATAACCTTGGGGAAAAGGAAGTTCTCAAAAATGTTTCTTAAAAACTAGTGCAGATAAGAGTCAGCAAGGGAGGCCTCCCTGATGGTGCAAGGGGTTGAGGCACAACCTATGGGGCTGTCTGCAGCCACTGTAGCATAGCCACTGTAGCACAATCCCCAGCCTGCCAGGGAGCTGCCCACATGGCGCAGCAGACCTCTCCTGCCTCGCCCGCTGCTCCCCTCAGCAGTGTATTTCAGTAGATCCATCTGTTCTGTTCCCCACTCTGTCTCTGGTGAATCCTCTCATCCCCTGCACCTCTGGCTTATACTCAGTTCTTGTATGCATGAATGGATGAATCTTTTAAAAAAAAAATGGAGTCAGCAAAGGAACATTTTTATAATATAAATATAGTATAGTATAAAATCTTATAGTATAAATTTTTATATACTTAATCCCTCTTCCCAGTAATTCTGGTCTGTAGGCCCAGGAATCTTAATTTTGTGCTAGGAAATAAGAAGCAGGTAGCCCACAACCTCATTAGGGGAAGTGCTATTCTAAACCATAGGATTGGAGTCCCTCCATACAATGATATTTTTATTGACTATTATTTCAGATTATGAAATTTATGGGCATAGCTTCACTTGTATCGCATGTCCAGAGATTAGTCCTCACTCCCATTTAAAACGTTTTCATTGTCGGTTGAAAACGACAATGCCTCACTCCCTGGTGGCGCAGCGGGTTGAGCACCGCACTGTGAAGCTGTCCGCAGCCTCTGCAGCGCGGGTTCAAATCCCCGCTGCTAGGGAGATTCCCACATGGTATGGCAGACCTCTCCTGTCTAGCCTGCTGCTCCCCTAAGCAGTGTCTTTGGTCCGTCTGCCTGTTCTGCTTCCGGCTCTGTCTCTGGTGAATTCTCTCACCCGCCCATGCCTCTGACCTGTACCCCAGTTCTTGTATAAATAAATAAATCTTATGTAAAAAATAAATAGATAAATAATAAAAACAATGTCATCCCTTTCTAGGTTCTTTCTGCTAAAGTATTAGCAAGACAATTTGAAGGTAAACCCATTCAACTCTATCCACTGACTTCTCATCAGTCAAGCCCTAGCCCTAAGCAAACACTGAGACAACCAACATACATAAAACTCTAAGCACTCAAATTTCCTAACAGCAATTTGACCAAAATATTCTCTTTAAACTTGGCAGTATGGAAGTAATACATGCAAAAATTTTAATATTAGTTTTTCTTTCAGTGTTTAATAGTGTTGATTTACTAGAATTCTGTATTCCTAGAAAGGTTATCTTTTTCCTCACCTGGCTTTTCATAGAAAATGGCAAAAATAAGGAAGAAGTGACCACTTTTCAGTAAATATTAAAAAGCACCTCCTTGGGCTTTCCCTGGTGGCGCAGCGGTTGAGCACTGGGTTGCGAGGCTGCGGGCAGCCTCTGCAGCGCTGGTTCGAACCCCGGCCACCAGGGAGGGTCCCACAAAAACAAACAAACACCTCCTTAATCTCCCTGTTTATTTCAAGCAAGTCCTAAAGAGAGTTTTGGCTTGCATGTTGATACCACTAACAGGAGGGACTTCAGGAATGTGTGATTTATGCAGCTACGCTGAGCAGGAGGCTATGTTTTCTGTTTGAACCAGAACTTGCTTCGAAAGCAGAAAGAAGTCATAATATTCTAATAGACAGGTGCAAACAAGGGACACCATTAATTTCTTGCTCGCATTGCTTCTTTGTATCAGCCAACAACTTGTGCTTATCATAATTACATAGAAGAACTTTTCTGTCCTTTCCTCACTTAAGCTGAAGGTAAAAAGTGTTGGTAAAATGTCTACTTATCAAGAACAAAAATAAATAAGGTCGAATTAGCTTGAACAGTGTTTCCATTGATCTAGTAAGAACCAAAAAGTATGCATGTATGAACTATCAAGTACAGTTGTGTAATTTTCATGATCCACATAAATGTTAAATGCTCTTTGCATTATAATTGACATTTCCCAATATCAAGGTGAGCAGTAAAACTCATGCTAGTAATCTAAAATTTTTTTTTCACTTAGAAAATCATTAATTAGCAAATAATAATACCATGACAGGTCAAGAGAGACAATGAAAGAAAGTTCTTTTATTCTACTACTTTTAACAGAACTCAGAACTTTTTAACTGCCTTTTGAAAGACTCCAACTGTATTTGACTCCACAAATTATATAGCTGACCCTGACTATTGGAGCCTGCCTTTCTAAGTAAGAAAAAGGTCTTACCAAGGGCCTGGATATCCAGTATTATATCCATTAGCCACATGTGCTTAGAGAGCTACTGAAATGTAGTTCTAACTTGAAATGTGCCATAAATATGAAATATACACTGTATTTCAAAGCCTTAGTAGAAAAAAATATGAATAATTTTCACATTGACGACTTGTTGAAATAATAAATCTTTAGATATCAAATTATTTCAATGAATTTCACATTTACTTTAATTTTTTAATGTGACTACTAGAAATTTTGAATTAATAGATGTGGTGCACATTATAGGTCCACAGACTAAGATTCCTGTGTAACATATGACTTTAGCTCTTTTTTTCTTTTTTTTTAAAGATTTATTTATTTATTTTACACAAGAACCAGGGTACAGGCCAGATGTGTGGGAAGGTGAGAGGAATCACCAGAGACAGTGTTGGGGGAACAGAACAGGAGGAGTGACGAAATACACTGCTGAGGAGAGCAGCAGGCATGACTGGAGAAGTCTGCTGCTCCATGTGGGACCCTCTACAGTCGCAGGTCGACCAGGATCGAATTGGTGCTGCAGAGGCTGCGGACAGCCTCACAGCTCAGCGATCAACTGCCTGCACCACCAGGGGAGGCCCATGACATTAACTCTTATTTCCACTGAGGATTTCCTGTGTTTCCTAATGTCTAGTAATGAAGACCTATCATCATTTATTTTGCCCTTGTCCCCTTAAAACAACAAAACAAAAAATACCAGTTATTTCAAATTAGTCATAAAATATACCAAAACCAAGAATAAATATAAATTTTTCATTGGTAAATGGTCTAAGAGAAGCTATAACAAGGTATATTAATGACATTTGCATAGAAGGCAAAAGTATCTAACCTCTAAATTCTCAGAATATAAAATGAAAATAATAAGAAAAGAAGAGGAACATATATACAAAGCCACTTTCTCCATTTATGGTTGGATTCTCTAACTAAAGTATAAGGCCCAATATAGCAAAGGAACCCAGTCCTGGGAGTTATTTGTATTTGTATCGGAGGCATAATATTTGGGCAGTATTAAAAATTTAAAATACTTCATTAAGACAAATTTAATGCCAAAAAAAAAAGACCCAAATTAAAGGACATTCAAAAAAACGTTTTTAAATGTGCTCAAGACCAAATTTAACATGTAGCTACTCTGTGTAAGAGAAATACAAGACATAAGAGAAAAAAAATTACTTTTAATTTCAACTGATTCAGGATCTAATTCAGGGGGTCCTACAGCATCTTGTAGTTTTTCATGCAGAATACGTTGAATACGTGTGTTCAGGGTTTCAGGATCCTCAGTAGAACGAAATCTAAAAATCAGCAGCATATGAGCTAGCACTCCATGGTACTCTTGACTATGGGCCAATAAAGAAAAATTTGGTTTTAAAACATATTTCAGAATAAGATTTATGATACTATTACAATCTTTTTTATCATTCGAAATACACACAATCTAGAATTTAATTTTAAAAGATCCAGTTTGTTTTGATCTATATTATAATTATTTATCACACATAGACCTCCCAACTCAGCCTCCCTAATAGTAAGCTAGCGTGCTCAAGGTCTTCCTTCTCACAATAAGGTCTAGTTAAATACATATTTTATCAATGTAAAAAGACATTTTGGGGCCTCCGCTGGTGGTGCAGCGGTTGAACGCTGGGCTGCAAAGCTGCCTGCAGCCTCTGCATCACAGGTTCCATCTCTGGCCACCAGCGAGGGTCCCACATGGTTCCACAGACCTCTCCTGCCATGCCCGCTGCTCCCCTCAGCAGTGTATTTCATCATTCTACCTGTTCTGTTCCCTGCTCTGGCTCTGGTGAATTCTCTCACCCTCGTGCATTTCTGACTGTACCCAGTGCTTATATAAATAAATAAATCTTAAAAAAAAATACAAAAAGACATTTTGTTGTCAGCCATTCAAAATAATCAAATATGGTGAATATCACCTCTGCTTTTGATCTTCAGGTTTAATTCCCAATGTCTTAAATCCAATGATTTTTCTTAAGCAAACTTTATGCTCTCCTAAACAATTTCTAAATCTAAGAATATTAGAAAGCTTGACCAAATTACACTGACTTCATATATATGTCTTTTTAAGATATAGCATTAATATCCTTTGTGTTATTTGAATTTGTCGCTACCTTGGAATCATCACTGAATTCTTTCTCATTCTCTTTCAGCTACTCTATCCCCTCTTTTCCATATACACTTAGTTCCCTAAGAATCTGACTCCTCACTATACCACATACCCTACTTACATAAACTGTAAATAGAAATGTAAATTAGAATCTTATTTTATAGAGCAATTTTGTTTATTATAAATTTGATAAGCCATCCTCTCTGATGCAGCATTTCTACTTTCAAAAATTTAATCCTCAAAGACACTCTTGTCTATTCAAGGAGATATGTGTGTGTGTATGTGTATGTTCATCATCACCATGTTTTAAAATCAGAAAACTATGTGACAATCCAAGTATCCATCAGAAAGTCATTGGCTAAATCAACTCTGACTCAGACCTATAGTAAAATATTACACAGTTGGTTAAAGAATGAAATATATGATTTATATACAGTCATTAGAAAGCTGTGCAAAAAATAAATTGCTAAGAAGATGTGTGACACCAGAAGGGAGAAATCCTACACTGTCATAAATTAACAAGGATGTAAAATAATGGTACTTATTAATTTTTTTAATTTTAAATTTTTAAAAACGGAGGTGTGTTATTTGGGGAGTAGAATTGGAGAGGGAGATTTCACCTTCTGTTTTATATTATACTGAGGTATTTAAATCATATATTTTTTACACTGCTTTTGAAGTCTGAAGAAGCACAGGATTTAAAAGGATTAGATCTCATCCCTTTTCACTGCACTAGCATGCCTGTTCATCAACTATTTTTTTCTTCTCTTTTCTTTGTTTTTTTAAGTATTCCTACAGTGACAGGCAAATAGAAGTAAAAACAAAACCAAAACTCTTTCAAATATCCATCTCAAACCTTCTTATCACAGCAAACCTACTTGAAGGGATAAATTGTATTCTGCCTCATATTTACTTCACTGTAGTCTGCTTCCTCCCTCTCTATTCCACTGAGTCATTTCTCTACTTAAGCACTAATGACTGACTTCCTGTTGTCATAGCCAGTGGCTTCTTTTCAGTCTTTACTTGTTCTCTGAGGATTACTTGTCAATGCTAACAACTCTGTCCTGGAAACTTTGTGTCTTTAGCATAGTGGTGCCTCTCTCAAGATTTTTCTTTTCTCCTGCTTGTTGCCACTCTATTTCCTAGATCCTATTTTTATTCTATCTCCTAAATATTGTTCTTCAAGTTTTTTCATCTTTCTTTTTTTTTTGGTAATACCCTTTTTCTAAAAAAAAAAAAAAAAAATCAGTGTAACCAGACTTTCTAATACCTTCAATTGATGATGAGAAATTTATACCTTCAACTCTGTTTTCTTTTTCTTCCCCCAATTCAGACTCATGTTTCAATCTCCTGTGGTCTCTTAGTATCTCAATTCCATAGCCTATCTTTGTAACAAATTTGCACTTTTTTCTCTTGCAGTAACAGAATAAATAATAATGAGTAGCAAGATTACTAGGATAAAGAAACAAATCGGAAAGTGATTTGAAAGACAGAATTTGTTGAACTTAATTATCACCAGGGAAGGGAAGAGCACATAACGACTTTCAGGTTTTCATTAGTGTGACTGGATCTTCCTTTGAATTAGAAAATTTTCTGTAGACCTTCCACATGAAGATGTTTCATGGGGTGGCGTATAGTTCTAGAAATCAAGAAGCAATTTAGACTAGAAATAGAAATTTTGGGGGCTCCCTGGTGGCAAAGGGCTTTAAGACACAACCTATGAAGCTATCCGCAGCTACTGCAGCACGAGTGCGATACGGGCCAGGGAGCTGCCCACATGGTGCAGCAGACCTCTCCTGACTCACCTGCTGCTCCCCTCAGCAGTGTATTTCAGTCAATCTGCCTGTTCTGAATCCTCTTATCACTACCACCCCACTCTCTCGCACCTCTGGCCTGTACCCCAGTTCTTATATACATAAATAAATAAGTAAATCTTAAAAAAATCCCCATATACTTGTTTAAATATATGTATTCTATTTTCTTAGACCTTCTATTTCTTAACAGACTTCTATTTATTAATGGTTGACTATTAGGTCTGGACACTATTAAATGTTTGGAGCAGAAAGGGGCTGGATGGATGAATGTAAAGAAAACTGACAAGAAAGAGGACAAGAGAGTGACACAAACATCATCTACTACTTTCACAGGGCACTATCTGCTGTTAAACCAATGGATGTGGCTTAGATTCATATCTGTTTTCATTTGTGCTATTTCCCTAAAACAATTCTCTAACATAACAATAGCAAATCTGTCTCTCACAATCTTCTTGCAAATGCTTTCTTTTGGGTTTAGAGAATGAGTAAGGCACATTGTAATGCACTGCTTACACAGAACAGGTACCAAATGAATGCTTGCTAAATAAATGACATTTACATATTTGTTACTAACCATGAAAAAACTTCAAATTTAAATTATATTCAGAAGTCAGCAGTTTTTGGTCTACATACCTGAACTTGATAATGTGAGACTTGACAAATTCTCTTCTCAGTGGAGATCTGTCAAATGCATTTTTCACCTGTTGCAAAAATATTCAAAATGTTAGCAGGAACAACTTCGTAAAATTCTGCCAGTTAATTAAAAGCTTAAAAATATTTAAAAAATAAAAAACCAAAACAAAACAAAAAACATTGACCAACTTTTCACCATGTACTGAAATTGAGGAATCTTTTTGGTGTTCTATTCAGTGATTTGAACTGAACTTTGACTTAGGATTTCTGAAGCTGGGGACCCATAGTGACATCTGTAGTACTACACACAGAAAGAAACAAAATAGAATAAACATGCTGTTTTTTGAAAAGTGAGAGGAAACATTCACATCTGATGAACATGCTTTTATTATAGGTAGACAAAGGAAATGAAATTATTCTGCCAATACTTGTGTAATAGAAATGACTCCCTAGTCACAGGTTCCCAAACCTGGTAAGAAAGTTGCCAAGTTATCCTGGCATAATCCTCACCCAGTTCTTCACACTACCAGGAAAAGCTGAAGTTATGCTCTAAGTAATTCAATAATGATTAGAAACCATCACCCACACCCTTGTTATTTGGGCTTATACTGCTAATTTTTCTACTTCTTAAAAAATTTGACTCATCTCTCAGTATGAATATAGAGGCCTTTATGACAGAAATCATTTTCCATGGATTTCCCATAGTCTTATGTAACAAAAACTGGTCCAAGGCTAAACATTTTTAAATACTAAGTGCTTTTCAAATATGTACCTAAATAATTTTAATCTTGTAGTGTTTTGGTCAAAGTCACTTCTTTAGGAAGTTTAAGAAACAACAGCCATATTTTGAGTCACTCTCACATTCCCAGAATTTCTGAACCAGCTGATCAAGAGTGTAACACTAGGTAAGGAGAGAGTGGGAGTGACATAAATAAATGACTAAAGGTCACTTGTCAGCCCTGCAAGGCATATGCACTCAAGTCATGTACCATCAGTTTGTTTTACTTCTGTTAGGTTGTTCCTCTTCCCATTTTGTGAAAGTATGTAGATATGTTGAATGGATGTTTAGAAGCCAGACTATGTAAAATTACAATTGAAAAGTGACCACGGGGCCTCTCTTGCTTGATAGAGTCTCTAGCTGAGACTCTATCAAGCTACCGTAAGCCACAGTGGCATGAGTTCAATCCTTGCTCAAGTAGCTAACCCACATGGCGCAGCAGATCTCTCTTGTCTTGCCCACCTGCTGCCATCAGCAGTGTATTTCAGCAAATCTGCGCTTTTTGCTCCACACTCTCTTTGGCGAATCCTCTCTCAAACCCCCGCCTCCCCCCTCCCCACTCACCTCTGGCCTACACCCTAGTTCTTGTATGCGTAAATAAAAATCTTTAAAAAAATAAATAAAAGTAAAAAGTGACTGCAAATGCCCTAGAAATAGAGAAAAAGTGCTTACCATTGATTCAATTTTCTGGCTCATTTCTGTGAAACTTTTCGAAGCTTCTTTTCCAAACTCATCATACAACTGGTCACTTGTGAATGACAATGTGCTATAGTAATTGTATGTCTTCCTTTGATCTACAAGGAAAAAGGCAAACCATCATAATTTTTTACCAAGTGTGCATAAAGGATCATCATTTCCCCAATTTGGTGATTGCTAGAAAGACTGAAACAGGAAATGTTATCTCTACTCTAGTCCATCATCTTCATCATCCTGCCCTGGTCTTCATGGTTATCTAGTATAAAAAACAGTATTCACCATGATGAGATTTAGAGTATAAAAACATAAGAAATAATTGATATTCAGGGGCATTATATAGGTATCATACTGAACCTGTGACTAATTACTCATGTGACCCAGTCCTGAATAAGCCTCAAGAGGCAATAATTCATGCCATCTGGGCACACAAACATGCATGGATTCAGAAGTTTCTCAAGGGTAAATTTATTTTATGATTCTGAAGTAGATCGTTTCCTATTCAGTAAACTACACATCAATTCTGGTCATGAGAACTCTGGTGTGAGAAAATTTATTTTGGCTAACTAAATTTTATTTATTTATAGTGTCCCTTACAGGACACTTAGTTTTGTGTAGGTCTCTTGTCCTTCCATTTATTTTCTCCCACCAGCTACAGGGATTGCCTTGTCTGCTTCCTAGCCACTGTCTCTACTTTCTGCACCCAATTGAAACAACCCACATTTTTGATCTTTGAATAAACAAACATATCTTTTCATCTGTCCTCCCACACATAAAACACAGAGAGTCCTCAGGAGATCTAGTCAATAAACAATGAAGCTGACTACCTTTTCTGTATGAACACTCTGCTGAACATTAGGAATACAATGGTGATTAAGATGGTGTATGTGTGTTATAGGAAAATAGAGTGCCTATCACCCAATCTCAATCTCTCCTCTTTTCCTGTCTTGCTTCTCATTTTTTCTCTCTTCACTTAACCCCAGAGGAAAAGAAGTTAGCATTGGGCACCTGTGTCCCAGGCATATTCACACATTTCATTTAATTTACAATAACCTTCTCACTCCCTTCCAGCCCCCATCGGGATGCAGTATTTCCCACCTTTAATAAGTCAGGACCACAGTCTCAGAAAAGTAAATAAATTGCCAAACTCCAACTTGGCATAACCAAAAAAGATAGATAGGCTTTCAAGCCAAGGTCTAACTCCCCAAATACAAGTTTTCTTTATGTACGGCTTCTTGGGGTGGGGAAAAAAAAACTCCATTCACTGAAACTCTAGGAGAAATCTCTTATTTTATAAAAGTTGTGCAAAAGAAATAATGGTACATTTCAAAATAACATCCCGGTCTTCCAGAGGATTTAGTGGGAACAGAGAGAGTGAAGCCATGGATCAGACACTGACCAGGCCTGGATTGCAGGCTACAGATGCTAAAAGGTCAGGATCTCCTGTGCATTACCCACCTAAATAAGGGACAAAGGAAGTTTTTCACTTGTTTACGTCCTTCTCATGACTGACCTTGCCCTGAATGGCCAGGGCAACGTAAAGTACACAGATCACTGGTAATATACATAAATTCAAGTCAGGTTCTTAATTTATTGAAATATTGAACTATATATAGTTCACATTAGGACTAAAGTTGGGTCCAACATTCTATATTTCTAACAAGTTCCTAGATTCTGGTAACATTGCTGGTACCTAGGCACACATTGAATAATAGGTCCCAGAAAAGAGAATAGATTTGTGATTCCGGCAGTGATGTTGATCATAACAGATTCACCTTCTGTCATTCAAATCATATAGCTCCAAAGACATATAGCTCCAAAGGTCACTGGACTCAAACTGCAGGCACAATACTATGCTGTCATGGACTTTATGCCAAAATGATGTTACTCAAACCTGATCACCTCCATCTGGAACAGATTTGTTTGGTCTGGTTTGCTTATCTAGGTGTGCCAGTTTCTAAATGCTTATGTGCTATAGCCACTTGTTCTTAGTTTACGTCCCAAGCAGAGGGCAGGTCACAATATGACGGTAACACACACATCACAACAATTGCTGTTTGTTCAGGTGTGCTGTGTGGGCAGTGTAACTTTGTGTTCCCTATTACTCAGCTGATCATCCAAACAATAGCATTCAGGAATAGGTTACTGGAAAATCTTGCCAGGTTTGCATTGTATGTGTATGAGTAAGGTTTGTAAGTCTTATACCACTTGGTTTGAAAAAAAGATAAAGGAGAAGTAGTAAAAAACATTTTCTCTCACTGAGGTAAATAGACCTCTAGAATCTCTCATGAAGTATGCCCCAAGAAAATATCGTAGCTATGACTCATTCATTTTTTTTTCATTCCGTAGTCACTAGCCATCAATTAAGTAGCTGATATGAGACAAGATTCTCCTAAGTTCTGGAAATTTAAAAGTGAATAAAACATAGTCTTAGGCATCCATGGAGAATAATAATGACACAACATAATTGTACTTAACCCATTTATAACAGAACTGCCAAATTGTAATGTTGTTTCAGCTTTTCTTTTTTGTTGTTGAAAACATGCTCTGGAGAAATTACCAAAATACAGATACTTCAAATTTAAAAACCTGCAAGTGGGTAAATTTTACCAAAAGCATTTGTACTTTAAATATTTCTTTAAACTTCCCACAAATGATCCACCTTGTTTTGGAAACTGATATTGAACTTGTGTCAGCTAGTGGAAGAAAATAACCACCTTACAGATCACCATTTCTGTTTACAGAAAATAGTGTCTGCAAATTCCAATTAAATTATAATCAGGTGATTAGCTTCTTTGGTTACGGGGTCTTAAACATCAAAGCATTATCTAACCACCAAGGGAGATATTAAACCCATAGGTCATAGTGGAGTTGATTAACCTGAGGTAAGGCAGAAGAAAACTTCAGAAGGGTTGTTATACTCTGGAAGAACAGGTCTAAGGTCCCTGGGGATCTTTCTAATAACAGACTTATGGTCCTTCTAAGGAACAATACACCTGATTTTCACATCCCATCCCTTTAATCATTTGCAATATATCCAAAGATAAGATTTAAAATAACAAAACCAGACACTCATTCAACATTATATCACTCTGAGCATTTTTCCAACTTACTAATACAGAATACAGCCTACTTCTCTATGATTCTTGTTTTTCCAGTTAAAATTTATTGAGTTGTCAGGATTTCAATGAGCTGGAATTATTTTAAATCAAGGAGATTGCCGTATGACCCCAAACAACTCAATATGTTGGGGTCCTCTGACCTTCCTCTACCTAAGACTTGCTTATCACTGGCAGCTCTTCCTGCCTGCTTGTGTCTGTGGAAGTGTCCTTTACTTCTCTGTCCCTTTTTGAATAAGCCTGTTCTTTAAATATAAAAAAAAAAATTAAAAAGACCTGCTTATCACTAAAAAAACTAGCATCCTCTTCCCAGCAGGGGCATTACTACATCAAAGATAGAATAAAGAATTCTCCCTGGCTTGTGAGGATGAAATGAGAGACAAGGCAGGTAAAAATTCTTTGAACCTGTCATGCAAATGAATTACAAGTAATGAATGAGTAAGCCTGAGGCAAATCAAAACAGGAATGGACACGAGGAAATATTGGGGATAAATCTCATGATGCCAGGACATCCCATACTTACTGTATCTCACATAATGAACAATCAGCCCAATGCACACTGCCAGTACAATTAGGGAGATAAAGGTGATGAGGCCAATAACCCAGGGCTCCAAACAAGCTCTCTTTCTGACTCTCACCACAGCTGGCCTGAAAAAGAAAACAATAGATTAATGATATTGCAAAGCATACTGTACCCATCTCTTAGGAAAGGAGCTATTTCTGGGGAATTTGGGACACCGAGGTGGTAGAGTACTGTTTTAGTTTAGAACAGGTCACAATCCCAAGCAGCTGAAGACAATCCTGGCTCTGGTTGCTGTATTATAGGCAAAAAATTTGTGTCTCAGTTTCCTTCACAATAAAATGAAGATGGGTCCTCCCTGGTAGCACAGGGGTTAAAGACAGTGCTATCAAGCGATCACCAGCCACTGCCACACCAGTTCAATCCCCGGCTGGCCACCGAGCAACCTACATGGTGCAGCAGACCATTCTTGCCTCGCCCGCTGCTCCCCTCAGCAGTGTATTTCAGTAGATCTGCCTATTCTGCTCCCCACTCTCTGTGGTGAATCTTCTCACCCCTGCACCTCTGGCCTACACCCCAGTTCTTGCATGCATAAATAAATAAATCTTTAAAATATAAAATAAAATAAAGATGGTATAGGACCAGGTGATATAGGTTAAGGTTTTGCTCATTGTATTGATGGGAGGGTTAAATAAATTGCCGTATATAAAGTGTTTACAACAGTGCCTGGCATATAGAAAGTGCTAAGTGTTAGCTGTAATTTATTTTCTCTGGCTGTGCAAAGACACTGAGTTATACACTGTAAGAGCTATGAAAACATTTAAAGCCTGTTTGAACACTCTAAAAGTTTCAACATCCTATGAAACATGTTATAGCTTGAACTATGCCAAATTCCAGAAAGAGTTTCTAATTCTATTTATCTCTATTTTTCTTATTATCTCTAAACCCAACTTTGAGGATACAAATAAGAGGTAACTAGAGAATTCTTCTGAAGAACCTGAGTTTTGAGCTAATATTTACTTCTAAACTTCAGTGATGCTTCAGGATATCCCTTCTGATGAAATTCCCTCAACCTGTCCCATGTGTTCTGTCTTGAAAACACATAATGCTAAAAGATGTTGGTCAACCTGATTTTTGTTTGATAAGTAAATTTTCCTTTCCCTTGCTAAGAAAGTTCAAAAGTTTGAAAAAATGAAACAAGAAGTCAGAGTTGAGTACAGAGTTTAAATTTATATTCCAAGTTCAGAGTTGGGTATAGAGTTGATTATTTTAAATTTCTTGAACTAATTATCAAGTTGGTAGACTCAGTGGTATGTATTCTTATCTCTGTAAGCCTGTCTGGTACATGAGGATGGGAAGAAAATCAGAGGGGAATGTGTTGTTATCCTGGAGAGAAACCAGGGATTGAATTAGAATAAAGAGAATTCTGGATCCAGCTCTTCCCTCACTTACTTGTAGTTTGAGCAAACTCTAAGCTGAGTTTCTCCATCTGTCAATAAGGGACAGAATACCTCTTCTGTCTGAAGAACATGGTGGATTATAAGAACCCATTATCAACGTGAAAACTTTTTGCAAACTGCAAAGCATTTCATAATATATAATTTTAGCTTACAGGAATCAAGGAGATATTGTTTCCCAGTGGTACAGGGCCAGGAAATGATATTATCATTTGATCCCTGCCACACCATCATCACATCCTGGTTCTGACATGAAGTTCTGTTCTATGGGAACATCGTTGCAGAAGTGAGTAGTGTCATCATTACATCGTGACTCTACCCCTGCCTAAGGCCCTGGGATGTAGCAGAAGGCTCCAGGGACTTTACTTGGTCTCCTCCCATGTACCTGTGACTTTCCCATGGGGCCGTAACCAAGGGAACTTCATCTTCCTCTCTCCAATCTCTTCCATCTCCAGTTCTCCCTTGAGTGGAATTGCAAACACCTGTTCCTAGAATGGCAATTATTGCAATATAAAAAGACTTCTCCATGTGATGGTTATTTTTTTATGTGCAGATGTGTCTAAAAACTGACTCCTGTTCTTTCATCCCTGAATGCTTGCTATCCACTTGTTGCAGAAGAAAGGAGATGCATATAGCAGACGTAAGCAAAACTTTGAGGGGTACAAGGGGAGGGAGGTGCTTCTCTACTACTGTCAAAACATTCCAACTTGTAATTATAGGAAATATGACATAATTATCAAAAGTATATGATCATTATGCAGAATTCTGAAATATCAGTTCTATTTATTCCACAACAACTTAAGTATGACAGAAAAGTAAACAATCGTAGCATTAAGGCAGAGCTACATGTGTTAACATGCAAAAGGTCAGTGACACATTTTAATAAAAAAAAAGTTGGCAGAATAATATGAATTCCATGTTCCAGTTTTTGTAAATAATAAAACCATCTATTTTTGTGGATAACAAAATATGTAGAGACACAATTATTAATTTTAAGAAGTGGAATAGAAATGAGACTTTATTTTAACTTATGTACTTTATATTGTAGTGGATTTTTTTAAATAAGAAAAACCATGGTGTTTATACATGGAGACCTGCACATTATCATGTCCAAAGTACCAGTGTGTCCTTTTTTCCCTTAAACCCGCATTTCATAACTATTTTAGTGTTCTGTCTTTGTTAGTTTTGAATGAGATAAGAAGCATAGCGTGGGACAAAGAGAAAAGAGAATCTATCTAAAACACCTCGATTAAACAAGAGATTTTTCAAAATGCTATAACCAACTTATTTACTGTATACTCTTGAACCAACAGATTCAATTCTCTCCCTTACTTTTCTCCATATGAAAAAGGGATAAAATTCCAGGCCTCCTGACCTGATGATCTATGTAAACATAGAAATAACATTGTAATATTTTGAATGCACAAATAGAGGATCACTGTATAAAAAACAATGACTATGATTATTATCTTCATTATTTAATTATTAATAATATGGGTAATGAGCACATTACTGAGATGTTTGTGATTTGAAACATTAGCTCTTCCCTTCCCAGTCAGTATGTATTGTTTGTCAAACTGATTCATCCTGTTTCTTAATTACTTTTTTGTTGTTCTCTTAGTAAGTTATTCATTATTGAATTGCTCCAAGTTATATGTGGTAAAAGTGTGCTAAAAAAATTACCAAAACGAGGCCTCCCCGGTGGCGCAGCAGTTGAGCTCTGGGTTGCGAAGCTGCCTGCAGCCTCTGCAGCGCCGGTTCAATCCCGGCCCACAGGGCGAGGGTCCCACATGGCACAGCAGACCTCTCCTGCCGCCCACTGCTCCCCTCAACGGTGTATTTCTTCGTCAGTCTGCCTGTTCTGTTCCCTGCTCTGGCTCTGGTGAATTCTCTCACCCTCCCGTGCTTCTGACTGTACCTAGTGCTTGTATAAATAAATAATCTTTAAAAAAAAATTTACCAAAATGAAGGAACAAATCCATGTTACATGTCAACAGGCACTTATGTAATTAACACCTTCCTGCGCATAAACCCTGTCAATAATTAGTGCATCCTGCTAAAACTTAGCTGAATCTCCTTATGTAAAATCACCTCAGATAGATGATTAAATTCTAACTGTTTCAATGGTATCAAATTGATTTCTTTGTATGATTTTTCTTTTCAGTTTGGGTACGTGTGTGATTAGATAGTGACTATAGCTGATAAATATACCTATTGAGGTTAACATAGCAATTAAAATATGGGTGAGTTTTATAAGTCCTAATATTCAAGGTGCATTTCTATAAGTCTTACTATTCCAAAAGATAATATGTCCAGAGTTGCACTACCAATACCACTTGTTAATATGTCATCTTTAGAATAGTGTTAAAAAAGCAAAGCAGCAAAAACAAAAAAAAAAAAAAAAAGGAAAGGGGATAAAAGCAGTAACTGTCAAATAAACCACATGGCAACACTGGAGACTGGAAAGACAAGACTCACAGCGTTTAACAGGGAAGTCTACCAAAACAAGCCCCTACACAACATCACCACCGTGGATCAATAGTGAATCTCAAACTCTGTTCATTTTCTATAATATATTCTTAATTTGCATGTTTCACCAGCTCAGTCCAACTGAACAGTTTTGAATGAACATGTCAACCATATCTATATAGCTGGTGGTTCCAAATATTATCAACTACTTAAACCAAAGTTCAGCAAACTTTTCTGTAAAGATCCAACTAGATCTGTATTGGGCTTTCTGGGCCACATTTCTTTGTTGTAACTATTCAGTTCTGCAGCTGCTGTGCAAAAGTAGTCATGGCCAATACATAAACAAATGAGTATAGGTATTTCCATTAACACATTCTGTACACTGAAATTTGAATTTGGTATATGTAGGGGCAGGATGGACAGATCAGTATCTCTATGACCCAAGCAGACCGGGTAAAGGACAAGTTCTGGAGCCCTCAGTGGCTTTTCAGGCTTTTATTGGAATTTACCAGGTACACAGCAGGCAGGGGTGCTGGGGGGCCGGGAGGCTGGCAGGCCACCCAGCCCCCAGCAAGTCTTCACTCTTCTAGGGCTCTCTGGCATTCTCTGGTTGCCTTGTTCTCTGCTGCTCTTGTGGTTCTGCTCTCTCTGGTAGTTCTGTTCTGCTGGTGTCCCCATGACGCTGCCCTTATAAGCCCAGTCTTAGCCCAGGTGAATCCCATCTACATATGCCCACACCCTATTCCAGGTGCCCACTATCAGGCATGCATTCAGGACCACAGGGTTCTGTCATCTATCCTAATGGTGGGAGGGCAGAAAAGCCTGATACTTTTTACCTTACCCTACAGTATAATTTTCACATATCATGTGATTATTTTTCTTTTTATCTGTTTTCAACCATTTAAAAGTACCTGTCTTCACTCAAGCAGCAAACAAAAAGCATGTGATGGGCCAGATTAGGCCCTTGGGTCATAGTTTACTGATTACTAACTTGGGTAATAGCCTACAAGTCAATGCTAATTGTATTAGGAAGCTATGATGATCTTCTCATTTTCTAGATTCATTCTCTTGGCAACTCTAATGTAGTCTGTCTTCAATCTCATTCCCACCAAACTTGTACTTTCACTAAGATTTGTCCTATCACTTGATAATAGGTTTTTGTTCAGTCTCCCAAGTCTTGAATCATTCTCCATTGCTATGAGCTGTCTTTCTAGAGGTGATTTAACCAATAACTGATATTACTTAAAACCCAAGTCAGCTTCAGTTACTCTGGTATTCACCCTCTTCCCTACAAACTCTCAAACTCTTTGGCTTTGCTCCTGTTGCCTCATCTGAGAGTATGTTCTTGAATTACATCATAAAAACCTGTGTATATTAAACAGCCAATTTAAAAAAGTACCCTCCACTTCAGTCAGGTCTCTTGGATGCTGAGTATCACAGTATAGTAGGCATTTAAGCTCCTGGGATAGGGTCTTAGTCTTACTTATCTCTATATTCCCTGACCATGTGCTCAAGAAATATTCAGAGGGAACTGAACTGAGCTTGACTAAACCAAATTGAACTGACCATTTGCCAATACCACTGTGTGAATGTCCATCTTTCTCAAAACACTTCTGTATAATCTTAAAAAAGAACTTATACACAAGAAAGACAGATCAGAGATTATAAAAATAATGATGATTTAAGTAAAGCCTGATTTCAGTATAGGAGTCTATACAATGATCAAACTTTATGGCTAATATTTCTATTTCACCTATGTTCAAAACATAAGATTTTCCGACAATTATTTGATCTACTGTAAAAGTTATATAGTACAGAAAATGATTAATACAAATAAGGGGACATTAATTTCAGGAGACCTATTATTTTTTTGTCATTGAATGTATGTATGTAACAAGAGCCAAACAAAAACAGAAAGGATGATGCTGCATATAAGTAACAGCATAGTACCTTATGACATTGATAATTCCGTTGTCAGTGCTAAAGACTTAAAATATCACTTAATAGTATTATTTCATTTTTATTGTGTTTGGTTTCATTCTTTAGTGATTAGTGTAGTGTCTGCTTATTGCAGCCACACAAAATCTTCAGATACTTTTTGTATGTGTGGAAAATTCATACCAGCTAATATTGGTGAAATCTTTAATCTTTCTTTTTTCTAGAATAAAACTATACAAATATCTAGGGTGAAACTAAATTTTGTATATGTGTGCATTAATCATATGTTTTTATTGCTGGGTTTTTAAGAAGAAATAGAAAACAAATTACTTTGTATAGAATTACAAATAACATATTTTTGTCCTATTTGCTAATACCCAAACACATCTATAAAGCTTCTGATAGTATAAGCCAGGTCTTTGCACTGGATGATGTATTCATTTCCTACAATGCTATTTATGAATAATACAGAAAATTTACAATTATACTAAGGTAGTCTGATTGCTAAACAACTCTTTCCATTTCTCTTTTATAGCATTGAAAACAAATGGTAGGAAGCTTATTATTTTCATTGTTCTATTTATATTTCATTTTCTTCCAAACTGGTTTAAGGTGGCTTAAAAGGATATGTATGCATATGTGTGTGTGAGTGTATGTGTATATATATAATATATATATACATATACATACACACATACATAGATATCCTTTTAAGCCACCTTAAACCAGTGCTTGTGCATATATATAATATACAATGTACGTGTATGTATATATAAAACCATCTATGGATTTATGTGGCATTAAATTAAATTTAGAGGTACAAGATGAAAGCAAAGATAAGCAAAAGCATAAAATGGAAATAATAATGAAACTTCATATCAAAATTCCCCTTGAGTCCTTTACTTAGGTAATTTTTTTTAAAAGATTTGTTTTTATACAAGAGCTGGGGTACAGGCCAGAGTTGCGGGAGGGTGAGAGGATTCACCAGAGGCAGATTCACCAGAGGATTCATCAGAGGCAGGGAGCAGAACAGGCAGACAACAGAAATACACTGCTGAGGGAAGCAGAGGGCGTGACTGGAGAGGTCTGCCACGCCATGTGGGATTCTCGCCGGCCGGCCAGGATCAAACCCACACTGCAGTGGCTGAGGACAGCTTCACAGCGTGGTGCTCAACCTACTGCGCCACCGGGGAGGCCCAGCCTTTACTTAAGTTAGGACACAAAATTTATAGCTTTCTAACAGCCAACTCAAGAATAAAACAAACTCTGCTTAGATACATTCTTTTCATATCACCAACAGATAAAAACTGAGCTCAACAGCAATACAATTTTTAAGTACGCACAAGAATACTGTATAATGTAATGAACTATATTTTCTACATTATTCTTAGCATAACAATAAAAAGTATTTTTACAATACTCTCAGTATGTCCCTAAATTCTGACAAGTGGCATCAATTGCTATTATTAAAAGCAGTTGGATGAGTGAGGGGGAATCAGTGTGAAATGATTCCGATAAGAAGCTCTATGAAAATTTTCAGAAATGTCTGACAATACTTCATCATATTCAAATAACTCTACATGGTATTTCACATTATAAAGTATCTAAAGATTATTGAAATAGTAGGCATAAAAATGGATTTAAAAAAAACATAGTATTGGGCCTCCCCGGTGGCGCAGCGGTTGAGCGCTGTGTTGCGAAGCTGCCCGCAGCCTCCGCGACGCCAGTTCGATCCCCGCCTGCTCCCCGGCCACCACCGGAGGAGGGTCCCACATGGCGCGCAGACCTCTCCTGCCGCCCGCTGCTCCCCTCAGCAGTGTACTTAGGTCCTTCTGCCTGCTCTGCTCCCCGCTCTCTCACCCTCCCGCGCTTCTGACTGTACCCAGTGCATGTATAAACAAAAAACAAACAAAAACAAACAAATAAATAAATAAAACATGCCTCTATTAAAAAAAAACAGATTAAAAAATAAATAAATAAATAAACAGTATTATTTAGTAGAATGGTAAGTGAATAGATATTGTGAATGACTATATAACCTATCACTTAGGCAACTTACAGCCTATGCATCCCATATTTAACCAACCATAAAACATTAGTGATAATATCTTTCCTCCCACCTACTTTAAAAGGAAGTTATGAAGATAACATATGCTATCATCAGACTTTGTTAGAGACACGTACTATACAAGTATTAGTGGTAACTCAACAGTAAGGAATGCTTTGAACTCCATTGCATTGTCATCAAGGTCATTAAGTTCCCAATCAGATTTGGTACAGCAGAGAAAATTACAAACTGAGATTTAGGTGGACACTTTGCTGACCTCTAGAAATTTATAATCACAGAGAAACAGGGTGGTAAAAATTAAAGATATTATTAAGTAAATAAGTTTACAGACTTACAAACTGAACTATCTTAACCCTTAATTCCACTAATCTATTTGCTTGTTTCTCCTTAAATTCTTTCCAGTTTAAAATACTAAATTTGGCAGGATCTGAGCAAGCAGCTTTAAAGCAGCAGTTTCCTACAGAAATGTCATAAGGAAATGTAAACACTTAAAAATGTGAAAGAAAAATAAGTTTTAACAGGAGCGGGTTGAGTATGTATGACATGTGTATTGGAAGAAAAAGGGGTTGAGACATAGGAACTAGAGATACTCTGAAGTTGCCAATAGAGAGTAAAGACTCTGAGAAACTTTTTGCAATGTTAGATGTCCTCCTACAAAATCTTTCTCGTGCTTTGTGTAGATGCCTCCTGTGAAAGCTGTAGGAAAATAACTGAACTGAAGGACCAGTGAGCTGCATCTTTTGTACTAAAATGTTTTCATGTAAAGATTGAGTCCTTTCATCTAAGTCCTTACTTTCTTATATGAATACGCCAAGAGCATATTCAATATCACACAGGTCCCCCATTCCCTAACTGATGTGTGCACTCTCGTTTTCCTCGTTAAAAACAATGGACATTTTAATTGATCTGGAAACTCTTTGATTTTCACCGAACTTAGTGTCCCATGATACAAATAACCTAGCAAAACTTGGTTATTTTATTTACTGTTCAGCATTTACTAAAACAATCAACTGTCATATATTTTTTAAAAATATTTCTGCTTATATGCCACATAATATGGAATGGTCAAACTAAGGGGCTCCAAATCATTTGAAACAATCCAAAAAACATACATAAGAGTAAATCAAAAAGTTTCTATCTTGGGCCTCCCCGGTGGCGCAGCGGTTGAGCGCTGGGTTGCGAAGCTGCCCGCGGCCTCTGTGGCGCCAGTTCGATCCCCGGCTGCTCCCCGGCCACCGGAGGAGGGTCCCACGTGGCGCGCAGACCTCTCCTGCCGCCCGCTGCTCCCCTCAGCAGTATACTTCGGTCCTTCTGCCTGCTCTGCTCCCTGCTCTGGCTCTGGTGAATTCTCTCACCCTCCTGCGCTTCTGACTGTACCCAGTGCATGTATAAAACAAACAAATAAATAAATAAAACATGCCTCTATTAAAAAAAAAAAAGTTTAAATAAAAAAAAAAGTTTCTATCTTACTTGCATTTTAAGTGAGTTTTAAAGCCTCTAGACTCATAAGGTTACATTTTGTGGAAGCTATTGAGGGCCCCTAGGATTGGAATTTGCCAGTTGGAACGCAAGCTGTGACCCTGAGGGGTCCTCTAGTTCGCTATTTCCCTAGTAAGAATTCCTCAGGTAGGGCCTCCCTGGTGGCGCAAGGGTTAAAGACAGCACTATCAAGCTATCACCAACCACTGCAGCACTAGTTGGATCCCTGCCAGCCAGGGAGCAACCCACATGGCACAGCAGACCTCTCCCACCTTGCCTGCTGCACCCCTCAGCAGTGTATTTCAGTAGATCTTCCTGTTCTGCTCCCGGCTTTCTCTGGTGAATCCTCTACACACACACACACACTCCCTACACACCTCTGGCTTACACCTTAGTTCTTGTATACATAAACAAATACATCTTTAAAAAAAAATTCCTCAGGTAATCTAGAAATTTCTGTGCATAACAAAACTCTATCTGAACAATAATTTAGTGATGAAAGGCAACTGGAAAATGTATGGATTATGTTTATATTTACATCATTCTTCCGAAAGTAAAGTTGTTGATGAATGAACTTCCTTCTCATTTGCTAATTGGTGATATATGGAAATGTTGAATCTTGACTTTTGGATGGAACACAAAATTTATAAAACTGATCACTATATACTCACTGTAGTTTAATGAGGCACTAATGTAGTGTCATTTTAATAATGACATGCAGTGAAATATACTGAGACATATTAGAATAAGAAGTTGCTATATAAGTGTACACATGAAAATTAAGACAAAAGTATTACTTTATCCAAAAGAATAAAATATTTTCTATTGCCAGTGTCCATATTTTTTAATGCGTGTCTATATGCTAATGGCTACCAAATCTATCACTGCTACTCACATCATTTGTCTAAACTTCAGGCCCATATGTCCATCTGCTTGTTACTATCACAATAGGATATAGTTTTTCATCTTCAAACTTAACCTGTCTATGGTAGAAACTTACAGATGTTATCCCAAATTTTTGTTTTTCCTTATAATAATATCTTCCATATTTGATAGGGCACATGGGCAAAATTATTCCTTATTATTTTGTGAACTGTTCTATCAGTACTTACCCTACCTCCAGACTTGTTTTTCATTAAAATTAATAAAACTCCATTTTTTTAAAATAATAAATTTTATTTTTATATTCCCCCATACAATTGCAAACGCCCCATTCTGACCACAATCCATCCCCTCCCGCCCCCCACCCCCCAAAAAGTATCTCTGGTTCATAGTTTTTTGTTGATTTTGATTTTCACTTTCTTATATTCAGTTTCCTGGTCCCTTATTTAAGTTTTCTAGATTCCTGCTATGAGTGAGACCATCCGGTATTTTACTTTTTCTTTTTGGCTTATTTCGCTGAGCATGATCCCTTCCAACGCCATCCATGTTGCTGCAAATTGCATGTGTTTATCTTTTTTGAATGCTGAGTAATATTCCATGGTGTATATGTACCACATCTTCTTGATCCAGTCATCTATTTTTGGGCATTTGGGCTGTTTCCAAAGCTTAGCTATTGTAAATAGTGCTGCTATAAACATAGGGGTGCAGGTGCTCTTTGGAATGGATGTTTCTGTGTCCTTTGGGTAAATACCTAGGAGTGGAATTGCTGGATCATATGGAAGCTCTATGTATAGTAGGTCCAGAAATCTCCACACAGCTCTCCATAGTGGTTGGACCAGTTTGCACTCCCACCAACAGTGCAGAAGAGTTCCTTTTTCTCCACACCCTCGCCAACATTTGTTGTTGCTAGTTTTTTTAATATGTGCCATTCTCACTGGTGTAAGATGGTATCTCATGGTAGTTTTGATTTGCATTTCCCTGATGACAAGTGATGTTGAACATTTTTTCATATGTCTGTTGGCCATTTGCATTTCCTCTTCAGAGAAGTTTCTTTTTAGCTCTTCTGCCCATTTTTTGACTGGATTATTTTCTTTGTTGTTGCTGAGTCTCATCAGCTCTTTGCAGATTTTTGTGATCAGTCCTTTATCATCAGTATTGGGTGCAAAAATGTTCTCCCAATCTGTGGGGTTTCTCTTTGTTTTGGTTATTGTCTCTTTTGCTGTGCAGAAGCTCTTTAATTTGATGTAGTCCCAGCTGTTTATCTTTGCCTTCACTATCACTGCTTTGGGTGATGTGTCTGTAAAGATGTCTTTGATGTGCAAATCCCGTAGTGTTCCGCCTATATTTCCTTCTATGTATTTTATGGTTTCAGGTCTTATGTCTAGTTCTTTAATCCATTTTGAGTTGATTTTTGTGTATGGTGTGAGGTAATGGTGAAGCTTCATTCTTTTGCATGTAGCGACCCAGTTTTCCCAGCACCATTTATGGAACAAACTTTCTTTGCTCCAATGCATAGTCTTTGTTCCTTTGTCAAAGATTAGTTGACCATAAATCTGTGGGTTTATTTCTGGATTTTCTATTCGATTCCATTGGTCTGTGTGTCTGTTCTTGTTCCAATACCATGCAGTTTTGATAATAATGGCTTTGTAGTATAGTTTGAAGTCTGGGATTGTGATGCCTCCATTCCCTTCTTTTTTTTTCAGTAGAGCTTTGGCTATTCGGGGTTTTTGGTGATTCCATATGAATTTCATCAATAATTGTTCTATTTCTTTGAAGAATGACATTGAAATTTTGATTGGAATAGCATTGAATCTGTATATTGCTTTTGGTAGGATGGCCATTTTAATAATGTTTATTCTTCCAATCCATGAGCAGGGGATGTCGTTCCATTTCTTTGTGTCTTCTTCTATTTCTTTTAACAGTGTTTTATAGTTTTCTTTGTATAGGTCCTTTACCTCTTTTGTTCGATTTATTCCCAAATATTTGATTTTTTTTGTTTCGATAATAAAAGGGATGGTTTTTTTGATTTCTTCTTCTTCAGATTTATTGTTTGTGTATAGGAAGCCTACTGACTTTTGCGTGTTGATTTTGTATCCTGCCACTTTACTGAATTGATTGATGAGTTGAATTAGTTTTTCTGTGGAGATTTTGGGGTTCTCTATGTATATTATCATATCATCTGCAAATAGTGATAGTTTGACTTCTTCTTTTCCTATTTGGATTCCTTGGATGTCTTTCTCTTGTCTTATTGCTCTGGCTAGGACTTCCAGTATTATATTGAAAAGCAGTGGTGAGAGTGGACATCCTTGTCTTGTTCCAGATCTTAATGGAATTGCTTTCAGCTTTTCACCATTGAGAATGATACTGGCTGTTGGCTTGTCATAGATGGCCTTTATGATGTTGAGGTATGTTCCTTGTATCCCAAGAATTTCAAGGGCTTTTATCATGAATGGGTGTTGCACTTTGTTGAAAGCTTTCTCAGCATCTATTGATATTATCATATGGTATTTCTATTTCTTTTTGTTGATGTGCTGGATAACGTTGATTGATTTTCGGATGTTAAACCATCCTTGTGTCCCTGGAATGAATCCTACTTGGTCATGGTGAATTATCTTATGGATACATTGTTGGATTCTGATAGCTAAAATTTTATTGAGGATTTTTGCATCAGTGTTCATTAGGGAGTTTGGCCTGTAGTTTTCCTTTTTTGTGTTGTCCTTATTCGGTTTTGGTATTAGTGTGATATTGGCTTCATAGAACGTGTTTGGTATTGTCCCTTCCTTCTCAATTTTTTGGAAGAGTTTGTAAAGGATAGGCACTAATTCGTCTCTGAATGTTTGGTAGAATTCATTTGTAAATCCATCAGGTCCTGGGCTTTTGTTTTTGGGGAGGTTTTTGATTACCATTTCAATTTCGCTAATTGTAATTGGTCTGTTTAGGTGTTCTATTTCTTCTTTATCTAGCTTTGGGTGATTGTAGAGTTGTAGGAATTTGTCCATCTCCTCTAGATTGTTGAACTTGTTTCCATATAACTGTTCATAGTAGTTACTGATTATTCTTTTAATTTCTGCTGTGTCCGTTGTGATTTTTCCTCTTTCATTTATGATCCTGTGTATTTGTGCTTTCTCCCTTTTTTTCCTTTGTGAGCCTGGCTAGGGGTTTGTCTATTTTATTTATTTTTTCAAAGAACCAGCTCTTGGTTTCATTGATCTTTTGGATTGTTTTTTTAGTTTCAATTCCATTTATTTCTGCTTTGGTTTTTATTATTTCTTTTCTTCTACTGGTTTTGGGGTTTTTTTGTTGTTCTTTTTCTAGATCTTTGAGCTTCGAGATTAGGTTGTTTCTTTGAGTTCTTTCTTGTTTTTTGATGTGAGCTTCTATTGCTATATATTTTCCTCTTATTACTGCTTTTGCTGCGTCCCATACATTTAGGATATTGGTGTCCTCCTTGTCATTCAATTCAAAGAATTTTTTAATTTCTTCTTTGATCTCCTCGTTAGTCCAGTGGTCTTCCAGTAGTGTGGTTTTTAATCTCCATGAGGTAGGATAGTTCCTTGCCTTCTTTTTATGGTTTATTTCTAGTTTGAAGCCTTCGTGGTCAGAAAAGATGGTTTTTATGATTTCAATCTTGGTGTATCTCTTGATGTTTGTCTTGTGCCCCAGTATGTGATCGATCCTGGAGAATGATCCGTGTGCGCTTGAGAAAAATGTGTACTCCGCTTTTTTTGGGTTTAGTGTTCTATAGATGTCTGTTAAGCCCAAATGCTCTAGGTCCTTATTTAGAGCTTTAGTTTCTTTACTTATTTTTTGTCTTGTTGATCTATCCATTGTTGATAGTGGTGTGTTGAAGTCTCCCACTACGTATGTGTTTTCTCTGATGTCTGTAAAACTCCATTTTATATAAGGCACTGTTATTCTAGGTTTTCTGTTATAAGGAATCTGATACTATTATAATATGCAAAACAGATTAGTTACAATCAAAGTAAATTGTCACTTTTATATATTGATCTAGGGAAAAGAAGATATCAAGAAATATAATTATCTTGTAGTTACTGTATATAGGAAAGATAATAAAATACTTTTATTTGATATTCTCTAGAAGTATTTGAAATGCAAATACATTCAGCATGAATAAATCAGGAGACCAAATTTCCATCTATGATCTCCTTATCACTCCTTATAATAAGCTCTATGACTTTAAGACAATGACTTCTGTTTTCTTGCTTAGAATATACAAAGGAATGTACTTTGACCTTCAACAGTTTGGGTTTGGTCTTCTGACTCAAACTAGTTGACTCTGAGCAAATTGCTCATCTTTTCTGAGTTTATGTTCCCTCATGTAAAAATGGAAATAAATACAGGCCTCCCTGTTGGCACAGGGGTTGAAGTCTCAGCGTTAGCAAGATATCACCCAACAGCCACTGTGACCTGGTTCAATCCCCTTCTAGTGAGCTAACCCTCTTGGCGCAGCAGACCTCTCCTGTCTCACCCACTACTCCCCTCAGCAGTGTATTTCAGTCAGTCTGCCTGTTCTGCTCCCCACTGTATCTGGTGAATCCTCTCACCCCACCCCCCACCTCTGGCCTACACCCCAGATCTTGTATGCATAAATAAATAAAAATAAATATTTAAAAAATAAAATAAAGGGCCTCACCGGTGGCACAGCGGGTTGAGCACAGTGCTGTGAAGCTGTCCGCAGCCTCTGCAGCATGGGTTCAATTCCCGGCAGGCCAGGGAGATACCCACATGGCATGGCAGAACTCTCTCCTGTCATGCCTGCTGCTCCCCTCAGCAGTGTTTTCGGTTGTCTGCCTGTTCTGCTCCCTGCTCTGTCTCTGGTGAATTCTCTCACTCTCTTGCCTCTCTAGCCTATACTCCAGTTCTTGTATGAATAAATAAATCTTTAAAAAAATAATAAAAATAAAAATGGATATAATGAGTGGTTCTAATTATAAGGTTCTTCTAGGGATTAAGTGAAATAAGACTTGCAGAGTAATTGGTGCCATGCTGGGCACATAGTAAATGCTCAAAAAAAAAAAAACCTTGGCTATTGTTATTATTTCTTCTTTCATAATGAGACACTGTTACAGGGCAACCTCCTTTCCTCCTAACAAAATCAATTTTTTAAAGTGGGTTCAAATATCCTCAAGTTATTTCACATGTGCCTGAGAGGATAAGAAGATAGACTAGATGAGGCTCCCAAGCCCTAGGCCCACTCCTGCAGTAGCAACTCTATGCAATAAGGAGTTTTCATTAGGCCTAATGTAGAAATGGTATTCAATTAGTAAAGAAAATTGGAAAACTACTCATCTTTGGACTCATCTAGCCCAAAGAATCTATGAGTTGGGCCAACAATCAGTCATTAAGTATACAATTTGGTCCTAAGGTTTAGAACTCTATTTAAGAAGCCCAAATCTAGTTTTCCTGTGGAATCCCATAACATAAGTTCAAGTACTAATTAAAGCTTGAATGTATTATAGTTTGAAAGGTTAGTTTGAATATTTTAGATGTATTATTTATTATCTTTGGTATTTTCTTGATGAGGAAAGTCGAGACACTAAGATTAAGCTAATTGAAAAACAAGGAACGTTAGCTCTATTTAATAAGGGAATACTTATTCTAACAGGGATCATGATATGATGGAGGAAGCAGTGAATATTAGACAACACAGGGCTGGAATTATGTCATGTGTGTTCAAACTCCAACCGTACAGTCACTTACTCTCGGATTTGCAAGTCTCAGTCTTCCTAATCTTTGGTTGCCCTATCTGTGAAGTTATGATAATATTAAAATCATTTTCCTTGGGCCTCCCTGGTGGCATAGGGGTTGAAGTCTCAATGCTGTGAAGCTACAGCCAGCCACTGAGGCATGGGATCAATCCCCGGCCAGGGAGCTGGCCCACAAGGTGCAGCAGACCTCTCCTGTCTCTCCCACTGCTCCCCTCAGCAGTGTATTTCAGTGGATCAGCCTTTTCTGCTCCCCACTCTGTCTCTGGTGAATCCTCTCATGCCCTGCATCTCTGACCTACACCCCAGTTCTTATATGCATAAATAAATAAAAATAAATCTTAAAAAAATTAAAAAATCATTTAGAAAATATATGTTGGACTTGTGTATATAAATATAAAAATATTGCATGTATATTCATGTATGAACATATACATACATGAATATATGTATATATTCCTACCACAAGTACTATCTGAATTTTACTAAATATGGCCTGATTGACATTTTGCTGTACAATAACTAATTTTTAAAAGGAAATATATTTATATATATATGTAAATGGAAATAGTAATAATAATATTGATGATAATATCCATTGAGTCATGTAGTCACCTGTGTTGATATAACTCCTCTCCTGCCAGTGTTGGGCTGAATATATATATATATATATATATATATAATATATATATTAATATATATATATTAGCTATGAGGGCAGATTTTATATCTAGTTTTGACTGACTCACTCATTCCTGTAACCACATACAAATTACTTAATCTTTGAGTGTGGTATCACTTATTTTCTAAAATATAGGCATCAATGCTTCCTGTCTCCCAGTCTGTAAAGTTTATTGAGAACACTATCCATTGAATATAGCATAGCCCCTTGTAAATTTAACTTTATCTTCTCTTCATGAAATAAAGTGGTATATCAGTAGAAACACCTAATTAGAAAAAGACATTGTGAGGATGGAATAGCATTGTGATTAAATAGCATAGATTAGGAGTCACATAGTCCTGGTTAATTCCCATTTCTGCCATTTATCACCCCTAGGCAAATAATACTACTTTTTGAGCTTCAGTTTCCTCATGTCTAAAATGGGTATAATAAATATGCACCTAGTTTTAGGGCTAACGTTGGCACCTAATACTATGAAACAAATGACAGCAGTTATTATTTTGCTGTGCAGTGACTCAGAGTTCAACTTTAAACAAAGTGCTAAATCCTTCCGTACCCATTTTTCAGTTTGTGATATCATCTGGCATTTTCAGATATCAGGTGTCAAGACAAAATTTAATGATGACTATGAGTGTGTTGGATTCCCATAAAATGAAGTTTATCATATCAGGATTTCTGGTTTGAAAATCACAGAAATTGCCCAAACATGCAGCCATGTATGTAACTGAGGAAAGGTTGGGCTACAGGATCTGGCATGACTTGTCTCTGCAGCCCATTTTTCTTTCTCAGCTTCTTAAAACTTTCCTATTCTCTCATCCACGCATATCAAATCTATTAAATTACACATGAAACTATGAGCGCATTCTTCAAAATTTTCACCCACAATCTTCCATGAGAACATGCCCAAAGGAATGTGATTTGCAAAATTCTTAGTGCAGTTCCTCTAAACCCTGTCCCTGTCAAAGCCAGGAAACTCAGCTGAGCACCCTCTTCACCACTTACCATCTTAAAAGTTATGCTCCTCAACTGTTCAACTCACCCCAATCTCAAGCACTAAAGCCATCAGGCATACTTGTAAATTTCATTGCTAAGTACGTATTGAAAGCAGACGATAATAAAAGATTAACAAAGGTCCACTGGTTACAGTTACTACACTTTGATGAATTCAATGAAGGAAATGCTACACTGAGATGAACTTGATTTTCACATAATAGCAAATGTTATAATTCTTTTTAGAAAATAGTAAAGATGTCATTGAAGTTGTACACTAAGTCATGGATCAACTTTGAGATAGCTTGGGAAAGTTAATTCACATTCTTATCTTGTTTAAGTACAAAGACAGTTTTAAGAAAATAAGAGCAGTCAGTGAATTCTTTAAAATGTTCCCCAAAACCACCAATGAAATTAAAATCATACCATCACCCTTCCTTTTTGTATGTGCATTTTCTGATAATAATCTACATATAGTCTGTTTCTTCACCCATACATTCTATAGGCAGGTATGCCTGTGCATAGGGACACATTTTCTCCCTGTGTGTATATGCATGTTTTCCATTTCTCTGTACCAATGCAAACTTTCCAAATGACTTCCTTTAGCTCCCCATGCATGATAGACAATATTTTACAGTAGAAAAGCATTGATATTAGAACCAGAAAGGCCAAGGTCAGATTCTTGATCCAACACCCTATTAATCCTTGACAATCTGAGCTACAGTTATTCTACTTTTTAAAAAAGCAATAACAGCTCTCAAAATGAGTGCCAAAATTAAATGAAATAGCATTTTACAAAATTTACAATACATAACAGGTGCTCAATGGGTAGTTTTCTTCCAGACAGAACTTATTATACAATGAGAGTCACTAAAAGTTGCTACATGGACCAGGACTGGTTTAAGCTCAAGAAGTGAGGTCCAGTGTTAAGCACTTGAAACATCATAAAGAAACTGTGGGTCTTAACCTCAACAGAATGGCCCTTCAGTATCATTATTTATTATTATTATTTTTTTTAAGGATATATTTTTATTTATTTTATTTATTTATACAAGCACTGGGTACAGTCAGAAGCGCGGGAGGGTGAGAAAATTCACCAGAGCCAGAGCGGGGAGCAGAGCAGGCAGAAGGACCGAAGTACACTGCTGAGGGGAGCAGCGGGCGGCAGGAGAGGTCTGCGCGCCATGTGGGACCCTCCTCCGGTGGCGGAGGAGCAGCCGGGGATCGAACCCGCGCTGCAGAGGCTGCGGGCAGCTTCGCAACCCAGCGCTCAACCGCTGCGCCAGCGGGGAAGCCCTATTTATTATTATTTTTTAAAGATTTATTGTATTTATGCATACAAGAACTCAGGTATAGGCCAGAGGTGGGGGGGATTCACCAGAGATAGAGTGGGGAGCAGAACAGGCGGATCTACTGAAATACACTGCTGAGGGGAGCAGCAGGCAAGACAGGAGAGGTCTGCTGTGCCACGTGGGCAGCTCCCTGGCCAGGGATTGAACTCCGGCTGCAGTGGCTGCAGATAGCTTCTTTGTGCTGAGACTTAACCCCTTGCGCCACCAGCGGGGGCCAGTATCATTATTCATTGACTATTTTCAAGGGAGTAATATTACTATATTAGTTTTTACATCAGGGTTTTCCTCATTTAGAAGATTTTTCCTCAATAAGACCATATCCCCGTTTGACTCAAATTGCCCAAATTATGTCTGTAACCTCCCTTCAATTTCTAGTACCTTCTGAAATTATCCTGTCCTCCTTAATCATCACTATGTTGCATAAATAAAGACTCTTTGCCCTTGGAGGGACCAGTGACTAGGATGCAAACACCTCCTATTAAGACATAATTATACCAATTTAAGAAAAACACAGGGCTACCTCTCTTAAAAGCTGACCTATTATATTTCTGCTTTAATTTTTTTCTGTCTCACAGGTTCCTGTATAAGTATAGATTATATCATGTCTTCTCAAAATTTAGTGAAAACAAGTATTACTTTGGGTAACACGAAATTTCCATGCCTCAATCAAAGATGCATCAGGAATTCTAGGATGAGAAATGGATTTTTTTTAAATGGATTTTTTTAAATGGATTTTTTAAATGGATTTTTAAAATGGATTTTTAATGGATTTTTTTTAAATGGATTTTTTTTTTTAAGATTTATCCATTTATTTATATAAGCACTGGTACAGTCAGAAGCGTGGGAGGATGAGAGAATCCACCAGAGCCAGAGCGGGGAACAGAGCAGGCAGACTGACGAAACACACTGTTGAGGGGAGCAGTGGGCACTGCAGGAGAGGTCTGTGCGCCATGTGGGACCCTCGTGGGCGGCCGGGGATCGAACTGGTGCTGCAGATGCTGCGAGCAGCTTCGCAGCCCAAAGCTCAACCGCTGCGCCACCGGGAAGGCCCAGAAATAGACTTTTTGACCTTTAATAAGCGCCCAGTGAATCCAATTCAGGAGGTCTAGAGGTCCCACACTGAAAGATGTTTCCCATTTACTGAATAAAAATTAAAGTTGTCCCTTTCATTCAAGTATTATTTATTTCATTTCATCTATCTAAATGTGTGTAAATATTAATGTCCATAAATTCAGTCTCTTTTTAAATTGTGTCAGTGGTTGCTGGTGAATACATTTGGCCTATAACTCTATCACCAATAAAGGTATTTAATATGTTCTTCTCTTCCCAAATCTCTTCCCTATAAAATTATTCCTGGTAAAGTTTTTTTTTTTAACTTTCTGCTCTGTGTGTTTTCACAAAATTCATATGTTGACCTCTTTGTGTACCAAGAATAACATAAAATAAGAGTTTGGGGGAAGTGGTAACATAAGAAGATTGTTTTCTTGGTCCGAATTTCTTCTTACCCTTAAATTCTAAAACTGTGGTTCTCATTTAGTACAGGGGAACAAATTTGGCTAAAGAGGTAGGAGTATGTCATTTAACAAAACTCTCCAACTGTTTCTTACATGCCTTCTGAGTTATGAACCAGTGGTCTTAACATAATTGCCTACATTTATTCCAGAATTTCAATATTTCTTTCTTCAAAGCATTCCTATTGACACAATTACACAAACAAATGTACACAGTAAATTGAACCCCTTCTACTCTAGGTCATTCTCTGCATATCATCTATGCCCACTCAAACATAGATGTGTTCCAACTTTTCAGAACAGAAATAATTTCTTTTTTTCCCTGAGAGGTCTTCTCTGACAGGACTGAAAGAAAAATATACATCTTTTGCTTTAAATTAGAGACTATGTTCAGAAAAATTCACTAGTCTCCCTACTTTATAGGTGCTCTGCATAACTTTCAGTCTCACTCATGTCTAGAATAGATAAAGCCAGGAATCTACTTAGTATACTGAGTTGGATAAAAGCTTTCTTAAACAGGGTCTCCCTGGTGGCACAAGGGTTAAAGACAGTGTTATCAAGCTATCACCAGCCACTGCAGCATGAATTTGATCCCAGCCTGAGAGGAAGCTACCCACATGCAGCAGACCTCTCCTGTCTCGCCTGCTGCTTCCCTCAGCAGTATATCTCAGTAGATCAGCCTGTTCTGCTCCCCACTCTCTCTGGTGAATCCTCTCACCCTTACCGCCACCCCACACCTCTGGCTTACACCCCAGTTCTTATATGCATAAATAAATAAATCTTTAAGGAAAAAAAAAGCCTTTCTTAAACAGTGTTTTCTATAGTAATATTCTTAATGGTTAAAAAAAAAAAGGTAGATCATGAAACCGTCAGAGGTTATGGAGAAGTAGTTGCAAAAAAAGGAGGAAACCTTGAGAAGTCTGACAAAATTTGTGATGTATAGCTCTTACTTGTTTCATTGACATATATAGAAGAGCATTAGACTTTTCAAAATAAGTACGAGGAACTTTCTATCAGTGTCAGTGCCTGAGTGTTTTCCCTTCTAAAGATTCCACTGGAAGATCCACACTTTTGAAATTGTATTCTGCTCAAAAAAGAAATTAATAAAAATATCATGCCTATACATTAATCAGAGAAAATAAAATTTTAATCTATACATAAAATTCTTTTCAAATCCCAAACTAGTACACCAAAATCTTACACGGTTTTGTTTCTATTGAAAGATAACAACTTGGTCATGGCCAGGTGCATCTTTAAAACCCAACTATTATAATTCCTTTTATCTTCTTAGAGTATTTCCTATTCTTTCCAAACATCTATATTTTTTTCAATTTACACTATCAACTTAAAGAAATAGATAATTTTTATCTACATGTTTTCCTATTTTTTTCTCATATATACCTTTAAAAATAACAATAAGGCAAATAAAGCCCATGTTAAAAACACGTTTTTTCCTTCTGAAAAATTCACACACACAAACTAAGGTAGCTCTAAAGCACCAGGTACTTTATCTTTTGTTGAACTCTACAGAAAGTATACAGAAAAACACTTGGGATAAGACCTAAGAGGATAGGGAACACTAATATAGACAGAATAGAAATTAATTTCTTGTTAATTCCATATTAACTATCTAAAGTACTTTTCTATGTTTAAAAAAAAGAATAAATTGAAAATCTACACGTTCTTTGGTGTGGTTTATGCTATTTTAAGCTACAAATTAACTAAGTCAAGGGGAAAGGGAACTCACCGATACATTGCTGACCAGCAAGAGTCCTGTGGAGACCAAGATGTGCAAACAAGTGTGTGCATCCAGGTTCTATCAGCGACTTTGAGAGCCCGGGATGAGGTGAAGAAAGAGGTTACCACTGAGCTAAGTAGAACCAGTCTGGCAGGTCTTGCCTAATGTGACAGGATTGTTTGTATGACTAGTAAGACAAAGTCAAATTTTATAGGGAACATAAAATAATTTATAAGCACTTTCTAGAAGTGAGAACGTAAAAGCTATTGTCTTAAGATAAGAATTTAAGTGTAAACAAAAAGTATTTATAAAGTCATATATTTAAACATGGAAAGAAATTTTGAAATCATTTTACTCTGCCTCCTCAAATTTTCAATGAAGAAACCGAGGTTTAAGAAACAAAAAAAAGAAACTGAGATTTAAGTGAAATAACTTGGTCAAAATCACATAACTTAAGAACCTCCAAACCAATATTAACACCCATTTTTTTCAACTAATTTGACATGCTTTCTACTCTAATATGCATATAATGAAAGTTTCCCTTGGTATTGACTCTAAGTCAACTTTTGAAAATACCATAGAGATGAGAAAAGCATTCAAATGTTAAAATTATGTGCCATCGTTTTAGAAAAATGAAGTAGTTTACAAATACCCTCAGTTGAGACAATATATTTCTTTCATCATACTGGCAGACAAACTAGCCAACACTAAATAATTTGTCTTATTTCTGGAAACTAAAAAATGTATTTTTAATGTATTTTTATGCATGTGTATGCAAATACCTGCATGTTTGTGTCAGATATAATCTTTAAATTACCTTCCCTAATCCGTGTAAACTAGATTAGGTGTTTTCCTCTGTGTGCTCATGATATCATTCTTTTTTGTTTACTTGTATCTCAGCTCTACCAAAGTGTGAACTCTTAACATTTTCCCAAATACATGTGCTCTCAAAAAATATGTGTGAAAAAGGAGGGAGAAAGGGGAAGAGAGAGGGGGGTCTGTGTGACAAGACCTAAAACTCAATTTAAAAAAGCAGACACATATCCATTTAGCTAATGGCTCATCTGAAGAGATATAGAAGTTAGGATACTAGAGAAATTTTGGGTTCAGCTGCTAAGAAATGGAAGCACCCTAGCAATAATTTCTGTAGTGGGACATACTATGCTTGGGAGTACAAAGAACATCAAGTCTATTCTTTTTGCTCAGGTAAACTGAACACTTAAGAATAGCACATATGTTTACTTGCAATTATTCAATATAATAATCAGGATGTGTCTACTCACACGAAAGTACAATTTAAATCAAATATAAAGAGGAAACAATAATGAAGTAAAAACGTCAGGTTTCATTATGAAACTGCTTTATTATGCAACTTTTTTTTTAATTTTTTTTAAACTTCTGTTACTTTATTTTTTTAAGATTTATTTTTATTTATTTATTTATACAAGCACTGGGTACAGTCAGAAGCGCGGGAGGGTGAGAGAATTCACCAGAGCCAGAGGGGGGAGCAGAGCAGGCAGAAGGACCCAAGTACACTGCTGAGGGGAGCAGCAGGCAGCAGGAGAGGTCTGAGCACCACGTGGGACCCTCCTCAGGTGGCCAGGGAGCAGCTGGGGATGGAACGGGCGCTGCAGAGGCTGCGGGCAGCTTTGCAACCCAGCGCTCAACTGCTGCACCGGGGAGGCCCTATTATGCAACTTTTAAGGAGTGAAATGCTCACTAATAAAAGGTTAATAATGATTTAATGACATGGTCTTCTATTTATAGTCAAATTCTATTTTAAAAAGTACTGCTTATACTCTTGCTTTCAAAGAAAAACATTCTTTCTCAGTATGACTTTGAATCAAGATTTGTCAGATTCATTTTAACAAAATTTTGTGACATTTTTATCAAAATCCAGATTCCAAACTCAAATAAATCTTTTATGTGATCCTTATGATCCTGTATACTATAGATATAAATGCAGAAAATTAGAGGGTTTTTGCTTTCATGAGTTTTTTTCAAACTTATAACTATAAATTAGAATATAAAGGAAACCCCAAAACCAGGGATTAAGGATATGTGAATAGAAGTTAATTGAATGTCAACATTAAGATACCAAAAGTTAATCATAAGTACATCAATTCTCTATTAGTGGCCTTTGTTCAGACTACTCAAGGAACATTACGTTGTGTTTCATCAAATTGCATGATATAGCTAACACTCTAATAAAAATTTGAGAATGACAGGGAGCAAAGAAGTAAACATTAGAATCTAAATCATCAACCAAGTGGAGCTTGGATGATTTTTTTAAGAGCTATTTTTAAAGCTGTTGGCTAAAAAAGCAAAGTCGATTTTCAGTTAGTTAATTTTTTTTAAAGATCTATTTATTTATGCATACAAGAACTGGGGTGCAGGCCAGAGATGCGGGGAGTGAGAGGATTCACCAGAGACAGAGAGACAGAGTGTGGAGCGAAACAGGCAGATCCACTGAAATACGCTGCTGAGGAGCGCAGCAGGTGAGACAGGAGAGGTCTGCTGTGCCATGCGGTAACCTACCCAGCTGCTGATAGCCTCACAGTGTTGCGCCTTCACCCTTTGCACCATCAGGGAGACCCCAATTTTCAGTTGGTTGATATCTAAGAGAAATAAAAGGGAATCTTACAGTAAAATCTGTCTTTCATTCAAATATTTATTTTCTTTTTTTCTATTTTTTCTGAAATCATAAGCTTTATTCTATACAATCTTTTGCCCTAAATTAGGAAGTGAGGAAAATTTATACAAAGAGTTATATTCATCATTGTTTTCTAGATCAGGGCAAACTGTCTCTCCTGTATCCTTCTGAGCAATAAGGAAGCAGAGTCAGGAGGAACATACTTGTGGACATGAATATCTTGGAAACCCACAGCAGATATTATACACTTCATAACTTGTAAAATAGTAATTTGACCACTGGTATTTTTACAAGCCAACAAATGATTCCATAGTCCTTCCTAGAATTTGACCATGTCATAGCAATGAGGCATGGGTGGCCAATAGCATGCATATGATAAAGAAGTACAGCACCTTATGGCTAGTCTTGCATGATTTTTTATCATTGTGTAAATATCCCCTAGCCTGAACCAGATTCTTTTATAATTAATAATACACAGATGCTTATGTTGATTAATTTATGGAACCCTCAGAGTTATACCTAGTTTTCTCTCTGTAATTCTGAAACAGTCCTTTTATTGATCAATTTATTGGGTCATACATTATTGCTTGACCAATGTTATTAAACTAGTATGTGAGCTAGTTATCACAGTAAACACAGCTATTTTTATTTAGGGATCCATTTCCTCCTCTCATGTATTGCCTTAAAGGTACCCATTCATCTAAATTTGTCTAAGCTTAGAAAACAAAAAAACAATATAATTAAACATTGCCTCTATTTCATAAAGAAGAGATCGTGTAAAAATGCTGCTGCAGAATAAACTGTTACTGATTCTCCTTTCCTTGGTCTTATTTTCTTAGCCAAAGTATGGTTTGTTTTATCTGTTACTCTGTAAGATATTTTGCTTCTGCTATCACTGTCTTCATGACAGTTAGGGTAATTATTCTGAGCAGAGCTATAAGGCACTTCTAAGCTTTATAATATATAATTTTATATGTGTGTATGGGTGTGTGTATATATACATATATAACAATAGGGTTTTTAAAAATATATACAGATAATAACAATGCTAAAATGATCTTTCTAATGTTCAGTTTTTGGAATATACAATACAGACTAGTTATTGTTGTTAACTAGCAAACTATTAACATTTTGGACTCAGCTGAATTTTAAAATAATGTTTTGCGATTACTTTTCGAAAACTATTTTTAAGATTAATCGGTTTCATGTTGGGGAATTTAATTTCAGCCTTCTGAATAGAATCTTCCTGGGATATGAACTAAATATGTCCATACTCCATCTCTTTTTTTTTAAGATTTATTTATTTATGCATACAAAAACTGGGGTGTAGGCCAGAAATGTGGGGGGTGAGAGGATTCACCAGAGAGTGATCATGAATAAATACTTACACTCATCAAACTTTATCCAAAGGTAGAATTCAATGTAGCTAGACTTGAGGTACCATGTTCCTTAGGTGAACTTTCTTAAATATCAAGTCAGCAGCAGACTTTTACAGGCAAGGTATAGGAGGCAGTCTGAGTTCATATTCCTGACAAATGGCTGGGGAGTTAGTACTTTGCATTGTTGACTGTGTCCCTCTCAGGAAAAACTCACTAACTCCAGACTACAGCCCTTTTCCACATGTTACTGTGAGCTCCTCCCATGAGTTCCACTCCTTCAAAAATCTGAAGACTAGAAATGAGCAGCTATTTTGGTTCACAAGTGGCTCGCTAAAAGCAAAAATTCAGACATAGAACAGTCTTTGCTTAAATAACTTGAGGTTCTGAACTGTACATCCATAGTAAGGCAGGAAAAGGGTAGGTATAGGTCTTCCTTCATCTGATGTCATTTAGATCCATTACTCAGCCTTGATGAACAGTGTGGATGAGGCCTAGCCATGTAGCTCCACCTTAGAAGAGGTCACCAATGACTGGGTGTTTTCATTTTTGAATTACTCAATGGGAAATGAGTCTTAGATCATATTTCACCTATTCACAGTGGTTTCAGAACAACTGCCAATATCACCACCACTACTCCATTCTTTCATTGAGAACAGGAAGTAAAAAGTTTCTAAATTCTGTCTGTAATCTTTTTCTAATAACCATAATCATCAGTTTCACCGAAATTAAAATCAAATTTGAATCAGTTTTAGCCATGTATTTCTTTTAAATATCTATAATTAAGGTTCTATAAAGAATTCTGAAGTTAAAGTATAGCTTCATCAATTGATTTCTCTGAACAGAAAGATACAGAAGGAGAGGCAGATATGGATGGTCTACATGGTATGGAATCAAGGGGGTAAGGGAAGAGAGAATGAAACAATTAATTCAGCTCAAAAGACCAAGGACTCATAAATTATTAAATTTTCACAAGGATAACAAATTTCATTCCTCAAAGAAGAAGCAACATGAACAAAAGTACGGAGACTTGAACAAAATAAACTTGAAGAAAGTTCACTAGGAAATGTTCATTCTGGGGCCTCCCCTGATGGTGCAGCAGTTGAGCTCTGGGCTGTGAGGCTCCCCGCAGCCTCTGCAGCGCCGGTTCAATCCCTGGCCACCGGTGAGGGTCCCACATGGAGTGACAGACCTCTTCTGCCGCGCCTGCTGCTCCCCTCAGCAGTGCATTTTGTCAGTCTGCCAGTTCTGTTCCCTGCTCTGGCTCTGGTGAGTTCTCTCACCCTCCCATGCTTCTGACTGTACCCAGTGCTTGCATATAATAAATAAATAAATCTTTAAAAAAAGAAAAAAAGAAATGTTCATTCTGAAAGGAATGACCCACACATCTATGTAATCAAAGTATTTGTGCTACTCCCTTTTTAATGGATTGATATAATAAGCAACCCTGGAAACAACTTTCCATATTGAATGCCAGTATACTATACTTTTACTTCTAAGAAAGAATTCTATTTTGTTGAACCAGAGTTTTCGTGCAAATATAGAAAATTACAACCAACTCACCCATTCCTTGTCTCTCAATATACTGCATGAGATACTCACTGGATCCTGCCTTGAATTCCACAGAATACAGTATTTCACCTTATGTAACACATAATCCATTTTGTAGTTGTTATACATTTGTTATTGTCCCTCATAAAATCATAGATTCCTGAAAGACTTGGTTTATATACCCTTTTAACTGTAGTACTCCCAAGGCCTAATTAATCACCAAAATACAGATAACAGTAAAGATTTATTAAATAAAATAATATCTTTTTACATTGCAGTTTGGGGTCTAAGATCCTCCTGAAGGGTATTTGGCCAGGCCTGATTAGAACAATTATCAGGAGGGTAGACACCTAAGGGTTAGTCCTTAAGCAGGAGGAATAAATTCAAGCCAAAGTCCTTAAAGAGAATGAAATTTCAAAGCAAAGGAAGCCAAGACAAGAGGCAGAAACAGGATCTTTTTTTTTTTTTTAATATTTATTTATTTATTTATTTAGAGGCCTGTTTTATTTATTTGTTTGTTTGTTTGTTTTTGTTTATACATGCACTGGGTACAGTCAGAAGTGCAGGAGGGTGAGAGAATTCACCAGAGCCAGAGCGGGGAGCAGAGCAGGCAGAAGGACCGAAGCACACTGCTGAGGGGAGCAGCGGGCGGCAGGAGAGGTCTGCGCGCCATGTGGGACCCTATCTTAATTGGGAAGAAAAGCATAGGCTGTTCATCTCAAACCTGGGACCTTGTGTTCACAGGGGTATTTGTCAGAGTACCTCAAAGGACAGGAAGCCATAAGAACAACATGGACCATCTTCTGACACTATCAAACTTATTCAATGGTGAGTAATTTAAAACATTCTATTTCTATCAAGCATCGAGTAAATTGCAAATCTTTACAGATTTTAAAAATAAAAATGAGGTTTCAAAATAACTATGCTTCGGTGACACTTCGCTTTTTGTCATGTCCAAATTCCTAGAATCATGTGCTTCCCCCCTGTAGGGTAGGTAAAAGGTATCAGGCTTTTCTGCCCTCCCGCCATTAGGATAGATGAGGGAACCCTGTGGTCCTGAATGCATGCCTGATGGCGGGTACCTGAAGTGGGTACACCTGGGCTGAGAGGCTGGACTTTTAAGGGCAGCATCACAGGGATGCCAGCAGCAGAAGCAGCCAAGAATGAACAGAAGCCGAGAGAAGGCAGGAGAGCCCAGAGTGAAGACCTGCTGGGGGCTGGGAGGCCTGCCAGCCTACCAGCCCTCCAGAGCCCCTAACCTGCAAAAAACCACTGAGGACTCTGACTCCTCCTTTACCCAGTCTGCTGGATCATAGAAAACCTGCTTCGTGTCCTGTCCTGACCCTACACCCCCTGAGATTGATGATTATGCAGTACAAATTCTTGAGATATATAAGTAGGGTAAGATGCTAATAGAAACTATACTTTCAAAGAAATTCACTGTGCACAATTGGGAAAGGATCTTGGACAACTGACTAGAACAATATTGTGCTATCTTTAGCTTAATATTACTGATTTGCTGTTACTGGACTGTCAGTCTGGGTTTCCTTGGCCAATAAAAGGAAACAATTTGAGGAGAAGGATAGTAGTTTAATTTGTCAACTGATTGAGGAGGGCAGCAGACTGGAGTCTGGAAGACCAAGGTCCTGCTGTTTGGCAGAGCACAGGGACATTTATTTAGAGTTACAAGGGTCGAAGGGTGTAGGGTAAAGAAAATGGATCAGGCTTTTCTGTCCTCCCGCCATCAGGATAGATGATGGATCCTTGCGGTCCTGAATGCATGCCTGATGGCGGGCACCTGGAGTAGGGTGTAGGCATAGGTAGATGGGATTCACCTGGGTTAGGACAGGGCTTGTAAGGGCGGCGTCACGGGAACGCCAGTAGAAGCCGAAGCCGAGACAGAAGTAGAACAAGTAGAAGCCGAAGCCGAGACAGAAGTAGAACAAGTAGAAGCCGAGAGAAGAGAAGCACAGAGTAATGCCAGAGATAGCCCAGATAGAGTGAAGGTTTGCTGGGGGCTGGGAGCACCCCTGCCTGCCATATGCCTGGTAAATCTAAATAAAAGAACTGCAAAATCCACGGAGGACTCTGATTTTTCCTTTACCTGGTCTGCTGGATCAGAAAACCTGCTCAGTGTCCCTTCCTGCCCCTACAAAGGGCTAGTGGGCAAGCTGCATGTCCATCTCTGCCACACAAGTGGTGGAGGTTTTGGTGACACCGGCTTGCTTCCGCTGTCACCTGGTGGTCAGCAATTCCAACATTATCTTCCTAGTGATACTCTTCCCTGTGAATGTAAGAAAACAAAGTTTGTTAACCCTCCCGGGTAATTAAAGAAAGGAAATGGGAGAGCTTATCTGGTGGAACAGAGAGAGACATATACTTTGTTGCTGCATCATTGCAAAAAGGTGATTTCTATGGATTAGAGAAATAAATGTTAAATAGGTGACTAGATCTTAACTTCTTTTTAACTAGATTTTAACTTTTTTTCTCATGAAGTAATGTATAAAACATAGAACAAGATGTGTTATAAATTGATCATTGCTGAAGCTAAGTGATGAACACTATTTCGGGATTTATTGGAATTTTCCTTACTAAAATGTTAGACACAAAAATAATTCACGCTTATCTACAGAAGAATATAATTACAGATGAGTAAAAGAAATGTATTTCCACTGCATTTTTTGGTAGAAATGATTTTATTTACTTATTTTCTCATTTTAAAAAGCAGGGCACAATCAAAATACATTTTCTTAATGAATTCACTGTAAACAGATTGAATTTCAGTGCTCTTGTTTTTGAAACTTCTGAAAAGGTGACCCTCTAGCAACCTAGAAAGCCATTTCCTTGTCCTCCAGGTACTCCTGCTCTTTGAGGCATATTGATGACAATTAATGCTAATTAGCCTGAATTTGAGCTGGCAAACACTTTTCACCAGCTTCTGCTGGTAGCAGGGATACTTGGCTTATTCTTTATCTGAAATCTTTTAGTAAGTAAGTAGATAATCAAATACAAAAAATGAAGGAAAATTTCCATTGTAGATAATTCCCAGTTAACAAAGGATGAACTCAGAAGTTAACGGTGTAGTTCCTTCTGTTATTAGAGAGAGAGCGCGTGCTGGTAAGGCCCAGGGCAAGTTAGGATTAATTAGGCAGCTTCAGAGACAGTGCAGACAGGGGGGGGTGAGGGGGGTGTGGAGGGGGAGGGGGCTTCTGAGATAAGAACAGTAAATTCCAAATGCTAACCAAGATATTCTCCAGAGATGAGATCAGAAAATCCAAGAGGACTAAACAAAGACAGTAATACTTGAGAGAATAAGGCTTTGGACTGGAGAGGTATACTCTAAGAGCTGGGAAAAGGGCACATCTGCCTGGAGGTGCACAGTCATTGGGAGAAAGAGCCAATCACAAAGTAGGATGATGAGATTTTAGAATAGAGGGAAAAAAAAGTTTAAATACCCCAAGACAAGGGCCCACAACAGCTTCCTTGCTTACTTTCTTCCTTTAAGTAAACTTTTCTTTATTTAAACATAGTTTATTTCTCTCTGCTTACTTATCTAAAATGTCTGAGAATTCCTTTTTATGGTTTCATGGGACTGTTATAGGACAGGGAGAGGGGCAGCCCAAACCCCGCAAACCTGCCTATTCTAAATGGGTTCTGCCATCCGCCGCATCAACACAAAACACATGAGACTAATGGGAAGGATCTTTAATAAAACTAGGAAACAATACAGGTAAGGCAAAGAGTCTAGTTTCTAAATGAAGCACCCAAAGTTACCCGTCCCCTCGTGGGTAAAAGTCCATCCATATGGGATTGGCCCAGAGCAAGGCCCCAAAGCCTGCCACAAGTCTAAAGCATCTTCCAGTGGGGACCCACAGAAAAGGGTCAGAAACTATCAGACAAGGCCGGAAGGAAAAGAGCAAAATCAACATCAAAATAAAAGCTGCTGTGACCTCCCCATGGGTCTCACCCACATCTGTGTTACCCAGTCCACGACCAAAAGACAAGCACAGTTTCTTCACGTGTCTCTAGGCTCCACGCGCCTCCTCCAGGTCTCCTGGCTCCATCCTGCTTCCTTCCTCAGACTCTTCTGCAGCTTCTCCTCTTCCTGCTCAGCTCCACCCTTCCTTGGGTGGGGCAGGGAACCTGGAACTTCCCCCTTTCCTGGGGACCACCCTGCAACAGGACAAGAACCTGTGGTGGTTCAAGGGTAAATTAACAGGGCACACTGACATTACTAGCATAGATATCAGATCTTTGGCCCACCAAAAAAACAGTATTATACACTTAGTTCCATTGATTAAAATGAGTTGTAAAAGCCATCACTGGGTATTACAAAAATGGCATCAGAAGAGGAAAATCAAGGTGTTACAGGATAGGGTTAGGGCACCCCAGAACCCCCAAACCTTCCCGCTCTAAATAATAGGATCTGCCGTCCTCTTCATCAAGACAAAACATCCTCTAGTGTATAAGACCTTTAATGGAAAGGAATTTTAATACAATTAGTATGCAACAAAGAAAAGACAAAATGTATAGTTTTCAAATCAAGCACCCTAAGTTACCCACTTCTTTGTGGGTAATTGCCCAGCCAAACAGGGTCGCCCCAAAGCAGGGCCACTGGGGCCCAAAGGCTTGCCACAAGTCTAAATACCTCCTGATGGGGTCCCATAGGAAAGGGGTAGAATGGGCCAGACAAGGCTGGAAAAAGCAAAATCAAGATCAAGATAAATACTGCCGTTGTTAACCTCCCCTGGTTGTTAACCTCCCCTGGATCTCTCACCCACATCTGTTTTAAGTGTCTGCTTTCATGTCCCGCAAGTCCCTGTACAAGTCAAGGCCAAAAAGCAAGTGCAGCTTCTTCACATGTCTCTCTGCTCCATGTGCTTCCTCCAGCCCTCCTTCTGGCTCTCCATCCTTCTTTTCACCTTTAGTCCACTCTCTAGCTTCTCTTCTTCCCTGCTCAGCCCTACCCTCCCTTGGGTGCCGCAGGGAAACTGGAACCTCCCCTTTTCCTGCAGACCACCCTGTTACAAAGGCAACAAACAGCAGGCAAAGTCTGTTTCCTCTTGAACTTCAGCTATCACTTCATTCCTGTCAGTTTTACAGTCCGAACCATGTTATAATATTAATTTTGTGGACTATTCATAAATTTGATAGATGGTTGATAGATTTTTTTTTAAATCTATAAGAAATGTTATTCCATTGTTCAGATATTATCTTATTAATATAAGCTAAATATTAAAAGTTACAATTTCTATTCACAGAGATGAGATAGATAATTGGTCTTTATACCAAAATGATAGTCAGCCAATCTCTCCTTCCCCATCTGAAGGTGAATGAAGTGACTGACAATACAAAATCATACCTGGGAACCATGTTACAGTTCTTTCAGAAACAAACTATAGTATAAAGCATATATTTTGGATAGCACAGTAAAGAGACAGAAAGAATTTAATAACTTAATAACACTGTTATCAGTGATCCAACACTAAGACCTGCCCTACCTCCATACTAAATCAATTGGATTGTATATTTAATAACAATCATTATGATTATAAAATAGGCACACTGTTTAAAATTTACTTTGAGTTGGACATTTTATTACTTGCAGCCGAAAGTATCCTAACCAACAACAATTTAGTCTTTTTGTTTATTTAATGATATATCCTGAACATCTGTCCATATCAATCAATTAAATTCTATAGCATCATTTCAAATGCTTATATAGAAATCATACACCTGTCCTTTCTAGCATCCAACATTTATTATGCAATCTTCTTAAACTGTCAGATTCATGAATTTCTTTAACAGTGGTTCTGTTAAAGACAATCCAAACATCAGTACCATTTCTGGTACTGATATACCAGAAATGGTACATTCAATGACCACCCTCCATTCAATGACCACCATTAATAAGATAGCAAGTATATGTTCAAAACCATTTCACCCAAATTGAACATTTGACTCCAAGACTTGAGTCTTGTGAATCTGTGAAAAGTTTTACATGGGACTGTCTTCTTTTCTACTTTTAATTAGGGAAAAGGTTACTATTACCTGATACTAGACCAATTTTGCCACCTCATAGAAGATGTGCAGAGTTCCTCCTCCCTGAGCTCCAGGCAAAGGTAGGGCTGTTATGACTATTCGGCATACTCATGAATCATTCAGAAGGGTTAGGAAGTCATGACCCCAAAGGAACTGGCTGATGTAAGGAAAGCAAGATTTTCAGAAGACCTCATCAGAGGGTTTAAGCTTGATAAATCGTTATTCCTTGACTGATTATAATCTTCCTAAAAAGATAATAGATTACCAGATTAGGATTAGAATATGTAAATAGAATAAACAATTTTTCTCTTAGCTATAACATTCCTATCTGTGGTGGTAGACTCCCAAAATATGCTAAGAAAAGTTGAAAACCAACGATAGTTCATATGTGAATGATCACTTCAAAAGTTTTATAAAAACCATACATATACATAGCATGATTAAAAAAAAAATGTGGTTAACCATAATTTTTACCAATATCAGTGTTCTACTAAATTTGACTACATCTGTACCACTAACCTGGCAATTTTCCTTTATTTAAGGTGTTTTGTAAAGATCTCAAAATATTCATAGTATTTTGGCTTTCATGCACTGACAGGTCAATTATGTCCTGTATCTTTTTTCCAATAGAGCTACTAAATTAGCAACAGTCCTAATGCAAGTTATTTTGTGAATAAAAAATTAAAAATTAAAAAAAAAAAAAATCACAGTGGATACCACAACAAACTAATTTCCTATCACACATATATTTCCCACCAAGACAAGGATTGTTTCAAAAAATAAATAAATTTAAAAAATCAGTTTATTCAACTCTTCTGTTTCTTCCAGGTTTATTGTTGGCAGACTATATTGTTCTAGGGATTTGTCCTTTTCTTCAAGATTTTGAACTTCTTGGTGTATAAATACTCATAGTAATCTCTCATATTTTGTATTTCAATTCTCATTTGTAGTACTTTCTCTTTTCTAATTTTGCTCATGAATGATTTCTCTCTTCTTTATTAGCCTACTAGAGTTTATCTTCTTAAAAAACTAGCTCCTTATTTTATAGACATTTTGGATCTTCATCTTGGTCTCTATTTATTTTTGCTGTTATTTTTATTATTTCCTTCCTTCTACTAACTTTAGTGTTTGTTTGTTCCTCTTTTTCTAGTTGCTTTATGTGTAATGTTAACTTATTTTTATTAACTTATTGGGGATTTTTCTTGCATCTTAATGTCAAATACCTACAGTTAAAAATAACTATTTTAATTATGTGTCCATTCTATTAATAGCATTTATTTTTTAAAGATTTATTTTATTTATTTATGCATACAAGAACTGGGATGTAGGCCAGAGGTGCAGTGGAATGAGAGGATTCACCAGAGACAGAGCAGGGAGCAGAACAGGTAGATCTACTGAAATACACTGCTGAGGGGAGCAGTGGGAGAGACAGGAGAGGTCTGCTGAACCATGTGTGTCAGCTCTCTGGACAAGAGAGTGGTCATAGTCCAGGATCCTATTTGAAAAGTCTAACCTAGGAAGAGAGAAGCCAGCAGTTTGTATAATATCCAGGTGAAGGAACTAGAACCAAAAACAACTAGCAGGATGATTAGTGAAGTACTGCAAAGGGGGGGAGTCAGGCAAGTCAGTCTTGCATATTTTTCTCCTCTGCCTCCTGCAAGATGAATGGCAGTCTCTTGTCTCCAGACAGAAAGATGAACGTGGGCACTTATTGCAGAGAAATAGGGCCATGTACTTAAGGACCAGTAAGTAACACTGAGGGGAAATGAGAGCACTCACAATCCAGGAAGCCATTCATCAAGCTACCCCACCAAGAATAACATCCTTCAATAGGTTTCGAGAGAATATAGTAGAAGATATATTTTAGGAAGTAATCACCTAGAATTTTCCAGAACTGCACAAAGACACAAAACTTCACAAAGAGTCAGAGAATGTCAGAGACAAAATTGAAAACACAGAGATGGTGAAATCTTAGAATATCAACATAAATAGTAAAATCCTGATACCCCTAAAGAAAAACGTTAGATTTTTTTTCCAGGAAAATAAGGACAGACTTTCACCACAACACTGCTTGCATGAAACAACTGAGAAAATATTAAGTGAAAGAAACCTTTGAACCTGGAATTCTATATCTAGTCATATTACCAAATAAACAAAGGTATTTTCAAGAGAAAATAATACTTATGATTTTGATGGTCTTACTTTCTAGTTCTATATAAGATCAGTTTTATATCAAGTATTTAAATAAATTTTTAGCCACATTTTAGATATATGACTGATCCTACCCTTAGGTCTCATGCTAATTGCCTAATAAATACAAATATATTCATTGATTTTCTGTCATTAAATTTGTTTTTTGGAAGCTACACTCAAGTTTTCTCCTTCATTCAACTTGCTTATTTTCAACCAGTTTTCGTGTTCCTCCCTACTACCTAGCAAAGAGTGATCCTGGTTTTAATGTTATTAAAGTTCATGTATCTAATCTGATCCCCCATCTTAAAAGTTGATATTTCTGTATCACCAAATGTCTGCCAGCACTGAGTCATGGCCTCTCCTTATCTAGCTGATTCAAATACCACTTAAACCTTAAATAAGGCAAATTAAATCTTTTAGTAACACAAAAAATTATATGTTATTTCAGAGGTCTAGGCTATAACATGCCAATATTACACCTGAATAAAAAAGTTATCTAGTCTTATTAAATGTAAATCTTAACTCTGCAATTAGTTGCTTGACCCAAGGCAAGTCTTACTAAACTTGCTTAATCATATTTTTATAAATTATGAAAAATATCTTTTACTGAGGAATTATTTTTTTAAATAAATCTCTTTTTTTTTTTTAAAGATTTATTTATTTATTTATACAAGCACTGGGTACAGTCAAAAGCGCGGGAGGGTGAGAGATTTCACCAGAGCCAGAGCGGGGAGCAGAGCAGGCAGAAGGACCCAAGTACACTGCTGAGGGGAGCAGCGGGCGGCAGGAGAGGTCTGCGCACCATGTGGGACCCTCCTCCGGTGGCCGGGGAGCAGCCAGGGATCGAACCGGCGCTGCAGAGGCTGCGGGCAGTTTTGCAACCCAGAGCTCAACCGCTGCGCCACCGGGGAGGCCCTAAATCTCTTTTTTTTAATTTATTTTTATTTATTTTATACAAGCACTGGGTACAGTCAGAAGTGTGGGAGGGTGAGAGAATTCACCAGAGCCAGAGCAGGGAGCAGAGCAGGCAGAAGGACCAAAGTACACTGCTGAGGGGAGCAGGGGGCGGCAGGAGAGGTCTGCACGCCATGTGGGACCCTCCTCAGGTGGCCAAAACGGGAGCTGCAGAGGCTGCAGGCAGCTTCGCAACCCAGCGCTAACCCCTGCACCACCGGGGAGGCCCCTGAGGAATTATTGTGCAAAACAAATGATGAAATATGTTTAAGGGGACAAATACACCTAGGCTATCAATAAGTGAGGTTTTTTTCCAATTCTTCTTTTTTAATATTCATTTTTTATTTATGTATACAAGAACTGGGGTATAGGCCAGAGGTGGGGGGGAGGGGATCAGAGGACTTGCCAGAGACAAGAGTGGGGAGCAGAATAGGCAAATCTACTGAAATACACTGCTGAGGGGAGTATGGGGTGAGACAGGAAAGGTCTGCTGCCCAATGTAGATTAGTTCCCTGGCTGCTGGAATAGATCTCATGCCCCAGTGGCTGATGATAGCTTCATAGCACTGAGACTTAACCCCTGAACCACCAGGGAGGCCCAATTCTTCCCTTTTAAGAGCAATGCACCTTCAGTAAGTAGAAGAATGTCCATTCATTTAACCTTGAAAAATAATTTAAGAAATAACAATCAAATCTTATTTCTCTAATCCATGAATAAAGAGAAGTTAAAATTGAGTTGAATGCACAAGTTCAATGGGTAACTTTTTGCCTTCTGTGAATGACTATTTAATATCAAATTATCAGGTACTTGAGTAATGAAATAGAGTATTCCAAATATATTTATATCATATAGTCATACAATGTATTTATATAACTAAAATATTTCAAAATTAGGGCCTCCCTGGTGGCGCAGCGGTTGAGCGCTGGGTTGCGAAGCTGCGCCGGTTCGATCCCCAGCTGCTCCCCGGCCACCGGAGGAGGATCCCACATGGCGCGCAGACCTCTCCTGCCGCCCGCTGCTCCCCTCAGCAGTGTACTTCGGTCCTTCTGCCTGCTCTGCTCCCCGCTCTGGCTCTGGTGAATTCTCTCACCCTCCCGTGCTTCTGACTGTACCCAGTGCATGTATAAACAAAACAAACAAACAAATAAATAAATAAATAAAACATGCCTCTATTAAAAAAAAAAAGATAAATAAATAAAATATTTCAAAATTAACAAGAAAACTTGCTAATTTACAATAAGAAATTAGTCAGTCTGGTTAGAAGCATAGTTTTCAGTTAGGCCCAAACTGCATATCAGGTAGACAAACCTACAGGGAAACAAAATTATCAAAATATAATCTGATGAGGATGAAATTAGGGCAACAGACATTAGTTATGTAATTCCAATGTATCTGATCCATCTTCCCCATGCAGGATAGCCACCGGCTGAATTATCCAAAAAATAAAGGTAGACTCTCACCTGCTCCCTAGCATGATGCTTGTTTCTTACTAACAGTGGACTTTGCGGTTCTCATTCTGTTTTGCTTTAAATTGAAGTTCCTAGACTATCTAGTGGAAAAGGAACTCAAATTTTAAACCAAGAGCAACTTCCACAGGTGATATACAGTTATCCTGCATTCTGATATGGAAATTGGGTGAGATGTTTATACTTCTGCATGTCTAGCTTTTCATTGTTCTTTTTTTTTTTTTTTAAGATTTATTTATTTATGCATACAAGAACTGGGATGTAAGCTAGAGGTGCCAGGGGATGAGAGGATTCACCAGAGAGAGGGGGAAGCAGAACAGACAGGTAAACTGAAATATACTGCTGAGGGGACTAATGGGCAAGGCAGGAATGGTCTGCTGCAACATGTGGTTCGCCCCCTGGCCCGCCAGGGATCAGCTTGTGCTACAGTGGCTGGCAACAGCCTGATAGCGCTGTCTTTAACCCCCGAGCCACCAGGGAGGCCCAATTTCCATTATTCTTGAGGCAAGTCCTATAGAAAAATAGTCCCCAAGCAGACATGTGAACATTGGACTTAAGTGTCTTGTTCATTAGTATAAGCTTGATTTACTAACAAAACTGTCTCTACAGTTTCTCATAAATCTGGAGCTAATCTACTCCCTGCCTGTAAATTGCTATTTCATTCTTGAAAGTTGTGTTTAAAAGATGTGTTTATAATTTTTGTTCAAGTATTTGTTCCTAGGACAACTTGCCATGTGCTGATGAATGGAAATGTCCACTGAATTCTTTCTCAGAGGGACCCAAGAACCCCACACACCAAACCCCACCATCTGAACCTCAACATTTAAGTCACTTGGAGAATGGTTAAATAAATTTATCTGGAAATTTCCATCTGTTTGCCTATTACACCGCTATCAAAACTCATAACATAAAAGGACTTTCCTGGTGGCTCAGGGTGTAAAGTCTCAGCGCTATCAAGCTCTCTCCAGCCACTGCAGCATAAGCATGAATTCGATCCCTGGCCAGGGAGCTAACCCACATGGCACAGCAGACCTCTCCTGTCTCACTCTCTGCTCCCCTTGGCAGTGTATTTCAGTAGATCTGCCTGTTCTGCTCCACACTCTGTCTCTGGTGAATCCTCTCACCCCCTACACCTCTGGCCCACACCCTAGTTCTTGTATGCATAAATAAAAAATAAATCTTTGGGCCTCCCCGGGTGGCGCAGCAGTTGAGTGCTGAGCTGCGAAGCTGCCCGCAGCCTCTGCAGTGCCAGTTCAATCCCCGGCCACCGGCGAGGCTCCCACATGGCGCGACAGACCTCTCCTGCTGCGCCCACTGCTTCCCTCAGCAGTGTATTTCTTCGTCAGTCTGCCTGTTCTGTTCCCTGCTCTGGCTCTGGTGAATTCTCTCACCTTCCCACACTTCTGACTGTACTCAGTGCTTGTATAAATAAATCTTAAAAAAAAAAAGAATTAAACAGAATAAGTAAAAATTTATTTCTTATACTATCCCACTCCTGAAACACACATACACACACCAAAATAAGAAAACATTCACACAATAATATAACAATGGTTATCTTAGAATGGGTAAGTTTTGGTTCAAAGTTAGCAATTTACCCTTCCCACTAATGTGAACCCCTGCACTGGATCCCATTCTCCATCCAGCTGGACAGACAGAGGAAATGGGTTTGGAATGGAGAGAACAAGCCCAGCTTATTCACAGTATCAAGTACTGTTCAACAAACTGATCACTTAAATAACGTTAATTTAAGGTAAAAATGAAGGGAAAGGATGCAAGAATAACTCAAGGAAAGTTGCAGATGCTCTACAACTAGAATATACAAGTACTGGGCCAGTCTATTTGTTACAGGACATTGAGAGGGGCATCCCAGGACCCCCAAACCTACCCACTCTAAATAGTTTCCGCCACCCACTATATCAAGACAAAGGATACCCTAATGCGTGACATTTAATGGGGAGGACTTTAATACAATTAGTGTACAACAAAGACAAGGCAAAGAATAGTTACAAATCAAACACCCTAAGTTACCCATCCCCTTGTGGGTAAATATCCAGCCAAACAGGGTTGGCCCAAAGCAGGGCCACTGAGACTGAAAGCCTGCCACAGGTCTAAGGCACCTCCTAGTGGGGACCAGGATAAACAGGTCAGAAATGGCCAGACAAGTCTGGAAGGAAAAGAGCAAAATCAAAATCAGGGTAAACCACCCCACTTGTTACCATTGTTAACCACCCTAATGGTCTCTCACCCACATCTGTTTCAGCCAGTCCAAAACCAAGAAGCAAGTGCAGTTTCTTCATATGTCTCTTTGTTCTGTATACCTCCTCCCTGTGTCCTTTCTGGTGCCCATCTTTCTTCCTTCCTTCTCCAGTCTCCTCTCAAGCCTCTCCTTCAGCTTCCCCTCCTCCCTGCTCTGCTCCCCTCTTCGTTGGGTGAGACAGGGAACTTGGAACCTCCCCTTTCCCTGGGGACCACCCTGTTACATATTCATTAATAAAATCGACATACTAATTTGGGTTGTTTTCAATTTTAATAGTCTAGGATGTTGTGTGTTTCTGTAGGAGCAGGAATGGACACAGGGCAGGTTTTCCATGATCCAGCAGACCGGGTAAAGGAGGAGTCAGAGTCCTCAGCAGCTTTTGCAGGTCTTCTATTTAGATTTACCAGGCACATGGCAGGCGGGGTGCTGGGGGGCCGGGAGACTGGCAGTCCTCCCAGCCCCCAGCAAATCCTCACTCTATCTGGGCTCTCTCTGGGGTTTTCTCTGCTTCTCTTCTTCTGTTTCTTCTCTTGGCTTCCATTCGTTCTTGGCTTCTCCTGGTGTCCCCGTGATGCCAACCTTATAAACTCAGTCTCTCAGCCCAGGTGTACCCACTCCAGGTGCCTGCCATCAGGCATGCATTCAGGACCACAGGGTTCCCTTATCTAGCCTAGTGGTGGGAGGGCAGAAAAGCCTGATACTTTTTCCTTACCCTACAGTTTCCTAAGTGAATTTATATATATGCTTTTAGTTTCATTGAGAAATACTTGACCAAAATGAAAATAGTAGAGGAAAAACTTGTTCATGACTAGGTGAGGTAAGGACTAACACAACAGGTAAGATTGTAATATTATCTGTTATTCTTAAAGAAAAAATTCTTTAATGTCCCGCCAGATTGCTATGTGATGTTCTTCATGTGGAAAAATCCCAAAGCAAGCAATATATAGCTAAGCCACCAACCTTCACAGATCCTTTTAATTTAGTTCTGCAGTATAAGCCAATAGCATCAAGTTGAATGAAATCTTCAAGTCTGGTTGTTTGGTTCCATCATAACATCCAAACACTTTAATAACATGCACATTAATAACTGGTCATCTGTATAATTTTTCTAGGACTTTGCCTACTTATATTACCATTTATAGAAGCAGTTGTGAAGCTGTTGATATGTATAGTTATTTTTAAAAAGCCCTAGAAAAGTAACTACAATATAAGGATGGGTTGATGCATATAATTTGGGATTTTAACTCAGAGATCCTTATCTAGAAACTCCCTGACAATGAAACTCTGTCAGAGACAAATGTTTTTACAAATACAGGAAAGATTCCAATGCCTAGACAAGAGAGGGTGTAGTCACCTTAAAAAGAAATAGGGTGGTGACTGATTGAAAGCCCTGCGGCAAATGTTGCAAACGTGCTCCTTTTTGGTTTTTCTCCGTTTTCAGCCTCTAAGTGTTGCACAGACTCTCTTGGTAAAGCCTGAAAATCTGAAAGTCCTTGGGAATGAGATTGAGAAATTAACAGCTTCTCATTTTCAAAAAGCAAAGAATATCATTTATACAGATAGGAGGCCATCATTTTTCAGAAGCTTGACAAATGGTTTCATTCTTACCTGGGAGAGACATCTTAGAGGTTGTTTGTTCCTTTGTACTCTTTCAGCTAAAGCAGTGGATTGAAGTAGTCTCTCATGCAGAATACCTCACTGGTGCTGCCAGGAAGCTCCAGATTGGTGAGGTTTGTTTAAATGTCCACTTTTGGGAGAAACTGAAACTGCCAATGGATTAGGTATTAAGTCCTAATGGGTCTTGGCAGAAACAACTCCATTTTAGGCCTGCTGTTTATCTTTTTTTTTTAACACTATTTTATATATATATATATGTGATCTTAAAATGGGTGAGAAGCTTTGTAGGTCAAGTTATAAGCATTTAGCTGAATATTATAGAGCTGCTTCTAGTGAGATCTAGTTATTCATATAAGATCCTGTCAACCCCAAAATTCAGGAGGTAATTAAAAAGGCAAAGCATATTTATTTTTTTGTGATTAAACAATTCCAATTCAGGGCACACAATTTCAGGTAGAAAATCTAAAGCATGCCCCCTAAAGGGGCAAAGTCAGGGGGTTTTTGGGAAGAAAAGAGGAAGATGAGGTCTCCCCCTAACAAAAGGTCTAGGTTGCCGCGAGCCAGCCACTGCATCCTGGGTGTCAGGGGTTCCCGACTTTAAAGAAAAGAGTTGATTAATGTTAACAAGCTTAAACTACTCTTGGCTATACAAAATTGGCTACCAATTCTCTAGAAAACAAGAGGAGGGTACTTGACTAATTCTGTTTTTTTCCTCAGCAAAAGTCCCCAATTACTACTTATATCTGGATGAATTCTCAATAATCGTTTGTTTGATGATTTCGTAAAACAATTACTTTTGGCTCATCCAAAGGTCTCTGTGTCAGTTTGTTAGGGGGAAAAGGATGTCCCAAAGCAAAAACCCATTTAATATCAAGGTTGTGTTATAGAGCAGGGAGAGGGGCAGCCCAAACCCCGCAAACCTGCCTACTCTACATGGGTTCTGCCATCCGCCGCATCAACACAAAACATAGGAGACTTTAATGGGAAGGAACTTTAATAAAACTAGGAAACAATACAGGTAAGGCAAAGAGTCTAGTTTTTAAATAAAGCATCCAGAGTTACCCGTCCCCTTGTGGGTAAAACTCCATCCATATGGGATCAGCCCAGAACAAGGCCCCAAAGCCTGCTACAAGTCTAAAGCATCTTCCAGTGGGGACCCACAGAAAAGGGTCACAAACAACCGGACAAGCCCGGAAGGGAAAGAGCAAAATCAACATCAAGATAAAAACTGCCATGGTCACCTCCCCACAGGTCTCACCCACATCTGTGTCACCCAGTCCACGACCAAAAGGCAAGCACAGTTTCTTCACATGTCTCTCCATTCCATGTGCCTCCTCCAGGTCTCCTCCTGGCTCTCCATCCTGCTTCCTTCCTTCCTCAGTCTCCTCTTCAGCTTCTCCTCTTCCTGCTCAGCTCCACCCTCCCTTGGGTGGGGCAGGGAACCTCCCCCTTTCCTGGAGACCACCCTGTTACAGTTGCTCTATAACAAGTTCAAGGAGACAGGTAATGCAACTACTCTGTAATGACTCCCCAGCTCCATTTCAAACTGGCTTCACAAATGTCAATGAAGTCAGTGTGTGCTGTTAATTTAGCCCTTGAACCACCACAGTTTCTTGTCCCAGGAAGCTGTAAAAAGGAATTTGAAGATTTTTTAGATATGTAAGCAGAGAGAAGCAAACTTTATCCAAAGAAGTAAAGAGCAGTTTATTCAAAGGAAGAAAACAAGGACTCCCAGGTGTGCTACACCTGGAAGGGGCTAAGAAGCCTTTATGGATGGAGTCATGCTTCTGGGGAATATATACTTTGTTTTCCTAACCTAGAGCTCCATCAGTCTCTTTGTGATTGGTTAGTTCTCACTGGTCTCATTCAATCTACTACTGTGGAATCTTCTTGCTTCATAGCCCTTATCTGAGAATCCCCTTTTTTTATTGTCCTTGTCCAGGAATGTCCTGCTGTCCTTAGGCCTGGGATGTTTTATTAATCCCCTTTGGAATTGTGTCCTTATCTCTGGAGCTTCCCTTATTCCTTTTGTTGCCCTATCTCTGGACCCTCCTTTATTCCCCTCTAGTCTTTGTCCGATCCTATTCTGACCCTAGAAGCTATCCATTTGCTCTATGACTCATGAAAGTTTCACAAAAGTTTTTCACAAATGTATACTCACTTTGGATGGAGTCACCCTCTGAATGATGAGCTCATGCTAAAGGATTCATTCAGACCACACCACCACCATTTAAAGACTGGCAGATCAGTTAGCCTCTCCAAATAAGATTAATACTCACCTCTCCCCCTTTGTCTAAAATTCCAATTCTTTTTTTTTTAAGATTATTTATTTATGCATACAAGAACGGGGGTACAGGACATAGGTGTGAGGGGTGAGAGGATTCACTAGAGACAGAGGGAAACAGAATAGGCAGATTGATTGAAATACACTGCTGAGGGGAGCAGCAGGCGAGTCAGGGGAGGTCTGTGGCACCAAGTGGGTTGCTCCCTGGCCCGGCATTGAACTTGTGCTGCAGTGGCTGTGGACAGCTTCATAGGTTGCGTCTTAACCCCTTGAGCCACCAGGGAGGCCCCTAAAATTCCAATTCTTCTGAGATTTCCCCCCCTCCATCCTGCAGGTTTAATTAGTCTCTTCCTTCTCCTTGCCATCAGAATGCAATTGCATTCTTCTATTATGTCACTAAATGCAGACAGTGCAGAATTCATGGTAAACATTGTTCTAAGTTATTTATATATATATTAACTCATTTAAACTCCTAAGTAACTCTGTGAGGAAGGTGGTATTATTATCCCCATTGATCACATTACTGTTAAATAACTCTTCAAATGTCACACACACAATTAAAGAGTAGATTTTGGCCTCAGGCCTTCTGGCTTCAGAGTTTATGCTCATAAACATTATGCCGTTTCACTAGATTATAACAGTATATTTCCACATCTAGGTCCTAGTGATATTGTGATTTATAACAAGAAATATATTTTTGGTTTTCTTCCTGTTCCTGGCACTGAGGTCCTAAAGTCCTTGGAATTTTCTAAGTGAAGAGAGCTATCAACATGTCTTTTGTAAATTAAGTGACTTTTGGAAAGCTCCTGGATCATGTAAGGAGAATTAACTGTGTGATTAGAGGGTTGGAATTTTCAGTCCCACCCCCAACATCTGACTGATTTAATTAACCATGCCTCCAGAAAAGTCCCCAGGACAAGGTTTGAAGAGTCTGCAGGTTGGTGAACCAGAACCCTTCAACATGCCATCACTGCTATATTCCAAATTGCATGGCGATAGAAGCCTCTTTGTATAGGACCTCACTATACAAACCTCTCCATCTGGGTTTTGGTTCTCATCCTATGGACAATTCTATATCTAGTAGTAAACAGAAGTTACCCTAAAGCCCACTTCAGTGTCTTCTTTTTTTTTTTTTTTTTTTTTTTTATAGAGGCATGCTTTTTTTTTATTTATTTGTTTGCTGGTTTGTTTTGTTTATACATGCACTGGGTACAGTCAGAAGCGCGGGAGGGTGAGAGAATTCACCAGAGCCAGAGCGGGGAGCAGAGCAGGCAGAAGGACCGAAGTACACTGCTGAGGGGAGCAGCGGGCGGCAGGAGAGGTCTGCGCACCATGTGGGACCCTCCTCCAGTGGCCGGGGAGCAGCCGGGGATCGATCCGGCGCCGCAGAGGCTGCGGGCAGCTTCGCAACCCAGCGCTCAACCGCTGCGCCACCGGGGAGGCCCACCACTTCAGTGTCTTCTCACTGCCCATCCCACTCCAAATGTATTCATATCTCCATGTGAAGGTCATAGCAGAGGTCTCCCAGAACTTTCTCCAGGATTTTGACTGGTGTCTGCTTTGACTGATTGGTGTCTCATGTTATACCAGATATTACTAGTTTTAAATATCACCTCTATAGTATTAGGGCATATTCACATCTACAACTTATAGTGTTCCCCCAATAAATAAACACATGTACATGTGACATATCACACATATGTATATATAATCTAGCAATCTCTATGGCAAGAAAGGAGTCCAAAGTTGTCTCTCTGAAACTATTTATATTAAAGATGCCTCTAGGAGTGTCTAATCTAAACACAATGCAAAACTTTGCTTATTCCATACTTTCCACATCTCCCAGTTTGCTCCTGCATTTACTCCTTTTCTTGTGCCAACACTTCCTCTCAGGGCATTTTCAAGTAGGAGCTTTGTGTGTCAGCCTTTTGAGGCCTACTACACCTTACAATAACTTATCTTAGCCATATATAATTAATGAATAAAAAAAATTCTAGCTTCAAAGCTCTCTTATTCCAACACTTTCTTGTTCTTTCCATCTCGATACATTATCATCCTTTAACCTTGCAAAACTAAGTCACTAAATTTTTCTCTCAAACTTTTAGTATACTTTGGCTTTTCCTAATTCCTTCTGGAAGAATTCATTGATCTGATCTTACCTTCACAAATATTTTTTTCAAATGTATTCACTCTGAAAAATAGTATCTGTAAAACAGATAGTAATGTGGAGTCTCTATTTGTTAACGTTGTTTTAGCTGCTAGACTTTTTATATTTAGAACCTAAAATTGATATAGCATAACTGATTTTTCTAAATCCTATTTCCAATTTTCTTCCTTAGGTCTTTAAAGTTATTTATTATACTTGTTAAAAATTCTTGTTCAATCTGATCCCTTTATTTGACTTCCTCTTTTAAAGATTTCTGTTTGTTTACTTTTATTTGTATTTACATTCCTCCTATTTTGTTATTTTTTTTTAAAGATTTATTTATTTATTTATACAAGCACTGGGTACAGTCAGAAGCGCAGGAGGGTGAGAGAATTCATCAGAGCCAGAGTGGGGAGCAGAACAGGCAGAAGGACTGAAATACACTGCTGAGGGGAGCAGTGGGCAGCTGGAGAGGTCTGCGCGCCATGTGGGACCCTCGCCCAGCGGCCAGGGATCGAACCGGCGCTGCAAAGACTGCGGGCAGCTGCGCATCCGAGCTGTGCCACCAGGGGAGGCCCCTATTTTGTTATTGTTTTTCTATAAACATAGAGTCCCTTACTATCTGGAGCAATATTTGAATGATTTAATAGATACCAACTAATCCTAATAGAATGTTCAACATATAGGAATAGATAGTTACTCACTGTAAATAGATGCCCTCTTAACTATCTGATATAGGATCAGTATTGAATGTTAGCCTAAGTTAGCATAACTAGGCTAGTTGTACATACATCTATTGGTAGTTATACATACCACTATATTCTAATTGCAACATTCTTTTTTAATTAATTTATTTATATTTTACATCATTATTCATTTTATAGAATATTTGCTTTCTCCTCTCAGTCCCCATAAAATTCCCACCACCAATTCACCCGTGAACCAGCACCATAGTCCCTTGCACTCTTCCCTCCCCTATTTTGATGCCTCTGCCTCCACTTCCCCTGTAGAATGTCTCTGATTTATGGTTGCCTGTTAATTTTGTTTTTTTATTTTTTATTATTTTCCCTGATTCCTATTTGCCCCCCCATATTCCCCTTTGTAAGTGAAACCATCCAATATTTTTTCTTTTTCCTTCTGACTTATTTCACTGAGCATAATCCCTTCTACCTCTATCCAAGTTGCTATGAATGGCATGAGTTTATCTTTTTTGATTGCTGAATAGTATTCCATTTTGTATAACGCCACATCTTCTTGATCCAGTCATCTATTTTTGGGCATTTGTGTTATTTCCATAGCTACCTATTATAAATAGTGCTGATTGCAATGTTCTTGTACCAAAAACATCTTGTCTGGGCCTCCCCGGTGGTGCAGCGGTTGAGCGCTGGGTTGCAAAGCTGCCCGCGGCCTCTGCGGCGCCGGTTCGATCCCCCGGCTGCTCCCCGGCCACCAGAGGAGGGTCCCACATGGCGCGCAGACCTCTCCTGCCACCTGCTGCTCCCCTCAGCAGTGTACTTTGGTCCTTCTGCCTGTTCTGCTACCTGCTCTGGCTCTGGTGAATTCTCTCACCCTCCCGCGATTGCGCTTCTGACTGTACCCAGTGCATGTATAAACAAACAAACAAACAAATAAACAAAAAACATGCCTCTATTAAAAAAAAACAAAAACATCTTGTCCAATGACCCAGTTCTGATTAAGTTTTCTGGAAGGTGATTGACATCATATTTTCTAAATTTTCTGTCTGTAACATTAAACTATAGCAATTTCTTCAAAATATGATTTTTAAGATAATAAAATGTTTGAAATGTTATGATGAAACACTTTCAAGAAAAGACCTGAGGTTATAAACATTCCTTTTCTTGTTTGGCAAGAATATTGTTTTAAATTTGGATGCTCTGACAAAATATCAAATCATAACCATAAATAATTTTACATGGTTTTCGTTTTATATCAAAAGTCAACAGAATGGTGGTGAGGGTTATTTGATACAATGATATGTATTGTTCTCTTCTTAAATGTTTGGCTCTAACACACAATTGTCAAAATATTTCAATTAGCCTATCTTGCCACTAGATGGAGAATGATGACTGTCTACAGTCTTCTGGTCAACACAGCCTTTACTGATGGCCATTTAAGTATATTGCATATGTATGAGATTTTGTCTTAATCTCATTATGTAATGTGAATTAACATTCTGATTTCAAAGGTGAATTTAGAACAAGTTTTTTCCCCTCTAAATCACTAAATATGAACAAAATAAGCTTTTACTTTAATGTCTCCTCTAAATCTCCTATACTTATTTTGGGGTTAAAAGAATCTTAAACTCCAGGAACAATTCAAAAAATAACTGCTCACCATTTCAGTTTAGATGCTGTATGTGCTGTCTACTACAAGAAAAAGATGTGGCAACTGTTGTCCTGATAGCCTAAGGACTCCTGGGAAACTCTTCCTGCTTCATTAAATCAGGGAAGGGAAAAAAAATAAGAACAAAGAAACAGAAAATAAAAAAAACAAAAAAATTGCTTCTCTACCAGTACTAGTAAGAGTTCTCTAGATGTAAAGCTATTGATATAACGAGTAATAATGATGTATCTATGAAGAGAACAATCACGTAACTGTTATAGGGCAGCCCCGATACAAAACGGTGTGCCTGACTGTGGGTCCTCACCCGCGCGCTTAAAAGGACTTATCAATGCTCTACTGCAGGCACACACAAAAGTTTAATAAAAGGTTTATTTACAAGGAAATGGGAAATGAGGAAATGTACAGCTCAGGGAGAAAAGTGGGGGACAAAGTTTTAAATGCGTCCTACCCAATCCTCCGATCTGGAATCCCAAATGGCACTCTCAGAGCTGGCCACAAGCCAGGAGCCGTGAAGCCAGGAGGCGAGCAACAGAGTGAGAGACCCCAAGGCCCACGTGTTTGGTTTTTATACCCAACCTGGCTGCTTAGCTCCACCCTCAGGTCCCAGCCACCTTCCCTTTGGTGGTGACGGGATTTGTCTTTCCCAATGTCTTGATGACTTTGGTCTGGAGTGGGGGTGGGGTCCACAAAGCCTGTATGGGATTAGCTCAAAACATCCTTTCCCCCTAACATAATGCTTCCCACCATTTGAGATAATGCATAAATGAATTATCAAGAAATAGTGGAGAAATGAATAGTCTAAAGACGTGATTGTAATTCACCTGTGATAAGGTTTAAAATGTCCAAACTCACTAGCACAAGAAATTTAATGGTTTTCACTGATGTGTCTTTTGTTTTTTAAAAGTCAAATGCATTAATCATGACTGACTATGGAAAAGAATATAAGTTGGTATAAGTTTTCAGGAGGGCAATTTTGCAATAATTATGAAAAATTTTGAATATCTACTATTTGACTCAGTGCCCTCTTCTAGGAATTTATTTCATTTATACGCCATAGAGAAAAACATGTAGCAACCTAAAAACCTAATACTCAAAAAATAGTTTTATAAGGTATAATACAATGGTCTACATCCATCCTGCTCTACTTCTATATTCTTTCTGTGCCTTCCAGACTGGAAAGTGAAAACTACAAAGGGTTTGAGTGCAGTTGGAAAGAGCACGTGGTTTGCAGTGGGTGTAGTACCCTTACCAGCCGCGGTTTTTGTTGTTCTTATGCAGCGAACTGGGGCAAGGACTGTGTGGTTCTGACACTCTCGACCTCTGGGTTTGACGACTTTCTAATGCAGTGCTGACTGTCTCAGGATAGCAGAATTAGCGGTGTGATTTTGGCCTCTGAAAAGTGCACCCGGAAGCTCACCTAGTGCTGGCTCTTAAAATTCCAATGAATTCCTTTCTACTAGAAAGGACAGTGTACAGCTGACCTATATCCAGTACGACGGAATATACTTTTGTTTGGCCTCATTTACCATCGATTTATAAGTCACATTGTCAGAATTAATACTTGATATCGGAGTAAATTCTGTACCTTTTTTTTTTTTTTACTCGTTCAGTTTATTTTTCACGGATTTAAAACTTATTAGCTATTAATAAGTTTTCTTAAAGGACCTCTTTGTCTTTTAGAGCAAACAAGTAAACACACGTGAGTAGGTTAACTTTGTTGTAGGGAAATTTTTAAATGATTTTTTTAGAACACTAAAAATACTTTACTTTCTACAATTCTATTGCTGTATAAGACAATTTCCCTCAAAAGCTTTTCCTTTTAGGTGTATCCAGTTATCAACTAAGGGACCCTCTCTTTTAATATGCAAACAGATTTGACTCAAGCCCACACAAGAAGTCCAGCATTTTTCCTGCTTTTTATTAGAGAATAGAAATTTTCCCAAATTTATTGGGAAAGATAGAAAAGGTGGGAGGTAGCTTCAACATTTTTCTACACAATCTAATGGCTTTCTGGTTGCTCTCATTGTTTATAACAGAGGAAGGGAATTCTGCAGACATTCCTTTCCCTTCTGATATGATTTATACTTCATCCTTTAACAGTGTTAAGTCATTTGAACAAGGAGGCTATTAGAATGAGGTGCTGCTATTGTTAAAGTTGACCTGCCTAAGCAAAACAAGATCTAAGCCTGTAAATGCCTCAGTGTTACCAAATTGAAACCTAAAGATAATCACAACAGCCAGTCTTCAAACCCTACACATCAATAATTTCTTTTCTTTGTCTCCCCATTTTCTTTATAAAAGTCTCTCCCAGCGTTCCTGGTGATACAGCAGTCTTTAACTTCTGATTTGTTGCTGCCCAAATTCCAATGGATTTTCGCTCTAATAATTTTTTTAAAGATTAATTTTATTTATTTATGCATACAAGAACTGGGGTGTAGGACAGAGGTTGAGGGGTGGAGAGAGGATACAGCAGAGATAGAGTGGGGAATAGAGCAAGCAGATCTACTGAAATACACTGCTGAGGGGAGAAGTGGGTTAGACAGGAGAGGTCTGCTGTACAGTGGGTTAAAAGCTCCATGGCTAGGGATCAATCTCATGCTGCAGTGGCTGTCTATAGCTTGATAGTGCTGCGACTTAAACCCCTGTGCCACCAGAGGTGCCCTACTCTGATATCCTTAACATTGTTGGATATGCCTCAGTTTATCTTTCAACATCAGATAGAAACAGCAGAGTCTATTTTAATTTTGAATGAGATTTTTCCCTCTGTGCATTTCACAAGATTTCTTGGTCATCACATTTTCATTTGAAAACATTCTTGTGAAACTAAGAACACACCTATATATTCTATGTGTGTTTATGGACACTTTCGCAATAAAGAATATGCAATATAGATCAAAAAAGTCAGTGATTCAGGGAAGGACTTTGAGACAGTTTCCAAAAACATCCTTTTTATTTTCTTTAAGATTTTAGAAAAACATTTAATGCTGATGAGAATTAAGAGCTATTGCATGAGTCACCTTTGTTCACCTCTTCCCAGAGTACCTCATTTACCTTAGACACAGAGTGGCTGGGCAAAGGTTCTGATTGAAGATTTGCTAGTTTTGGGTTCAAGTTTGAATCCTATCACTTTTGTTTGGCCAAATAAGTTAATCTGAGTTTCAGTATCTTTATCTTTAAAAATGATGCTTATAACAGTGTTTTTCTCATAGAGTTACTATGAAGAATCAATGAGATAATGCATGCAATTAATTTTAGCAATGAGATGTGTGCAATTAAATTTCGGTACTTAAGAGCAGAAGTCCCTAGGTATCTGTCAGTGGTGAAGAAATTTACCCAAACTGAACTTATCTTCCTTACAATTATGATTCTTCTTCCATATTCCTTCTCTGTTGACTTCTTGTAAATGCTTGTCAAGAGCATGTTATTTCCTTCTCTAGGCTAGATATGGTTTAAAATAAAAAATGAGAAGACAATTTCAGAACAAGGGATTAAGACACAACCTATGAAGCTGTCCTCAGCCTCTGCAGCACGAGTACAATCCCCGGCTGGCCAGGGAGCAACCCACATGGTGCAGCAGACCTCTCCTGACTTGCCCACTCTGTCTCTGGTGAATCCTCTCATCCCCCACACCTCTGGCCTATACCCCAGCTCTTGTATGCATAAATAAATCTTTAAAAAATAATAAAAAATAAAAATATAATTCCAATCATGTTATTCCCTGGAATCACTTGAGATGACATAAAGAGCAGATTCCCAGGCCAATAATAACTCCCTGAATCTCTGGGTTTAAAATTAGAAATCTGCATTTTCAATAAAAGTTGTCTATGAATCTTTTATATAGGATAGTTTGAGGACTCCAGATCAAAAGGATCAAGTTCAGATTCCTTATTTGGTGTAAAAACCAATGTCTTAGGCAGTGTCTGCCATGCAAAATATATTTAATAAATAAATACTTGTGGGGAGAAAAATAAAAGCAGGGAGGGGAGAAAGCAAAGATCAGTCCTGCTACTGAAATGTTGGATGAAATTAAGGCTTAAGATGGAGATAAGATAGACTAGATATCATACAGAAATTACCCTAGTCCTCCCTGGGTGGGAAATATAGCCTTCAATCTGCTTTCTTTATTTCTCCAAAAGGTCAGATAGCTCTTGGAAAACAAATGCAATGATTAAAGTGTACATTTAACTACTCAGGTTTTAAATGCCTTTAATTTCTTTTCCTCTTTTCATTACACCTTGCTCTACTTGCACTGGCATGTGAACTGGTTGCTCTAGTCAAATGAGTCAGTTTAGATGGAAGCATTAATTTATAGAAGCACAGTTTATATTAAGGTACTTTGCAGGCATGCATAGTCACCTGTCATGAAAGCAGCGGTTGCACATCTGTGTTCCAGTTAGTCCACAAAATTTCTAAGATGTTTCCAGAAATTTAACCTAGAAGCTACTTCAAAGGTACTTCAAAAAGCCTTTCACCATCTCCCCACTTATATCCCTTGGCAACCACTGATTTTTTTTCACTATTCCATAGTTTTGCCTTTTCCAGAATGCCATGTATTTGGAATCATGTAGTCTTTCAAGATTGTTCCCCTTCCCCCCCACCACCCATTTAAAGTTCCTCCATGTCTTTTCATGGCTTAATAGCCATTTTTTTTTTTTTTTATAATGCTGACTTGTTATTCCACTATCTGGATATACCACAGTTTATCCATTCACTTACTAGTTTTAAGTTTTGGCAATTATGAATGAAACTCCTATAAATATTCATGTGCAGGTTTTTGTGTGGACATAATACTGGAAATTTTTTATGCATTCTGTCCTAAATCCACAAAGTTTTTGTTTTGTTTTGTTTTGAGTAACCAAAATCTACAAAAAGGTTACAATTTTTTTCCAACAAAGCTAACTTGTCACATTTTCTCTCCCCTTGATACCAACACAGCATACAAATAGTGGTAGTAATTTTTGCTACTTATTTCAGAGTCTGTTTTTGCATAACTTCCATAGGGATTTTGTCTGTTTTAACAAAAAATTGGACATAAGTTTAATTGTGTGGCTTTGTGTGAAGTTCTTCCAAAAAGTTAAAAAAGAGCTAAACCAAAAAGAAAAAAACCTGTTTGCCTTGTTTGTAGGGTTCCAAAAACCTCCAAAGAAGGTAAAGAAGCTTGCCTCCATTGGCAGGACTGAACAACCCGGCCAACAAAAATGCCCTGGTACCCTCAAAAAGAAAAAAGCCCAGTTAGAGTCTAATAAGACCAACTTTATACCTAAAGCATACATCGACTGAATGCCACCGGTTCACTCTAATCCTGTATGGAATATTTCAACAAAGCCAGCTAAAAATTGCTGTTAGTTATTTCTACCCTGTGATTTTATACAAAAATAAAAAAAATGGTTTAAAAGTAAATTTAGTTTGCAAACTTTTGCTTTGCTGTTAAAAGTTTGGGATCAAGGTTGAAAAAATTTGTGGTTTTTTTTTACATCAGTTGAACCATTTTAAGATTTTTTTTTTCCTGTAATTTTTACATATCTGCTGTCTTGTTTTGGCTAACGTCTCCAAATTTTTTTTTTGGCTTAAACTAATAAACTATTTTTCCTGGAGTAGAGGACTTTTTGCTTTCCACAATGGACAAATACCTGGAAAGACTGGTTTTCTTTCACACTGAAACCTGACAAAATGTTCATCTAAAACTGCATCCCAACCTCCATATATTCGATCTTCATCACCATGGAAATGGTGGCAACAAGTGAAAGGGGGGAATTGTTAGGGGGAAAAGGATGTCCCAAAGCAAATTCCATATAGGCTTTGTGGACTCCACCCCCACCCCAGGTCAAAGCCAAAGACACTGGGAACTCCAAATCCCATCACCACCAAAGGGAAGGTGGCTGGGACCTGAGGGTGGGGTTAAGCAGCCAGGTGGATACAAAAGGCAGACACGTGGGCTTTGGGGGCTCTCCATTTTTGGGCTCTCAGCCAGCTCTGAGCGTCAGGTCAGCTCTGAGAGTGACTTTGGGTTTCCAGGTCGTCGGATCGGGTAGGACGCATTAAAGACTTTATTTCCCTATTTTCTCCCTGAGTTGTACATTTTCCTTATTTCTTTTTCTCTTGTAAATAAACCTTTTATTAACCCTTTTGCGTGTGTCTGTAGTAGAGTATTCATAAGTCCCTTTAAAGCGCGCGGGTGAGGACCCACAGCCAGGAACCCGTTTAATATCGGGGTTGCTCTATAACACTTTGAGAAAACATCAAGGAGTATGATTGCTAAATCATATAGTAAAATTATGTTTAGTTTTGCAAGAAAGCACCAAGCTGCAAAGTGGCTATGCCATTTTCTGTTGCAATCAGTGCTAAAAGATAAACTGGGGCATTTAAAAATGTTTAAGAGTTTATTTGAGGAAAAATTAAGTCAAATAGGGAAGTGCTAAACCAGAAGTAGTTAGGTGAGTCTGATTCACAGGCACTGAAAGACATATATATGTCCTCACTAAACATTGTCAACAGGTTCCTGGTGGACCTCCCTGGTGGTACAAGGGGTTAAGACACAACCTATGAAGCTGTCCACAGTCTGCAGCACAAGTTGAGTTTTTATTTTTGTCTGCTAATAATCTCAGTCAAGTTTAGGCTGGAAATTTGGGCTGGAAATTAGTTTGGATTTTGAAATGATTTTATAATTAGGAGCCGACGCCCCTGCAAGGAGGTCAGTATTGGCTCTGGAATCAACTTGACTTTTGAAAAGCAATTTTGTCATTCAAAGAATTCTGATCACCTTTTCTAATACTGGAAGCTATTTTTTTTTTTTTTTCTTTACTTTCGGTTTTGGGTCTTTTGTTTAGCCTCCAGCCAGGCTTAACCAGTCAACCTGCTCAGGCAATTGTTTTGCTATTACAGGGCTGTCAGCTGCGGGTTCTCCTCCAAAGTTAAAGAGGCACCAGGCACAGACTGCCTTGACTCCCTGAGTTTTTTATTTGTTCTTTCCAATTCAGACCCTTGATCTAACATATCCTGTAGTAACCCCCACAGTGAAAACGCATCTGTGGGGACCTTCTTGGGTCCGTGGAGAGTCTAATAGGTTGTTATTTCCTCTCCTACTCTGGTCCAGGCTTTTGCATCCAGAGTTCCGTCCCTTGGAAACCAAGGACAACACATTTCAACAAAATTTAAAAAGTTAGCTAATTGTGCATGAGAGGTTTTAACACCTCTCTTAGCAATATGCTTAATCATATCAACACAGAGTCCTCTTTCCTTAGTCTCAGTATGGCCTATAGCTTCTCAGTGGATAAGACACCCACTCGACTTATCCGTTCTGGATTGCTGCCCCAGTACACACTCTACCTTGTGAGCAGAAGCCTATCCATCCCCGAAATGGAAAGAAACTTACCTCTCCGGTCCCTGTTTGGGCGCCACCTGCTGGAGACCAGCCCCAGCTAGAAGTCGTGTCAGGGGTCTCAGAGAGGAGAGGACAGCATCTGCCAAGTTTTCTCTCCCAGGACTGAGGGGAAGTGGAGCAAGGTAGAAGTGTGGTAGACACAGACACTCTCTCTGGTGCAAGTATCTCCTACTGAGGGTCTCAGCAGGTCTTTATTTATACCTTAAGGTGAGCGGTGAGATTATATCAGCATAAGCATCAAAGCAGAACAGAGACAATCATTACATATTTTCTCATGAATATACAAAGACCCTCTTGATCTCATACTACAAAGGACACTTCTTTAATCTGATTAAGAAAATCAACAGGGACAATTACTCTCCTAGGTACAACTCTTTTTCTAACATAATCAATTGTCTAAGACAGTACAATGTTCAGCAATAATCAATCATCCTGTCAAGCCTTCCTGATTTTGGGGTGGACATGAAAGTCCATTGTTATGCTATATTACTAAAATCAACCCATTCCCTAGTACTCAGTTAACTTGATTAATATTTTAATTACTTCAAGGTGGTTTAAAACAGTTCATCAAATCTACGTAAGTTCTACTGAAGTCTAACTCTTAACTAGAAATTCCTAACCTCCACACGACCTGCAAACTATTAACCTCTTGCATACACCAAGAAATGTATTGTTGTCGCAAACAGGTACCCCCAGGTTAGGCTATGGTTTCCAAGCACAGCTGGCTCAGGGCAGCTTGTTCTCCATAGTTCTCAGGGCCGAAACATTTCTTTCCTAACTATATCTTTAACAATTTTTACTTCTTTTGTGATAGTTCTTGCGTGTAAGAACAATAACCCAATTGTCACCTGGGTCCGAATTAGGTTTTCACATGCCAATTAATGACTAACTTACTTCAGCATTAACGAGAACAAAGAGGAGAGCTTTAGCAGGCATTGCCATGGAGACTCCCTAGTTCAGGTCTTCTTCGGGAAGTGCAAGAACTTCCTTCTTCTGGGAAGTACAACTTTCCCTCTTCGGGGGAGCACAAGAACTCCCCTCTTCTTGGGAGTCTCCCCTATTGCCCGGACCATGTCAAGAGACAGCATGGGAGGCACAGCCTGCTGCACCTGTTCTTTTCCCCACTCTGTCTCTAATGAGTCCTCTCAGCCCCACACTTGTGTCCTGTACCCCAGCTCTTGTATGAATAAATAAATCTTAAAAAAAAAACAAAACAGGTTTCTGGAAACCTGCAACTTAAGCAAAATGAGGAAAGCAGATATTATATAATGACCTTTTTTGTCCAACATCAGTCGGGATTGTTTTTTCTCATCAAGGTGATAATGAAACATTATTTGATTGCTATCAGTATAGAAAGAGTGCAGAAACAAAGCAAGGAAATTATTAACTGACAATAGCTTAAAGCCTAATTGGGTATTTGGAGTTGTAGTCTGGGTATTTTGCTATAGTAGAGAAATTTATTAGCTTATATTTTGGTTTCCTTATGGACACTAGAGCCACCTCCATCTAAATGACCTCCTAATTTAATTAATTTAACAAGAGGTAAAGTTATGTGTCCAAGTATACAGCCAGTCAGATATAACCAGTCTTCAGGAAAAACTGTGGCTAATACTAGTATATTATAACACACCTAAGATGTGGATTCTCCCATTTCTGCTTTCTCCTCTGCATTTATTCATTCTTTACTTGAAGATCAAGCTTATCTGCTGCATAGTCCACATTATAATGAAAAAGTAATTAGCTAATCTTATTAGCTATAATTTCACCCACACAGAGACAATAATTCCTTCTCTGATTCCATTTCTAAATTCTGGGGGAAGTGACATGGGGCTTATTCTTATCCCTATTTTACTCTCATCAGCTGGGTTAGGAGACACTGTGGCTTTATACAACTGTGGCTACAAGGACCTATATATGAAAGGAGCAATTAAGGGCAGTGGTGTCCTGAGGCTGAGTCATAATTACTTACAGAACCAACAGTTAGATTTTCAGAAATTTTGCAAAATGGTTACTAAAAATGTATTAAAAATTAGACTTCATAAAATTATAAATAAGTGAATTATTAGGAATGAAACATAAGCTATTTCAAAACTCACCACTTCCTAATTCTTTCAATTAAAATGTTATATTTTCTATGTTCTTGAGCATATTTATATTTACATATATCACATCTGTGTGCTGAAAATACAGTATTATGTATTACTGAAAACTCTTCAGTGACATGTCATATTGGTAATGGGAAATCAGTTATGGTGAGAATATTTACACTACAAAAATTAAAAAATAAGGTTTTATCTTTTGGAGAGCTTATTGTTAAATATTTACAAGCTCATCACTGGTTATAACAGTCAAAATACCCTTGGGCTTTCTTGGTGGCGCAGGGGTTAAAGTCTGCTATCAAGCTATCAGAAGCTACTGCAGCATAAGTTCAATCCCTGGCCAGTGAGCTGACCCACATGGCAATGGCGCAGCAGACCTCTCCTGTCTTGTTGGCTGCTCCCCTCAGCAGTGTATTTCAGTGGAACCACCTGTTCTGCTCCCTGCTCTGTGTCTGGTGAATCCTCTCACCCTCTGCACCTCTGGCTATACCCCAATTCCTGTATGCATAAATAAAAATAGATCTTTTAAAAAAAATTCCATATATACATATATAAAATATTTTTTAAAAGATTTATTTATTTATTTATTTATACAAGCATTGGGTACAGTCAGAAGCGCGGGAGAGTGAGAGAATTCACCAGAGTCAGAGCGGGGAGCAGAAAAGGCAGAAGGACCGAAGTACACTGCTGAGGGGAGCAGCGGGCGGCAGGAGAGGTCTGTCGCGCCATGTGGGACCCTTGCCGGCTGCCAGGGATCGAACTGGGAAGCCGGGGATCTAACTGGAGCTGCAGAGACTGCCGGCAGCTTTGCAGCCCAGCGCTCAACCGCTGTGCCACCGGGGAGGCCCATAAAATAAATATTAAAAAATAGTGTTGTTGATTTAATAGTAACTCTAGAAAATACCTCTTAGAAGTGGGAATTTCTTCTTTTTATTTTTTAAAGATTTATTTTTATTTGTGTATGCATACAAGAACTGAGGTGTAGGCCAGAGGTGCGGGAGTGGGGTGAGAGGGCTCACCAGAGACAGAGTGGGGAGCAGAAGATGCAGATGGAGACAGGAGAGGTCTGCTGTGCTATTACGGCAATTTCCCAGAGAAATCAGAAGGTACTCAGAGAGGTGGAGAGAGAGATTTACTTGTCATACTGGCGGGCTCAGTGGGATAGCTCCCAAAAGGCTGAGCACCCAAGAGTAAAAATGGCAGGGTTTTATACAATTTGTATGAGGAAACTTGCTATCCCATCCATCACAGCATAAGCATTCTTTATTGTTTGGGAAGGGGGTCAGGGTAGCCATAGCTACCACTGTGAACACCCAGCAACTTCTCCGCTCCAGCAAGCAGCAGAACCTAAAGAATAGATTCCCCCAAGCAGCAGACTGGGGAAACTTCTGTTTCAGTGCCATGTGGGTTTCCTCCCTGGCCTGGGTTCAGGGATCGAACTCATGCTTCAGTGGCTGGTGATAGCTTGATAGCTCTGAGACTTTAACCTTGCACCACAAGGGAGGCCCCAATTTCTTATTTCTTAATCCATCATTATGGTGAGTTAGTTTTGATTCATCTTTAATGAATAAATCCAACTGGACTACTCTTTAATACAATGATAGTGTTACAGAGCAGCCCTGATATAAAACGGGTTGCCTGGCTGTGGGTCCTTACCCGCACGCTTAAAAGGGACTTATTAATACTCCACTACAGACACACACAAAAGGTTAATAAAAGGTATATTGACAAGGGAAAGGAAAATGAGAAAATGTACAACTCAGGGAGAAAATAGGGAAATAAAGTCTTTAATGTGTCCTTCCTGATCCGCCGACCTGGAAACCCAATGGCACTCAGAACTGGCCAAGCGCTGCAAGCTGGCGGAGAGCCAAAAAGGGAACCTTCCCAAAGCCATGTGTCTGGTTTTATACCAAACCTGGCTGCTTAACCCCACCCTCAGGTCCCAGCCACCTTCCCTTTGGTGGTGATGGGATTTGTCTTTCCCAATTTCCTGATGACTTTGGTCTGGAGTGGGGGTGGAGTCCACAAAGCCTGTATGGAATTAGCTTTAGGACATCCTTTTCCCCCTAACAATAGCACTTTAGACTTTTCTGTGAACCCATAGCTTCTTTTCTTTCATGGTATCTGACTTCTCTATTTCTGCCCTTCTTACTTTTTTAAAAATTAAGATACAATTGACATATAACACTGTATAGGTTTTAGGTGTAAAGCTAGTCATTTGATATGTATATGTAGGGACAACCATGTGCAGGGTGGGCAGGTTCACTGTTGATTCAGGCAAACAGAAAAGGAATCTTGGAGCCTTAGGTAGATGTGACAGACCTTTAATGCTGAAGGGGGTGGGAGGGGATGGTGGAGGTGGGGTGGTGGTGTGGGGAGTGAATACTGGCAGACTGACAGGCTGGGAGGATGGGGGGCAAGCAGCAACCAGCCTTCCAGCCCCCACAATCTCCACACTTTCTCTCTGGCTTCTCTTTCTCCCCATTCTTGTAACGACCTTTCTTGGCCTCGGCATCTGTAGTTATAGATATATGTGACTGGGGCTCTGGCTTCTCTGCACTGGTGTCCATAATCATAGGTGTGTGCGCCCCATGCTCATACTACCAAGTACTTTTTGCTATCACACGTTATCAGGTGAGGGAGGAAAGCAAAGCTGCAGGTGGTGGCCGTAAAAGCTAGCAGCAGGGAGTGAAAAAGATCCTGAGCAACTCCATTTTCCCTACGGTGTATATATTGAGAAATGATTATCACAATAAGTTGACATTCATCACCACACAATTACTTTATTTTTTATTGTGATGAGAACTTTTAGTATCTACTCGCAGCAAATATACTTTCAAATATACAACGTAGTACAAAATACAGTATTTTTCACTATAGTCACCAAGGTGTAAATCACACCCTCAGGACTTACCTATCTTATAATTGGAATTTTGCATCTTTTGACCACCTGACCCACCAACAATGTTCTAATGCCCTTCCCACTAAAAGGTTTACAGGCTCTACCCTTCCCCAACCCTTCTTCCCTTCTCCCTCTTGTATCCACTATATATTTCAGAGTCTAAGATTTGTTTTGTTGTGATTTGTTAGTCTACTTTTCTAGAGAGAAACCATCCAATAACTCCTTCATTTTGATTTTTATTTCACTTAGCACAATCACTTCATTCCATCCTCATTACAAAGGGCAAGATGTTGTCTTTTTAAATAGTATTCCATTAAGTACAGTAGACCCCCAAATTACAATACTAATCTGATCTACAGTTGTGATCATTACAGTGAAAATATCATGATCTGAATTCAGTAACACATTGCACATTGGTATTCCATAATTCATTCTAAGAGGGCATAATTTGAAATTTTTAGCACATAACTAAGCTTGTAATAAGAATGATTTATACAACAACAAAAATTCTGAGATATTTTATTTTTATTGACATTAAAAAGGTGAAATAAAACATAAGTAATTATTGGAAAAAGTTATTTCATAATCAATTGGAGTTTACTAATGGAGTGGATGGAAAAAAACAAATTTTTGTTTCAATTCACTGCTTTTATACCATCATTATACTTTTTAAAATAATTTATTGCTTCAATTTGCAATTTTCTTTTTAATACACTCTTTAGGACCCATTGTTATAGTTTATCACAATACTTTTATGCAATTCAACAAGCACTTGTATGAAGATACATAGACTAAAATCCAAGACATTTCTATACTTTACTAAAAAAAAAACAAAAAAAAACTTGATGGACTCATATGATAAAGGATCATCAAAACAATAAATGATTGGCTCAGATGCTAATGGTTATCCAAATGCCCAACCCACAAGACTGAGTTGGTAGCAATCATAATGTGAACATTAAATTGTAAAGTGTTTTGGGCCTCTCTGATGGCGCAGGAGTTAAAGTCTCAGCACTATCGAGCTTTGGACAGCCACTGCAGCATGAGTTCCATCCCCTGCCATGCTAACCCACATGGCTCAGCAGACCTGTCTCAACTGCTGCTCCCCTCAGCAGTGTATTTCAGTAGATCTGTCTGTTCTTCTCTCCACTCTGTCCATGGTGAATCCTCTCACTCCCTGCACCTCTGGTCTATACCCCAGTTCTTGTATGCATAAATTAATAAAAATTAATCTTTAAAAAATTGTGAAGTGTTTTATATTCACCTCTGCTTAATGGGTGTCCTCCAGTACACATTTCTCAGTAAGAGTACTATTAACACTTGGGCCATATAGTTCTTTGCTGTAGGGACAGTGTGTATTGGGGGAGGAGGCTTTCCTGTGACTTATAGTTGTTTAACAGCTTTCCTGGCTCTGCTCACTACATGCTATGCTAGCAGCACCATGTTGGGATGACCACAAATTTATCTAAATGTTGCTAAATGTCCCTGTGGCATAGATAGTGTTACATACTTCTATCCAGGCACATAATAATATCTTTTTTTTGTCATATTAATTAGCAGCAATTAATAACCATTGCCTTGATTTGTTTCAGCAATGGTTAGAAAATGATGTCAGGGCCTCCCTGGTGGTGTAAGCGTTAAGTCTCAGCACTCTCACTGCTGTGGTCTGAGTTCCATGCTGGCCAGGGAGCTAATCCACTCATGGTGCAGCAGACCTGTCCTATCTCCTCTGCTGCTCCCCTCAGAAAATGATGATGTCCTAGTTTTAGCATTGCTTCATCCTGGTCATTTATTAGCTGTGATATTTTCATAAACAGATACTTCCCTTCACCATTTATTTGCATGGCAAATTTGAGATGCAGTACTGATTGGAAAGCAAAGAAAAATGATAGCCACTTGTTTACCACTTTTGAAAATGATGAGCTGTTTTCTTAGTATCATCTAAAAGGGACTCACAATTTTTTTTTGAACTATTACAAATTCATGGATTGAAATATTTGTGTAGATTTGATGTTTCCATCCAAGGCAATTTTATCTTCACAGGTGCTCAAAATGTCTCGTATTTGACCAGTGTGACCCACTGTAATTAAAAACTCTTCTGAGTCATTTTGACAGGACCGTAACATTCTTTGACTATTACTTTCCAATATGATAAGATGTTTAACTTCATACTATGCATTTGCCTTCCCTATGTCGATTAGTATTCTGTAATATCCTAGGCTGAATCTCCTTTATTCCTTACTCTATATCACCTTTCCTCTTAGCGCAACAGAATTCAACTATCATTTTTTTTCAGAATTCCCATACTTCATATTCAATTTAAACAGTATTATTAGTAAGGGGTATGGCAATTCAGATGGGTAATGAAGGCCAAATCTTACTGAAAGGTATGTGTTCTTATTACAGGCATTTAAACTCTAATAAAAGCCCACCAACACTGTGCTGGCTCAAGGATAGCCTTAGGTCAGCAGACACCAGTTGCAAACTGGGGTATATGACCTAACTCTGACTTAATATAGTATTGAATATTGTGAAAAATAAGTTTCAGAGACTCTAGATTTTCTTGTTTTTCTGAAGAGTACTTATCACCTCAAACTTGTCTAGTTTTATATATTATAGGTATGATCTGTGCAAAGTCCAAGGTATTTTCCATTCCTGCCTCCAGTGGGATCACCCTTGAAATTCTGTTTCTCTGCAGATCTTATATTCTTTTTGATTTAGGCTGAGTCCTGATTAGGGCCATTCTCTTATTATGTGACCCTCAAATGTTATCTCAGCTGCTTACCCTCTCACTCATTCTCTGGGGGCTTAGATCTTTGACTATACTAAGGTCTCTTTCTCCCTCAGAACCATTGTATGTAATGTTTTCTGTGTGGAAGACTCTTATCTCCATCTTGCTAGGCATTACTCTCAACTTCACCTCTTCTTAGAGGCCTTTACTAGTTTTTAATTTTTTTTTTTTAATTTTAAATTTTTTTTTAGAGGCATGTTTTTTTTTTTATTTATTTGTTTGTTTGTTTTTTGTTTATACATGCACTGGGTACAGTCAGAAGCGCAGGAGGGTGAGAGAATTCACCAGAGCCAGAGCGGGGAGCAGAGCAGGCAGAAGGACCGAAGTACACTGCTGAGGGGAGCAGCAGCGGGCGGCAGGAGAGGTCTGCGCGCCATGTGGGACCCTCCTCAGGCGGCCGGGGAGCAGCCAGGGATCGAACCCGTGCCGCAGAGGCCGTGGGCAGCTTCGCAACCCCGCGCTCAACCGCTGCGCCACCGGGGAGGCCCAGCCTTTACTAGTTTTTTACATAAAAGGTCTCCTTCCCCACTGCCTTATTAGCCTTATGTGTTCTTTAAAAAATTCATCAGGATCATGATTTTGAATTGTTTACTTATATCTTGTCTCTCTAACTAGAAAGTAAAGTCGAATTCCTTGAAGAGAAGCCAGATTTATTCATTCATTCTCTTCTCTCTCTATGTACATACATACATACGCACATATTATAGCTAAAACAATATTTGGGACTGACTATGAATTAACTGATTATAAATTAATTATGAATTAACTGACAACAAACACTAACTGATTTGATAACTGTATAGGACGCTATGCAACACTTTTCTTGATTCAGTCTTTTCTTGATTCAGTCTCTTCTAACAATTGAATGCAGACCATGGATAACTGTGCCATCTAGGACTTTGTTTTTTTTTTTTTTTTACATAGAAACATCCTTCTATCCACTACCTTTGGCCTTTTTCCATATCACTGATATCGGAATTGTCAGACCTAGTCTCTCACCCAGGAACGGATCTCAGGCTGCAGGGGCAGCGCTGAGCCCCAGCCACTAGACCCCCACGAGTTGGTGTCTCACGAAGACGCAGCAGGAACTTCGCAGACGCTCAGGCAAGCAAGCGAGAAGAGGCAGGTTTGTTTATAGAAAGAAAAAGTTTATTGAGGAGAAAAAGAACAGAAATAAAGTGGGACTCCCAGGCCAGGGAACCAGGGCTGGGAGGGCCAAGGAAGCCAAAGTGGAGTCCTGTCTCAGGGAATATATACCTTCTTTCCCTAATTACTCTAAAGCTCCACCAGTCTCTTTGTGATTGGTTAGTTCTCGTCTGTCTCACTTAATTGGCTACTGAGTGGGGGATCTTCACATTCCATATCTAACAGGTCTGTCTTTCCCCATTTGTTATGCTTACCGCTTTATCTTTATGGCCTAGTCCTCCCGGTGAACATCTCTACACTTTATCACCTGAAGAAAACCAGGACCATTGTTAACATTGTCAGTGGTTCTGGGATGTTTGTTTTTCCCAGTGGAATTGGTTACATTCTCTTGGTTGTCCTTATCTCTGAAGCCTCCCTAAATTCTTCAGAGGTCCCCTCCTGCACTGTCCCTAAAACTGCCTAATTCCTAGCTTGCCCTGTGTCTCATCACCTAGGCTAAAAGTCTTTTAGTTCTCAGTTAGGTTTTAAATTTTCTCTTCTGGAAAGTTTCCTTGACTCTACTCTGTATCTCTTACCAGTTTGAGCATCAAGTTCCTAAGGTTCCAATAATATCCTAAGCATATTCTGGAGGAGATGTTATTAACAAGCAGGTGGGCTTGGCGCCAGACTACTTGGTTGTGAGACATGTTACTTAGTACCACTTGTGACCTTGGACACATTAATTTTATATTACTTTGTTTTCTCCCCTTCATGTAAAATAGAGCTAATAACATAACCTAATGGGTTTTTGGAAGATGAAATCAGGTCTTGTACCTCAAGTACAAGGTACTTGGCACACAGTAAAAACACGTAATTTTAAGTTATTCTTACACAATAATTTCCTGTAACCTGTCCCTTCCTATATTACTTTCAAAATTTCTTAAAGTCAGGAAAACTGTCCTGTTCACTCTTGATTCATACAACTTAATTGATAGAGCTATTCTTTTTATTTACTGAATTTTTTTTTTCCTTTTCTCTTTTCCCTTCAAGGCTTCCTCTAGATATTTTCCTACTCCTTAAAATTTCCCCGCAGCTGTTAATATCAATTTGTTACAATGGCTACGAAACAACAAGACACTAGCTGAATCTGCCATTAGTTTGTTCTTATAACACAATGTTACTTTTTTGCCGTCAAATTTCTTTTCCTTGTAAACCCAGTTACGATGCAAAAGAGCAACAAATTACGTTTTCATTCCGGTGATCAATGTAGTTTATAAAAGTTTCCTAGCTGATGTTGCTGTATTATGTAGTTAAGCAAATTTTTTGATCATTTCTATAGTTTCAATTTCTCAAGTCTGTTTAAATCAACAGGGGACCCAGGGCTTGGAGCATTGTTTAACAAATTTGTTATTGCGTGAATTACAAAGCTATTTTTAAATACAATTCCCCAGTTTTAAGAACAAAACTAGTAGGCTTTCATGACAAGTACGCTGGCAACCTGCGCTGCCTCTGGGTAAACCTATGGACCCAACTAAAAAAGCACATCTGGTAAACCGAGTAGAAAGTGGGGGCCCCAGCGGGACCTGCCCAGACTTGTCCCAAACAGGCTCAGATTTCGAGAACTAATCAAGAGTGTCGCGGAGCTACAGGACGGATCTTTGCCCCGAGGCTGGAACGTCCGCTGTGAACTTTTCAGGTGAGAAAACTATACCACCAGGGCGTACCAACAGCCACAGGCTGCGCACGGATAACTCGGGTAACCAGATCACTGTCACTAAGACTTTCCAGGGACATCCGGTCTGCGGGGGGGCGGGGCGACACGCTGACGTTACGTCACGTTCCCTCGCCCGTCCCGCTTCCCCGCCCCTCGCCGCACTGTGACGTTCCCAGGGAGGAACGAAGCGTAAACAGCGCAGAGCATTTCGGGAGCGGGATTGTTTCACGCAGGAAGCAGGCTCCATTTTAGCGCCGCCCGCCGTCGCCATCTGTTTCCCTTCCCTCCCCCTTACCCCCTCCCGTTCCCAAACCCCAAGGGGAAGGCTGGGCCTAGGCCACCGGAGGCTGGAGTGAAAGGAGGGCAGGGGAAAAGGGAGAAAGGGAAGAAGCGGGAAGGAGAAGGGTGAGTCGAGAAGGGTGAGTGGTAAAGTCTCGGTGCGAAGCGCGCAGCCCAGCGGACGGACTGACGGACGTACCCGCGCAAGTGCTGCCGCTACTGCGGCGCCCGCGCGAGTCGCGTCGAAGCGGCGGCGGCGGCGGAAACAGGAGGCGAGCAATGGCGGCCGACAGCCGGGAGGAGAAAGGTTAGTGCGGGGAGAGGTGACGGGCGGAGGCGGGGCTCGGCAGTGGGGAGATAGCTCCGCGGTCGTCGTTGCGGGGTGGGGGTTGGGAGGTTCCCCTGCCCCGCAAGTAGCTGGTCGCTCCCTCCGAGCCACTGGGACTCTTCGGAAAAGACCAGGCCAGCCCTTTCGTCCTCGATCTCCATGTGACCTACCACTTTATCTTGCCAGCGGTTTTTAATTTTTTAAATATTTTAAAATCCTAATTCTCTTCTTTTTCTGTTTAGCTGTCCTGAGCGCGGCTGAGAGAAGGCCTGTTCTGTGTTGCAGGCCCCTAGGTTTATTTCCTGGTAGGATTATGAGAATGTAATGCGTTTTTTCAGAACTTCCTTTTCAATTAGGCTAAATTTCATAAACCCTAATGCCACGATCAAAGCTCGTCGTCTAGTAAGTGGGCATACTTAAGTGTTGTGGGTGGATTGTTAATCTCGAATAATATCTACAGATAACCTGTGGCTGTTTCTGTTAAAGAGAGGGGCAAAAATTGCCCCTTTGGTTTCTCAAATACTTATTTTGGAAAACGTGATGTTAGAACAGATGAGTATTTTAAAAAATCCTGGCCACCATTCTGATAGAAATAGGTTTTGCGTAGCTCCAGGAGGGACACAGAAGAATAGATGGGTGTAGTTTAAGGAGTTGGGGGGATAAATCAGAGTGAAATATGGGGAGAACTTGAATGGAATGTCACCTCTTTTGAAATACCGACCTCTCAGACCCTTGAGATGTTAATGCAGATCCTAGCAAAACACCTGTCTGGAGAGAGGTCTAGATTAAATGTAACTTTAAGGTCTTTTCCAACCCTAAAGTTACTACTGATCGTCGGATGGGTGAGAGTTCATAAAAATATGATACAGCTGCCACCCGGTATCTCATACATTTACTCTCCTGTGTGGTTGATTTGGGGTTAGGATTTGTTAAATAGGCATGAGTCGAATTGAATTAGGGCTGTGATCTTCCTTTTAATTTTTCTCCTTTAGAGAAAGAGTCGCCTTGTTTCAGTAAACTGCTTTCTGATAGAGACAACATTGGGAGTAGTAGAGTGGTTGGGGGTATGTTTTAAGATAATTGCTCCTATTTCAAAACAATTTAGTGATTAGATTATAATAGTTTTGTTTTTCCTTAAAGTAATCCTAAAGTAATCTCTCCCCAACTTTTTATTTTTTTAAGAAATCCAGAAGAAAGTGAAAACAGGATTACACGTTAGTGAATGAAACTACGTTTAATAATAAAGTCAGATGTTAAAATAGATGATTTTAATCAATAAGCATTCAGTTAACATTTGATTGTAGAATGTAATTTCTGAGATGTGTTTGTGGGAGTGGGTAGTGGTTAGGGTGGGTGAAATCAACCAAATACAGAATGAATGAAACTCAATACAGTTGATCCTTAAACAGTGGGGGCTGGGTAAGGTGAGAGTGATGTTTAAGGGCACTGACACTCTAATTCTAGTTGAAAATGTTTGTGTAACTTTTGACTCCAAAAACTTCACTAGTAACCTGGTTGTTGACTGGAAGCCTATACCAGTAGCAGCTGATTAGCACACGTTTTATGTGTTGTATAAATAGCTTACTGTATAAGGTAAGCTGAAGAAAAAAAATTAAAAATCATAAGGGAGAGAAAAAGTATTTACAATATTGCTTTTTCCATACTTTAGTTTGTATTGTTTATGGGAAAGTCTGAGTTAAGTGTACATACACAACTCAAATCTGTCTTTCAGGTGTCAGTTTGTACTTCACAAAATTCATTGTCTATAAAGATTAACATAGTCATAAGTCAGAGTGGGCATATTATAATAATGTTCATTGAGGAAGAAAAGTAGTTGATCTAAAAATTTTAGAAATGGGTTTAGTGAAAATACACTCCACAGACTTTATTGTATAAAGGAAGTAATGCCTCCTATTAGTGATATTTAGGATAAGTTGTCAAACTTTTGGAAGACCTCACATTTATTGTTTGTTTTTGAAATTGATTTTTTTTGGAAATACTTTTCATAACTGAAATTTCTATTTTAGAACTCAAGCACTTTATAGTTTAAAAATTGTCTCTTGTCTGCTGGGAAACCTAGCAAATAGAAACCTAAATTGCTTATTTTGTGAGGGGAGCATTCTCTAGAATTACTCACTGCACTGTATTGTTGTCACACAGATGGAATAATGTCCAGAATTAAAATCAGTTCTTGTCTTTTTCCACTCATATTTGAAGAAGGAAAAGCAGAAGCTAAGTACTTAGTATCATCAGTTATGTTACATGAAACATAAGGAAATTAAAAAGATAAATCCTGTAAGAACCTTAGTAATGTCACAAACTTTAGGTTCTTTCTTACAGGGTTTCATAAATACTTCATTTTCTTGATAAGATGTGAGTAGGGCCTTCCTGGTGGCGCAAGGGGTTAAGCACAGCACTGTGGGGCTCTCTGCAGCCTTTGCAGCAGAGTTCCATCCCCAGCCTGCCAGGGAGCTACCCACGTGGTGCAGCAGACCTTCTGTCTGGCCTGCTTCTCCCCTCAGCAGCGTATTTCGGTCAGTCTCTCTGCCAGTTATGCTCCCCACTCTGTCCCTGGTGAATCCTCTTACCCCCACACTTCTAGCCTGTACCCCAGTTCTTGTATGCATAAATAAATATTTAAAAAAAATCTTTTTTAAAAAATGAGTATAAGTTGCAGAAATTTGCTATTAATCACCATACTTAAAAGACTTGATTAGAGTCTTGCATATTAGCTGTGTAGTAAATATTGACCTATATAGTACTTCTCTTAATGTCCATACCTAGAAATTGAAGCCTCTAACAGGACCGATAGCAAGCTCCCTGATTCCTGTAATGATTACTTGTCCAAAAAGTGGACTTGAAAAATGTAACTTTGGTGCTGTTAGCTGGTGTTTCACTTCTTCCTTGTGAGAAATACACATCTTTTATAAGCACTGTGCATAAGTTTTATTTAAGTTCTTAAAAATTCTCTCCAAAGAAGTTTCCATTTTCATAAATCACATACTTTCTGCTTTACCAGACTGGATGCTCCCTGAGTGCTAGAGTCCCTTTGCTCACCAGGATTCAGGTGTACAGTAACCATGTCTCAATGTCTTAAATACATTATTTACAAGGCTATAAATCATTTTGCCAAATTTATACTTCATTGATTATGTGACATTTGCTTTTAAGAGTTTCTCACTTTAAATATGTATACATTCATTCTGTAAGTACAGATAAGTATTTTATTTATTAATACAAGAACCAGGATATAGGCCAGATGTGCAGGAGGGTGAGAGGATTCACCAGAGACAGAGCGGGGAACAGAACAGGCAGACAGATGAAATACACTGCTGAGGGGAGCAGCAGGCACGACAGGAGAGGTCTGCTGTGCCATGTGGGACCCTCGCCAGCCAGCCGGGATTGAACCTGCGCTGCAGAGGCTCTGGACAGCTTCACAGAGCAGTGCTCAACCGCCTATGCCACCAGGGGAGGCCCCAGTTAAGTATTTATATACATATATTTATGTGTGTGTGTGTGTGTGTGTGTGTATATATATATATATATATATATATATATATATATATAGTTGACCTGAGCAATGGGGGTTGGAATTCTGTGGATCCACTGACAATGTGGATTTTTTCAATAAATATATTGGAAAATTTTTGGGTAATTTGGGGCAATTTGAAGAAGTTCTCAGATGAATTCATATCTTAGAAATACTTAAAAAATTAAAAAACTTGCATATGTGATGTACATCAGATATTTTGCCATAAAATATAATATGTAAAGTTCTAATAAAGTTCAAATTTAAATCCAAACAGGCATACTGACTGCATTTTGATATTCATAGTTGAGAGAAATTTAAACAAATATAAAGATGAAATATTAACTCTTAATTGCATAAGATTAACTATAGTACCTACTGTACTATAATAATTTTTTAGCCACCTCCTGTTGCTGTGAGCTCAGATGTTGCATATCTGCCCAAAAGATGGTGTGATCTAATCATCTCTGCCTGAGCAGCTCTTCAGTAAATTGCTTAAGGCAGTAAAAATTGATCTCTCTCAGTTCTCTTGGTGTTAACTGCAATATGGTGAACCTTGGTTAACATTAGGGCAGCCATAAGAAGTGCAAGTGGTAATGCTAGTGGTGCTCCCAGAAACAGAAATGTCAGAACATTGTAAGAAAAAGTTGGATTGCTTGATATGTACTGCAGACAGTAGGACAGACATTTTGAGGTGATGAGAAACTTGTGGTGTTGATAAATACAGTATAGTGAATTGTTTCTCTTAGGATTTTCTTAATTTTTTTTTAGTTTAAGAATACAGTATAGGGCCTCCCCTACCATGAAATTGAAAACAGATATCTCTTTACAGAGTAATAATGCTAAATTTCTGTACAAAGAGAATGATTTAAAACATTAAGGTAGTTTAAGGAAAGTCCTCTGAGTATGCTCAGAATGTTAATTTAGCTCTCAAAAAGATGATGATTTATCTCAAAAAAAGTTATGCCATTGATTATTAGTCTTTAACAGGTGTAGCTTCTGATAACATTAAAATAATCATCTTTTATAACTAATTCTAAATTTAGAAAAAATGAAAATATATACAAAGGTAACTTTCTAACCAATGAAAGAAGTGGTAAGAGGCTTGACTTTAAAACCCCATATGATAAACTCTCACATTGACTTTTTAAAATTAGATTTAGTGTTTAAAAATTCACCTCACATTTATAATTAAAATCTTTAAGTTTAAACAAAACTAAATGGTGATTGTAGTTTTGAAAGCATCCACCAAATATTTGAGCTTCTTTCTGGTAGTGATGTTGGACTTCTGCCTCATCCTTTTTTTGTTGGGATGACTTCAGAGCCCTGAATCACCGTTTCCCGCCATTGAAACTCTTATGGTGAAGAGTGACTACAGAAAGGCCCTAGAAGCCCCAGTGTTTGAGTGTTGCACTGGTCAGACATGTGGATGAGCAAGCATTTGGATAATTTTAGCCTTAGCCACCATTTGATTTTAGCTCCCTAAGAGCCCCTTCTTGAACTCAAGAACCTTAAGCAATAATAATAGAGTATTAAGACACCAAGTTTTGGGGTAGCATATCATACAGCAGTAGATAATCAGCTTTAAAACAATATATTTGGGGCCTCCCCTGGTGGCGCAGTGGTTGAGCACTGGGCTGCGAAGCTGCCCGCAGCCTCTAACGCTGGTTCGATGCCCGGCCGCATGTGAGGGTCCCACATGGTGTGCAGACCTCCTGCCTTGCCCACTGCTTCCCTCAGCAGTGTATTTCATCACTATGCCTATTCTGTTCCCCACTCTGGCTCTGGTGAATTCTCTCGCCCTCCCGCGCTTCTGACTGTACCCAGTGCTTGTATAAATAAATAAATAAATCTTAAAAAATAAATAAAACAATATATTTGTCTTAAGTGATAAAAGAGGATTTTCTTTTGTGTTCTTTGTCAAATTTTGTGCATTTAATATGTTAAAATCTGATAACAATAGGGAAAAATTTACATAGGTTATAAACAGTTTTGGGGATTCAAATTTTGCATTCCTGTTGTTCCTTTTTCCCCAAACACTTTTTATTCTAAACTCCTATCAGAGGTGAAATAGCTGGAGTTCAGAAAGATTGGAACTTTCCTAGAGATACCTTGCTCTTGAAAGATGACCTAGATTTTACCTCTAAATCCAAACCTCTCCCTGCTCTGTCATATTTCAGTAAATAAATGTGAGTGATCATTTCAGAAATGTAGAAAAGTAACTTAAAATGTAGTCACATTTAAGAGTTCAGCAAACTTTTTGTTATGGTCCAGATAGTAAATATGTTAGACTTTGTGAACCACATAAAGTCCTTACCATATATTCTTCTTTTTCTATTTATTTTTTAAAACATACCTTAAAAATAGAGGAACAGCTCCTATCCTGCAGGTCAGAAACATGTTATGTATGGATTTTCTGTCTTACAGGTCTTACTGCTATTATGTTGTTAATACAGAATTTCCTGGCATACTAATTTAAAACTAATCAAACCTCATATGCAATCTTTTAGCAATCTTGCATTTGTGTTGTTTGCTTATGCATTTTTTAAAGTTTTTTTTAAAAATTATTTCCCATCTGGGGCCTCCCTGGTGGCGCAAGGGGTTAAGTACCACACTATGAAGCAATCCACAGCCTCTGCAGCACGAGTTCTATCCCAGGCCGGCCAGGAAGCAACCCACATGGCTCAGCAGACCCCTCCTGTCTCTGCCGCTGCTCCCCTCAGCAGTATATTTCAGTCACTCTGCCTGTTCTGTTCTCAGCTTTGTCTCTGGTGAATCCTCTCACCCCCCACATCTCTGGCCTGTACACTACCTCTTGTGTATGCATAAATAAATAAATCTTTAAAAATAATAAATAAAAATATTTCCCATCTAATTTAACTCTAGATTTAGAAAGTCTTAACTCTAGACTTATATTTATCTTGCTTATAGACAGGTGAGTTTGGTCTACTTGAATTTCTGAGTTACTTTATCTGAAAAGTAATGATGATTAAAAAACTTCCATGTGTAATATATGTGTGATATGTAATGGTGATAAAATGTTTAAAAAGTGAGCATTGGTTAATATTTATTGTCTTAAAGATTTCTAGATGCTTTCGAAAACTTGAACCAATTTCTCCATTTGACTAATATAATTATTGCTAAAGCTTTTTTTTTAAAAAAAAGATTTATTTATTGATACAAGCACTGGGTACAGTCAGAAGTGTGGGAGGGTGGGAGAATTCACCAGAGCCACAGGGGAGAGCAGAGCAGGCTGACTGATGAAGTACACTGCTGAGGGGAGCAGTGGGCGCCAGGAGAGGTCTGCGTGCCATATGGGACCCTCACCCGGTGGCTGGGGATCGAACCGGTGCTGCAGAGACTGCAGGCAGCTTCGCAACCCAGCACTCAACTGCTGCGCCACTGGGGAAGCCCCGCTAAAGCTTTTTAAAACAATAATATTCTGCTTTATAGAGAAGCCATTATTTGGGCATGTATGAAATGTAAGTTGATTTGAATTAACGTGCATATTTTTTTTTGTTCTGTATTAAATTTAGCACATGTTTAGTGTATACTTTCATGTGACTATTCAAGCCTTAGGATTATTTCTAATTAAGAACTAGTGATTTTATGAAAAGGTTTGTGTATATTTTGCTTATTTGTATATTCACTATATTTCACTTAATTATTGTGTTGCAATAGTGTCAGTTTTTTGGGGGGTCTACAAATGTATTTGGTTCCATCAAGATCTGTGAGACCCACTTTTTTACTCACTAGAAATCTTTGACCCAAGAATCTAATAAACATCTGCAGAACTTTGGAATTTTTCCATCCAGTTTTATGTTTTATTTTATAATACAGTCTAAATATGACATTTGCCACCATTCAAACCTTGGCGTTTCCTCCGTGAAGACTTAGATCTAAAGGATGAGAGAAGCCTTTTTGGTGGGCGTATTTTGTTTTTAAATAACATTAAAAAATTAGCAACCAACCAATAAAACAAGTCATATAGTATATATTCATTTTAGAAAAAGTACAAGTATTCATTCTTACAACCCAAAGAAATCAGTTGGCTGTGCCATTCCAGGCATATGTAATTTTCAAAATGTTCTTAGGTAGAACATGTGTCTGATTCTAAATACAGGGGGGTGAGATACCTTTTCCTTATCATATGCAACCTTGCTTTCTTATACCTACATTAATGTTTTAGGTCTCTCCACTCATTGATATCTGTCCTCAGTGAGGGAAGTTTGACTTGCATCTAAATCGTTTATAGACTTAAGGTTGATAAATTTTGCTATACTTTTAGTGGGATTTGCTTTTTAGCCGGACCCAAATATATAATGACCTGCTGTCTCGCAGAGTGGCAGTGTTTGGAGTGGCTCAAAGTACAGATGGATTGGAGCATTGAGAAGCCTAGAAGGGCAAGGCCCGATCCAAGGGCAGTCTCTTATTTATATAAGAACCAGGTTCAAAGAAGGTGGGCAAGCACGAGGGGAATGTATATGCATGGGGATGCATTATCAGGATGCTGTACAGGTCTGGTGCAAGCTAGAGTGAACAGGGGCTGTTGCCTGGGGCACCATTGTTCCGGCCAGTCAAAGCATATTATCTCTATTCTTACCTTTCTGTTGTATAAGTTATTGTAGGTGATCTTGCTAATGTGGCTATAATATCTGTCTGCTGTTTTCAGCAGATAGTGATTTTCCAGTATCTTCCTCATACTAGGACTTTTGCCCTTGGTGAGTGGGCTCCTGCCTGACTACCTGACCAGCAAGAACTCTGGGCACCAAGACAATTGACCTTTGGAGGAGGGCCAGGGTTCCCACAATGATGCATTGTAACAGTTTTCATGACTTTAAACTTCTCTTTACTTCACCTTAAAAGTTGAAACAGTATATTTGGTTCTGGATGCTTCGTGTTCGAAACAGGTCACTAGGTTTAGTGCATTATAAAACAAATAGTTTAAAGTAGGAAATAATTTACACGTATTTTAAGATTATATCCTGCGACAGAGTAGGAGTGAGGATAGGTTGACAAGACTGAGCCTGTACCTATAATCAGAGTTCCTTTGTCTGAACGAGTTAACTTACATAGTTCATACCAGCAGGCTTTGAACATTTTTGATTGTATAGCACAGCAATTATTTTTTTTCTTTTTTTTTTTTAAAGATTTATTTATTTATTTATACAAGCATTGGGTACAGTCAGAAGCGCGGGAGGGTGAGAGAATTCACCAGAGCCAGAGCGGGGAACAGAATAGTCAGACTGACAACACTGCTGAGGGGAGCAGCGGGCGTGGCAGGAGAGGTCTGTCGCGCCATGTGGGATCCTCGCTGGCGACCGGGAATCGAGCCTGCACTGCAGAGGCTGCGGGCAGCTTCGCAGCGCAGCACTGAACCGCTGTGCCACCAGGGGAGGCCCACAGCAATTATTTTTTTTTCAACTTTGTTTTTACATTGTTTTAGGAAAATAAAAATAGCTACCAGAATGGTACCAATTTTTTTGTTTTCCCACATTTGTGTGTCTCTAATTCATACTCTTAATTCTCTCAGTGTATAATATGTATGTATGCATGTATACACTGTTTTACTGAATAATTTGTCAGTTGCATATATACTTCTTTGCCCCTAAATACTTACGTATTTCCTAAAAATAAGTGTTATATTTACTTAAATATTATACTCTCAGACTCAGGAAATTAACAGATAATTTTAATCTGTAGACCTTCACTAGTTCAGTTATATCTCAGATTATGTGCTATATTCAGTTATATTTCTTTAGCCTAGCGTTGTTTGTTTCTGTTTGTATTTCATGACATTGACTTTTTGGATACTCCTTAATCCAGGTTTCATGTTTACTCATGTTTTTGGTGTATTATCCCAGAAGGTCCAAAATTTTGATTTGACGTACTGGTGATAGTTACTGTGATGATTTTTTTTTTTTTTTTTTTTAAGAAGTAACACAATTTTATTCACAGAGAACATTGTATATGTTAGACATCCTGGTGAATCTCCACAAAGATCTACGAGAATATATAAGATTAGCAAAGTTACAAAAACATAATGTCAGTATACATAAATCAACTGGTTTTCTATATACCTAAAACAAATAGGAAACTGAAATGGAAAATACATGCCATTTTTATCATCACGGTCATAAAATACATCTAAGTATATGTCAAACACAGACTGGAAAGCAAAACTATTACAATAAGTAGTAGGTCAGTGACACAGAGGCCAGGTAGAGGGATGGGGAGAGAAGAATGACTGGAAACAGCTACAAGGAATTTTATGACATTGGTAGAAATATTTTATATCCTTTGGGTGTTGGTAATCACTTGTCAGCGTTTCTGAAACTTACCAAATTACACACTGAAAATTACTGACTTTTATTTTCTGTTAATTATATCACAATACAAGTAATTTACAAATTAAAAAGAAAGAAAATAGAAGTGCCTTATGTGGAGTCACATGGGTCTCCTCCCCTGCTGAGATGGGTGACTAGTTCTCCAGCATCACATCTTTGTAAAGGTCCTCTGAGCAGGGTCCTCATACCTTTACTCTTTCTAGGTAAATTCCATATACTCACAGCCTTGAATGACACTGTTGCATTAGACATGTTCATTCTGCTGCTCCTGGAAGGTTCAGCTGGGAAGTCTGAGGACAAGAACCTGTGATAAAGTCATCTGCATAGTTTTCCTCCTGTCACAAACAGGGTGCCTTGATAAGTCACTGGACCACTTGGTGTATGTAGCTTCTTAAAGCATTCACGAATCAGAAGTAGATAACTGTGGAAAACTCTTGGTGAGCCTTCTTTGGGATTCTGTGAAGTCAGAATAAGTGAGTGATGACTAGGGCAATGTGGTAGGCACCCGAGGGCATCACTGCATCTCAGGGGAACTCTCAGTACCTACATGGAATCAGAACTCTTTAAGACCCCGCAGAGTTCGGAAGTGTGGAGTTAATGTGATTTCTTGGTTTAGCTGGAACTTAAGTTTTTCATTATAAAATTATTTTTGTTTGTAATCAAGCATCTTGTGGCATACACAATAATCTTGAGAAGTGTTTATACATTTTGCACATTTTTATTCTAATTTATTGTGCACGTTTAAAAGTAAAAAACTAGACATTAAAGAATGCGATACAAATAGAGAAGTTCTGACCTTTCCATTTTGTATCTTTGTACATCCTTTCATACCTGTGTGGTGTGTACTCCTTCTGTCTTCATACACCAAACTCTGTTATGTTCTATACCTTGTATTGTCTTATAAGAATTAATCTTACGCCTTTATCCTAAAATAATAGGTCTTTCAGGGTTATGTCTCACGTAGTAACTACTCAAAAAAATTGCAAATAGATAATTATTTTCCTTTTTTCTAATTTTCTTGCTTTCAGATGGTGAACTTAATGTTCTAGATGATATTTTGACTGAAGTACCGGAACAGGATGATGAACTGTATAATCCAGAGAGTGAACAAGATAAAAATGAGAAAAAGGGTATGTAAGATTCGTTATTTTTGTGAAAATAAAATAGACATTTAAGAAAATAACTGACTTTCATACATGTTCCTTGAAGCAGTTAACACCAAAAGTACAGTTGTAACAAGCTGGGGCACCACATTTCATATCGACTACTAGTAATCTTTTTTTCAGATGTTTGAAACATTTCGGATACATGAATTTATTCCAGTATTGAAAACTGTGTTTTCCTTATGATTAACTTTGTAAAAACTATTTTAGAAGACATTTGAAAGAAATGAGCCATTTTTTTCTCTCTGATATGTGTTACTTGTTCATTTTTGATGAAGTCAGTGACTACTACAGTCACTTTTATGTCTTTTTTAAATTGTATTTTTAAGGCTCAAAAAGAAAAAGTGACCGAATGGAATCTACTGACACCAAGCGACAAAAACCTTCTGTTCATTCAAGACAATTGATTTCCAAGCCACTGAGCTCATCAGTTAGCAATAACAAAAGAATAGTTAGTACAAAAGGAAAGTCAGTCACAGAGTATAAAAATGAGGAATATCAAAGATCTGAAAGAAACAAGCGTCTAGAAGCTGACCGGAAGATTCGTTTGTCAAGCAGTACCTCCAGAGAACCATATAAGAGTCAACCTGAAAAAACTTGTCTCCGGAAAAGGGATCCTGAAAGGAGGGCCAAATCCCCCACGCCAGATGGTTCTGAGGTAGTAAATGTTTTTGCAGATATAGAACACAAAGCAATTCTTTTTGAGGCATTAAAACTATTTATTCAGTCTGACCTTGTCTGTTATATGACTGCTGATTCCCTTTTTCTTTAAACATCAGAGAATTGGACTTGAAGTGGATAGACGTGCAAGCAGATCCAGCCAGTCTTCTAAGGAAGAAGTAAATTCTGAAGAATATGGCTCTGACCATGAGACTGGCAGCAGTGGTTCTTCTGATGATCAAGGCAACAACAGTGAGAATGAGGAGGAAGGAGTAGAAGATGTGGAGGAAGATGAAGAGGTAGAAGAAGATGCAGAGGAAGATGAAGAGGTGGATGAAGATGGAGAAGAGGAGGAGGAGGAGGAGGAAGAGGATGAGGAGGAGGAGGAGGAGGAAGAAGAGGAGGAGGAGGAGGAGGAAGAAGAATATGAACAGGATGAGCGAGACCAGAAGGAGGAGGGAAATGATTATGACACTCGAAGTGAGGCCAGTGACTCTGATTCTGAATCCGTTTCCTTCACAGATGGGTCTGTCAGATCTGGTTCAGGCACAGATGGCTCAGGTACTACTTTTTATATGTTAATGTCTTTTTAAAAATTGATCTGCTTGGCTTTTTTCTTTTTTAATTATACTTTTAAGGTAACAGGAGTCACAACATTGTATATGGATTAGGGTATAGGATTATATGTCCTTAGATGCATGTCACCACACCATGCCTACCACCACAGTGTCCATAATCCTTCCTCATAGTCCATTCAGCCCCCTCCTCTGTTTGCTCCTTGCTCTCACCCGTCAGTCTCTGGTAGTCTCAATTCCGCCATCAGATTTCTAGAATGTTTAGGTTTAGTTTTGTTTGTTCCTTTGTTTTCACATATCCCTTATAGTCCACATATGAGTTAAATTATCTTTCATTTTTTTTCTTTCTTATTTCATTTAGTGTAAATCCCTACAACTCATCTGTGTTTTTGCAAATGGCAAACTTTTGTCATCTTCATAGCTGTTTAGTATTTGTGTGTGTGTGTGTGTGTGTGTGTGTGTACACGCCACATCTTCTGTTCTTGGATACTTAGATTTTTAGTTGACCTGATTGGTTTTATTTTTAATGTTTAAACTGAATAAAATTTTTGATGAGATGAGGGATTTTTTTTATAGTCAACTATTTCTTAGTATTATAATGCATTTAGATAAGAGTTACATGTCTTTAAGGCATTTCACAGCTACAGATGGATCATATAAATCAATGTAAGTCAATTGTTTCTATAAGGAATGTATTTCAGGTTTTAATCTTAATCAGTTCTTATATTTTCATACCAGTCAGCAATAGTTTAAACACTGATGCACTTGAAATACATTCTTATGGTACCTATTCGGTAGGTATTACAATGTCAGTTAAAGTGCTTCTAGGTTTCCATCATGTGGTAACAGAAATCAAAGCAACCTCTTTTCTCTTGGGAGCACAAATTCCTTGCAATTCTGTTGTAAGTCAACCTGTACATTGACTTAGGCAGCCATGTGGGTTAGCTCCCTGCCTGGGGATTGAAATCATGCCTCAGTGGCTGGTGATAGATTGATAGTGCTGAGACTTTAACCCCTGCACCACTAGGAAGACCCTGTTGAAGCCATTTTCTCGGTAATAGTGTAGATGAAAGAACAAATGATCAGATGTTTTCTAGTGATTGACAACAGAAGTGCTTTCAATCTTTTGCTCATTGGAGTTCTGGATTTGGGATTTGGAAGCACGTTTAAGAGTTGAACTGAATAGTTAAGCAACTGGGTTTGATGTAACAACTTGTGGAATCTAATTCTACAACTCCCATTTTTGCAAAATGATGTTTTCATATCTTCTATAATTTTTAGTAATAAAAAACCAGTTTGTTTTGGCAGTATGGATGATTGTTCAATTATTGTGGAGACTGTGTGACACATCCATTGGGGAGGGAATATCTCATCAAAACTTAGTAGAAGAGATTCATTATTTTAGAAGACCTATCTAGAACCCTTTTCTTTTTGAAGGAAAATTTTGTGGACTTTCCTTGAAAGAACCCTTTTGATGGAACATGCTTTAGAGACTGTTTAGTATGCAGGAAATTATTTTTATCATGGATTAGTTCTTTATAGTGTGTGAAATAGAATCAGGTAGACTTAAGAATCGCTTCATTAGATGATGTCAGTTTGTCAATTTATAAAAACAAGGGGATCACACTTTAGTTTCTGAGGCATGATTTCTAGATTATAGTTTATTTTACTTTATCCTTAGACTTTTCAGTAACTTCCTTGCAAGAACGACACTTTGGTGAGGTTGAGAAAGATTTGTTATCTACAAAAAGATGAAAAATACTTGGAAATTTCTTGCAGCAATGCTATATTAACATATAAAAACAGCTGGTAGGATGCTACCCTGTGCACCTATTGTCTTTTTTGCATCATCCTAGGAAGGAACCCTTTTTTAGCATTTTTTTTTTATTTTTTAATTTTTTTTATAGAGGCATGTTTTATTTATTTATTTGTTTGTTTGTTTATTTTGTTTATACATGCACTGGGTACAGTCAGAAGCACGGGAGGGTGAGAGAATTCACCAGAGCCAGAGTGGGGAGCAGAGCAGGCAGAAGGACCGAAGTACACTGCTGAGGGGAGCAGCGGGTGGCAGGAGAGGTCTGCGCGCCATGTGGGACCCTCCTCAGGTGGTCAGGGAGCAGCCGGGGATCGAACCGGCACCGCAGAGGCCGCCAGCAGCTTAGCAACCCAGTGCTCAACTGCTGTGCCATGGGGGAGGCCCCATTTTTAGCATTTTGAATCAAAGTATTGTGTTTAAATAGCAGCATGGTATAAATGTTCTTGGTGATCAAGTCATACTGTTTAACTCTTTTATAATCAGAAAAAAATTGAAAAATTAAAATGCTGCACATTTAAAAAACATTTTTTTAATGTATACATGAACTGGGGTGTAGGCCAGAGGTAAAAGGGGGGTTGAGAGAGAAAGAGGGGAACAGAACAGGCAGATCTACTGAAATACACTTCTGAGGAGTGGGTTAGCTCCCTGGCCTCAGATCAAACAAACTCAGGTTGCAGTTGCTGGCAATAGCTTTCTAGTGCTGAGACTTAACCCATTGTGCCATCAGGGAGGCCCCAATACCAAAAATTTTGAAAGAAAAAACTAAACCATGATTTTTAAACAAGGCTTTATTTTTCTACTCTCTCATGGGGATGCAGTGATTCAGTGAAACCTTTTCCTACTCTGTGCCAAGCAATGTAATGTGTGGTCAGTGAACAAAACACTGTTTGAGAAAGAGATTTGGAATTAGATAAAACTTCCCATTTGGGTGAGGTGCTCTCACTCATTTTATACTAAAGGACTTCACCTTACTGAAGTTTCAGGGTTTGTCCTGATGGAAAGGATTTTAAAACTTGAAGAATAGGTTCATTTTTCAGAGTCAGTAGGTCTGGAAATAAATGCTTTACTCTACAAGTGGTTATTTGAAATATTATGCTTTCATGGTTGCTAGCTTTAAACGGGCTCGACTTTTCAATTGTGTGATATGCTTTTTTGCTCTTCCCTTTTCAGCTATAAGTCAAGAAAATCAGTATCATTTACAAGCTGTTTGTCATATCTATTTGGAGAAGCAGTTATTAATGTAAATTACAAGGGAAAGATGCTTAAAATAAAGGAAAAGAACTTAAGATATTCTTGGAGTTTTCCATGTTTGAACTAGTTAGACCTAGAATCCCTTTTTTAAAAAATAGTAGTGAAATATCTTTTCTGTTCACTGAATAGAGGTAAAGATCAAGACTTGTCAGAGGACTTCTCTTGAAAAAGTACGTTTGTGATTCTTGGAACTATGGTACTGTGTCCATGCTGTCTGAGCAGATCTCTAAGTTAAGATTTTCTTTTCCATCAATATGTAATGGTATTACATATCTCATGAACTTGTTAGGATTCAGGGAGAGAATGTATTTAGCAGTTTTAAAATAGTTATTTATGGGATCATTATATAATAGATTGTAGGCAAGTTCATTTGTTTTTTTGCTTTGTTATTTTTATAAATACAAGTATAAACATTTTCTTCCTTCATGTTCCTTCTTACCTCTTAGCTGAAAAGTAGAGGAGTTTATAATGGGGTAATTAAAATATCAATAGAGACAGGAGATCCTAATTCCTTCGTATACATGCTTATGAAATTCCAGATTGAACTTGAAATGGTTCTCCCATCACAGGTATTATCTGCTGAAGATTCCAATCTTTTTTTATAGAAAAACACAGGAGAGGGCCTCCCTGGTGGTGCAAGGGGTTAATCTTAGCACTGTGAAGCTACCAGCAGCCACTGCAGCATGAGTTTGATCCCCTGCCACATGGTGCAGCAGACCTCTCCTGTCTCACCTGCTGCTCCCCTCAGCAGTGTATTTCAGTCAGTCTGCCTGTTTTGCTCCCCACTCTGTCTCTGATGAAAGCCCTACCCCCACCTCTGGTCTGCACCCCAGCTCTTGTATGCATCAATAAATAAAATAAATGTAAAAAAAAAAAAGAAAAACATAGGATATCATTGAGGTTTTGGGGATAGATTTTAAATTTAATTTGAAAATAAAGGGCAGTAACTAAGAAGGAAATGGTCAAGAAGAGAAATTGAAGATAGAAAAACAAGTGTTTTTTTTTTTTCTTCCAGTTGAAAAACTTTGGGTGTGGTAGTGGTTCATCAAACATCTAAGATAGAATTGGAATTAGAATTATGATGAATTACAGTATAATTATGAAAAACATGCATGAGGGGTATCCTGGAGCATTAAAGACAACATAAATTTAAATTTCCAATAAAAGTTTCATTTGTTCTGCAGATTTTATTCCCCCCTTATTGGAAAACTTATTTCAAACTGCCTTTACAATATATAGGAAGAGCATTTCTCACTCATATCCATGTGTTTTTATTTTGCTGAAATTAATGGTGGAAACGACAGAATGTCCTTATGGTTTTTGAACATTATCTTTGACTGGAATACCTTCTTTTGGGAAAACTGATCATGAGAGATTAGCAATGATTAGTATCTAAGGATTATGCAAAAAACCAGACACACGGGAATGCTAATTATTACCTATACTTATAATTAGGATGTTTTAAAGAGTCTTACTTGAATTTTTTTTTTTTTTAGATGAGAAAAAGAAGGAAAGGAAGAGAGCTAGAGGCATATCTCCAATTGTATTTGATAGAAGTGGAAGCTCAGCATCAGAGTCATATGCAGGTATCCTCATTTTGCTTTTATTTGTGATCATATCTGACTGATCCTAATGTAATCTGTAGAAAGTGTGTGGAGGCTGTAGTTTAGTGTGAACTTGTTTATGTCCATTAGCACTGATTTTTGGCATGTTCAGTGTAATAATTCTAGAGGAACCTAAGCCTTTTCTTATTATTTTAATCCTGTTCTGTTAACTGCTTAAGTGGAATTTCACTTTTTTTTTCTTGGAAGATGATGATTCAGTGACTAGTTTTCTGAGTGGGAAACTGTTCAAATATACATATTTTTAAAACAAAATACCAAACAACCCAAAAAGCAAAACACTCGTACACATTGAGAAGTATATTTTTTTGTGTGTGTGTGGGTGAGCCAGGAAGAATAATGTCTTGAATGAGAACTTTATGTGACAAGACTGTAGAAATTTTGTCTTATCTCTATTAAAGCTCAATCTGAACAATGTACTTTGGCTAAATACAGGTTCAGAAAAGAAGCATGAGAAATTATCATCTTCCGTTCGTGCTGTCCGAAAAGGTATCATTTAAATTTGAAATTGTTTTCATTGCATGCTACATAAAGTCATTGTTTTGCCTTATTGGTTCACCATTAATAGTTGGCTCTAATGTAGTAATGTTCTGATATATTGTTACATTAATGAAAAAACAAATAATACAGGCTCACAGAGACACCTCAATGTTAACTTCTTAACTGCTTTGCTGAAAATCACTAGCAAACATATGAGGATATTTTAGTTGGACACAGTAGATATTACATATTTTTGAATAGGATCTATTACCGGTCTTTTGATGAATAATCTCATAAAATAAATCTTTAATCTTGTAGCGATTTTCATACTTAAATGTGGCTCTGATATATCAGAACATCACTAGATTAGGTTTACCTTCTTGCAGAATGCTGGTGTCTTTTCTTAGCTTTATTACATGTTGTGGCTTAGCTTTCCAGGTTGAAAGGGTGCTTAAGAATTATAAAAGTTTAGCTGGGTGTGGAGGGTTAATTTCAGTTAATACCGTTAACATGCTTTTATGTGATAATGGCCTCTGGGTTAATCAATGTGGATTTCTTTTTTTCAGATCAAACCAGTAAACTCAAATATGTTCTACAGGATGCAAGATTTTTTCTCATAAAGAGTAACAACCATGAGAATGTGTCTCTTGCCAAAGCTAAGGTATTAGCATCAGTTCTCTTGAAACTACCCTAATCTTGAATAACTTAAATGGGAAAGTAGACTTTTAATATCTCATAGTGTAAGATACTGTAATTTTCATTGGAGCTTCAAAAATCCATGGCTCCATTGCCAGTCAGGTCTTTTTGTGACTGAGTATGCAACCTCAGTCATAATAGTCATTTACATTTTAAGTCTTTGAAAGACTTAAAGACTTAAAAGATGGTAATAGAAGCAAAAATATTTGATACTGAAGAATTTATGTATCTTACAGTGTGAAAGATATATTTCTATTGATTTTTATGTTCCTATATTCTACTAACATTTTTTTAAAAATTTCTTTAAGCATATTTGTTTTTATTATTGCTTGTTTTGTATTTCGAAATATTCTTGAAAAGAAATCACTCCTTTATGGAGATTTTCTTTTATTTTCAAAAGTAAGGTCACAGGTTTAGAAGAAAAAGGGTATTACGTTAGCGAAAAGACCCAACTCAGGCTTTACAAAAGGTATATGGGGTTGCTGTGGGCTGTTTTAAGATAATTTTCTTTTTATTTTTTTGGTACCAAAATGTACTCATTTGTTATACTAGTTATTAAATATCTTTCTATTCTGGGTTTAAATGAGTAATGACATTTTCTACTGTTTCTCAGAAAGTTAAAACTTAAGTTAAAATTTTTCTAACCATACTTCTGTTGATGCTGGTGTTCTGTATTTCTAACTTAAGTAAAGAATTACCAGTCATGTTATTGATAGAAAGAACAACACACCAAATAGCGGTGTACTGGAAATTCATTCTATTCTTCAGCTGGAATGGATTTAGGCAGAAGATAATAAAGCATTTAGTGTGACTGTATCTAGTTTGTATGAGTAGGTTGAGCTGAGTAAGTCTTTTACTCTTCATTGAAGATACTGATTTGAAAAATTGATTAAAATATTCAGAAGTAAATAACTTGTTTCAGCTCTACATAAAACACAGACCTCTGGTCAAATTATTGATACATAAAAATCTGGACTTAAAAGAGAAACAGAAATGCTAGGATCTTGACAGAAAAATCTTTCACAAGCAACAATATTCTAGTAACAATTTTCATTTGACTAGGTACAGTTTTTAATTATGAAGAAAAATATAACGCTGTAATTCACCTTCAAACAACATGTTTTATCACAGTGAATGGTTGTGATATTAAAATAATGTCTAGCCCATAAGATTTGAACATTCCCCCATGTGTTTACTAGTTGTTTTGATGATTTTGTTAATGTTGGTTAAGATTTCCCATATTTTTCCTTGGTTTTTATTAACATTATTTTGGTAACAATAAATAAGATCTTTTATCATTATAGTTTACATGAGTTTAAAGTACAGACGATGTCAGTAGCCTTGGTATTTTGCACATATAATTGGAAACATAAAAGAATCCCTTAATTTCAACTTGTAATCTTTACATTATTTGTATAGGGTGTGTGGTCTACATTGCCTGTAAATGAGAAGAAATTAAATGCTGCATTCAGATCTGCAAGAAGTGTTATCTTAATATTTTCTGTCAGAGAGAGTGGAAAATTTCAAGGTAAGAATAAACATAATGTGACTACCTAAGAAACATTACTTATGTTAGCATCTATATATTATATTGTATTTGATTCCCTTAGGATTTGCAAGACTTTCTTCTGAATCACATCATGGAGGATCTCCTATACACTGGGTGCTTCCAGCAGGAATGAACGCTAAAATGCTGGGTGGTGTTTTTAAAATTGACTGGATTTGCAGGTAAATTAGGCACTTTAGTGTAGTTGTCTTGTTTTTGAATGGGTTTTCAGTTGTGAATAAGGTTAAAACCCCACGGTTTTAATATTTTGTCTGATCATAGTTCTCTCTCTCTCTCTCTCTCTGGTTTTTTTTTTTTTTTTGGTATCATTCCTAGACTGATTTGGATCCATAAAATTTAACAATGTTGAAATAAAAGTAAAGTCACTATACTTAAATTCTACATTCTTACTTACTATCTCTATAAGAGAGGCTGAAAAGAGGAAAGATTTATTTTTAGTCCAGAGTTTTATGTATTTCATTTATTCTCTGTATTAGTAATATACTAGTACATTTTCCACAAATTAGAAAACTACTTAAAATGCTTTCTTGTTTATCTCCATAATTTTAGTTGACATTTTTTGAAGTAGTTAATTTTGCACACTGAATTAATATTGTCATAATATCCTTACTGAATGATGGCACATAAAAAGTTAATTATTTAAATGAAGTCTACATGACATGCATACATCTATTTAGTTAAATAAAAATTGCCTGAAAGGGACAAAACAATTGTTTTTTGCGAGTTTATAAGTTGACATTGACACTGGTTTTTTACTGGGATGGAGGAATTAGATTAGAATATGAATGAAAAATGGTATTGATATATTCAGGAGGGCATAGTAGCACATGGAACAGCTTGGAAACACAAACTACTGGGAAATCTGAGGAGAGGTTAAACTTTAATAGACAGCGAGAAACTAAAAAGATACATTGGCAGTGATAACAGTGAAAATGGGTATTAGTTTGATTTTTAATGTTAGCAAAAAGCCCATCTTTTAAGATAATTTTAAAATTATTAAATATTTATGCCTGCAGATAAATGATCATTACTCATCGCTTTGTTTTCTATAAGGTTATATTCAAGGCAATCTAAATTTACCCGTATTGGAAATTGGTTACATAAATTTGGTTTGTCACTCAAATATATTTCAAAGAAATAGTTGTCCATCTAACATGAAAAGATATAGCATATAAAAAATACATAATTATAGCGCTCGAACTGTATGTGATACTCCATTGCACCCTACTCCATTACATCCAGAGTTTTAAAATATAAATTTATGGTTTTTTAGAAATTCAAGTTGTGATTGTCATTAAATTTAATCAAGATTGTAAAACTTAAAATCTCGTGGCAGTTTATAGGGAAAACAAGATGCTGAGTATTTCTTAGAGAATCTTTAATTATTTTTTGAATGGATAACAGATTGTGAAGGCCTAAGATGAAATTTTGGTTTATGGTTTTATGGTTAGGAATATGTCATTAGAAAATATTTGGAGATGATACTTAAGAATAGGAGAAAAAATAACTGTCTATTTTCAGATTGGGTGCAACAAACTTTGTTTTGAATGTTACTTGTTTCTTAACTTTCATTTTCACAATATTGATAAGAAAGTTTTCTTAGTTTTAAAAGATGGTATTAATTTATTTATGGATTATACTTTTTATTCTTCAAAACTTAACTCTTTTATTGTTGGAAATGTATATAGCCACAGAAGTGGTAAAAACCCAAATTGTCCATTTACTTTTTGCAAAACTGTAGATAAATATTTTATTGTTTTACCTAGAAAGAACAGGCTTAAATTTAAAAACTAGAATTTTTTAAATAAACATGTTATGTTGAAAGGTAATTTTATACTTGTTTATTATTAATTTTTCCTTGGGTAAGTCACATCAAATGTCTCTCTAATCTAGTTAGAATAAATGCCACCAACAAATAAGTTTTCTGTGTAAGAATTAAGTTATAGAATTAGATAAATTAAATTAATAAATATAAACACCAAGGGTATTCCTGTCAGTAACAGCCATAAGTAATCTTTATGAAGTTCAAGTATGGTAGTTATTAGACTTTTTATTTAAACACTTTGGATTTAATATTAACTAAGTTAAGTTCTTTTTTTTAAAGATTTGTTTTTATTTATGCATACAAGAATAGGGGTATAGGCCTGAGGTGCGGGGGGTGGAGAGGATTCATCAGAGACAGAGTGGGGAGCAGAACAGGCAGACTGATTGAAATACACTGCCCAGGAGAGCAGCGGGTGAGACAGGAAAGGTCTCCTGCACCATGTGGGTTAGCTCCCTCACCAGGGATAAAACTCAGGCCACAGTGGCTGGCAGCAGCTTGGTAGTGCTGAGACTAAGCCACCATGGAGACCGTATACGTAAATTTCTTTAGGTGTGATCTCTGTGTCACCTGTATCTGCTTGTTAATATGCAGGCTCCTTAGACCAACCTCAAACCTCTCTCATGCCTCAGATATTTCGTAGGCACACTGAAGTTGAAGAAATGATGACATCTCTTAGCAGGTAGAAGAGGAAGCTTAACAAGTGCCTTAAGTTGCCACTGAGAGTCCATTCAAAATAAGACCAAAATGTCATTCATCCAGAATTAAAATTACTCACTTTATTTTATGTTCACCCCATTTATATCCATTCTAATTGACCCATTTTTCTTTCAGAATTTCTCCTCTTACTCATTTTAACTTTAATAGCCAAACCATTGTCTAGCACAGAGCCTCTGTACAGTTTTATATTCTTTTGCCTCATTTACCAAGCTTTAAATCAGAATCACTCCTTGTTCTCTAGTACTCACAGTAAAGATGTCATCCTTCATTACACACGTCTGCTTAAAAGGTATAGCTGTTAGGATCTCTGTTCATAATTGCTGATGACCATGGACCTGAAATTTCTCTTAACTTATTCTGAGCACTGTTTTGCCTCAAGGCTCACTCATGGTTCTCTGTATATTATGTATACTTACCAGTTTGTCAAAAAAAAAGTGGGCATATGTCTCTCGAATTTAGTTAGAACGAATGCTACCAACAAATCTCAACCCCAAGTGAACTCAGCCAGCTTGACATGCCTTTCTTTTGGACTTCAGTTATTCCATTGTTAATATTTAAATAAGTGATGGTTCTCTGCAATAATAGTTTGTTACCTTCCTGTATATTGGTGGCTGTAGTTTATTTACTGTTCCTATAGCTGCTGCTTTCAAGCGACAATCTAAAAAGTATTCAACAAAATAACAAAAAAATTGTTAACTAAGAGATGTGCTTCTGGACTTGTTTTAGCTTATTGATAGTCTTTTTTTTTTTTTTTTTTAAACCTCTGACAGCCTGAAAAGGAAAAAAATAGTAATAGTAGTAATAGTGGATATGTTCATTGCTCACTGCCCCCATATGTTCCTGTTCCTCCACTATTACAGAGCATGTCACTAATTTAATTTTAGATAAGCTTTTCTTTCTCAGTAAATGTCAAAATTTTGTCTCAAAATTTGAGCATTCAGTATTTATCTTTAAGAAGACTGTTAAAAGATTAGAATAAATGGTTATATAATTTACTTACTAGACCAGATTACTTATGTCTTCCATAAGCCTTTGCTTGAGATGTTTCATTGCTTCAGCTATAACCCTGCTTTAATTTCTCCTTACCTGTGATTATCCCAAGTCACTTTTCTTTCATATGTCATATGCCATTTATTCCAAGAAGCATTTTCTGATGATTTTTCTCCCCCCACCCCCAATAGATGTGACTGTCTTCATTAAAAACAAAATTTCTGTGTTCTATTATGGTACTCATTCTTTTACAGAATAATTGTGTGCGTGTGTATGTTCTTTGACAGCTGTGGAAGAAAGTTTGGGAATACAAATTACTTTTTGTTTTACTCATCTTATGTCCTTTGAACAGTTTTACTTATAGATAAAATAAATAGTTGCTTAATTAAAGTATTTGCTTAATTTGGCATTACCCATTTTATTTGCAAATAGATAAAGTCTTATCAAATGTTACTAATTTCTGATCATTTCTTTACAAGTACCAATTATACATGTCTTGTTTGCATTCAGTGTTATGGTAGGTTGATAAAAACTATTACACTACAGACTATTTTTTTGACGTTTGATGAGATTATTTTGCTCTCACACTAGAGTTAGGTTTGTGTTTAAATTATATAGCTCTTGCTGCGCTATAGTTTAAGTGGTGGATTTAAGTAGTACAAAAATACAAATTTATAGGTTAGTTTTTGTATTGTCAACTCTGGTGGGAAATACTGCTTGCTGAATGATTTAGGACATTTGAATCTGGGAAAGCGTGAAGCAGTGATAGGGGACACTATCACTTTAATTTGGTAATAACAGCCTGGTAAAGATTCTGCTTTTTCTTGATCAGTTAATATAAAATTCATTCTTTGAATATATAGAAACAAGATGTATTGTTTTGTGTTATTTCATTTGCAAACTACTTAGATTACTATGAAGTAGGTGGTGATATCCTTGTTTATGAGATGAAAAAACTCAGGCTCAGAGATGTTGAGAGAGTGAGTGGAAATTTAAACCCCAAACTTGGTTTCCATGCCTGTATTCTTAAGCACTATACTACTTAGTTTTTTTTTGGGGGGGTGGGGAATGCTTTAGGGAATATGAAAGAATAATCACTAAAGGGGTTCTTCCATGGAGAAAAAGCCCTACCAGTTTATGTGATTCTTCACATTTTAGTCACATTTAAATCATGAGTAACAGGAATTCACTACTGAAGGTAGTGTATAAGGTTTAAATGATTCTGCAAAAGAATGTAATGGATATTACTTTGTATTTAGGCGTGAATTACCCTTCACTAAGTCAGCTCATCTCACCAATCCTTGGAATGAACATAAGCCAGTAAAGATTGGACGTGATGGACAGGTTTGTTGCTTTAATTGCTTCTTTGAAAAATGCACACATTTTAATCAGTCCTTTTGGAGATCTTTATGGAAGCACATCGTAATAGCAATTTCTGACAATTTATGTGAAGATTAAGGAAAAATTTTCTTTATGGTTTATGATTATTGCAATTAAGGCTGATTTACACAACATCTGCATTGTTGAAAGATAGCTTCATATGATTTTAATACGATGAAAGGGAAGAAATTTGAATAAAATAGGTTTTAAATGGTTTTTTCATTAAGTTATTGCTGTTTGATGGAGTCTGCACTTTTATTTACATCTTTGGTAAAGTCTTAAATGAAGCGTTATGAGATCAGTATGTATACTCAGATTTTCAAGCCTGCAAATGAAATTAAGTGCAGTGATTTAAAATAAACCCAGCCCTTTGACCATTGTAGTTTCTATATGTACTTTTCATTTCTCATATGTGAAAATGTTAGTAAACTTTAATCTTAATTTTAAAGTCTGTACGTGATGAGTTTGCCTTTGTAGTTGTTATAACACATTAAAGTCAGTGCATTTAACAGCCCATAATTATTAAAGTTGTTGGCACACTCTAGCATGTTTTTCGTTTACTATTTAAGATTGATGACTTTGTCCTGTAATTTTTATATTTTGCACAAAGAAATACTCCTTTGCAGAGGGCAATTGTCAGATTTTAAGCAACTGCATTTGTGTGTTTAACATGGGAGATTCTACACTTAGTTTTTAAAAATCCATGCATTGCTATTTTAAGTAAATACATGAAACATTTTTTGGAAGGTTATTTCCAAAACTAATTGGGAAAGTTTATTGGAATCCCATGTTATTGTCAACTTTGGGAAAAAAGCCTTCAAATGAGGCTTGTTTTGTTCTTGTATACAGGAAAATGCAAGTATGGTCAAAGTTTTTCCTGTTTTCATCTTGTAAATTACTGATTTCCTATTTTAGGAAATTGAACTGGAATGTGGAACGCAGCTTTGTCTTCTATTTCCTCCTGATGAAAGTATTGACTTGTATCAGGTCATTCATAAAATGCGTCACAAGAGAAGAATGCATTCTCAGCCCCGATCAAGAGGACGTCCATCCCGTCGAGAACCAGTCCGGGATGTGGGAAGGTTAGAAACGTTCTTTGGACTGATAATAGGCACATGTATCAGAATAACATGATGGAGGAATATGATTCGTCAAAAGTTTGTCCTGCGGTAAAGAAGAAAGAGAAAATCCTCAAATCAAGCTGCATGGACTAGTTTGTGGCTTCATTGAGGATTTCACATGGTCACCTTGGTCTGAGTCATTTTTCAAGAGGAAAATGGGGATCTTTCCTTATGCAAAAAAAATTTATTTGCTAAAGAGCAATAACCAGTTTAGATTAGATAATATTCCAGTAATGCAATGTATACAGTTGAAATGAGGTAGGCATTTGTTGCTAAGAACAGGCTAGAATGGAGGAAGAGAAGGAAGTCTTTATTTGCAAAAATTGTTAATACTTTGTAAAAAGCCTTTTTTTTCAGGTGTGTCTCTGGATAAGCCTTATCAGATATGGGACTTTTATAAAGGATCACTAATGTTTTTTCAGAAGATGACGCCTCATTTAGAGGATAAAATATTTTAAGTTATTTTGATATTCAAGAGGAGCATTACTGGGACTATTCAAATTTTATCACCGTGATGTGTTAACCCCATTGCCAAATATTCTCTAACATGTACCCAGTGAATTCACACATCTTGCTGAGCTGAAAACAATAGGTTCTTTCCAGAGGTGATCAAGTGGCCCTGGGAGACCCGGCAACAAACCAAAAAGAAGGGCTGTTGCTGTGTCTGTTTACAACTTTTCCAGATGCTGGCAGTACCTGTGGACTTAAAGTGTTTTTTAGAGGATCGCCATGGTTATTGATCACTACTTTATGAACTAAACAGCATTTTCCAGGAAAAGGGGGTCTAACTTGTTACAGAATTGGAGAAGTCTTTGCAAAGGACTGATTTAAGCCCTTCTATCCAACACCTTCCCCCTGTATAGATTTGCGTACAGCTAAATCTAAAATATTCTGCTAAAGACTTGGATGTCTGGTTGATGGGATGAAACCTTTGGTTAAGTTTCCTTTTGGTGGAAACATCCTGTGGTAGGTACAGATAATCCAACCAAGAGTCCCCATTTCTTTGAGCTTATCAAGGACACTGTCGAGTAGGTAGGAGGAAACCTGGCAGAGCCCCCTTATTTTTGGCCTAAAAGGACTGAGCACCAAGATGTCTTTTGAAGTTTTAAGCTAAGAGGTTTCCAGTGCAATACAGTATATACAAGTGAAGTTTTTACCTCAGTTTTGCAATGGACTGCAAACTATACTTATTACACCACTACACCTTCTCTCAAGCCTGCCAGGGCCTCCATATATGTATGTGGCTTACAACTTAAAGACAGTAGTTGGACTACTGTATGAACTGTTACTATCATGTTTTATACCGGTCGTAAATGCACTCCCCAAACTACAAGAAAGCGGTATGTTTACTTTTTAAACCAGCTTTTAACTTTAGTCTTATTTATTGTAGATGCAACTGTTTCTATTCTGTTGGGGGCGGGGGTGTTGGGGTTATTACACTTTGCAGTATGAGTAAACTTCTGTTACAAAAGTTAATGAGTGGTTGATACTCTGAAAAAATAGCTGGAAAACTAGTGATACCAGGTTATTACAGAGATTTTTATCTGACATCAAGGGGAAAAGATATTATCTAAAAACTTGGATTAAAAAAAATTGTGTAGCTCTTTATTAAATGCTAAGTGAAATGAAGTGTATTTAATGATGTATTAAATTAACCCTTGAGGTTTATGGAAGACAGTAGAGAGCAGCCCTCTGCAGAGAGTAAAAATTCTACTACCTTCTAGAGAATACACTTTGAACTCATTTGATGAACTCTGTTAAAACTCTCCCCTATTACTTGCCAGTTTTATTTTAAGACATTGTAGAGAAATCCCCTTAACTCCTAATGTTAAGTGTAGAATTTAGTTTTTCAAAGTATTAAGATTTTCAAACTTTACTGTAAAATCAATTTGAACAAATACCAGATTTTCTGTATGACCGTATGAAGAGTACAACTGTGCAAAGCAGAAGAAAAATACTTAAGAAATTTTTAATTGTGTTTACTTACCCTAAAATGATATCAGTTGTTTTATAGAATAAGATTTAGAATTACCCTTTATGTATTAATAGAGACTTTCCCTGTTTTTTTCTTTCCTCCTGAGTGTGGAGATTTTGAGGTAATGTTTTGTTAAAACAGGGTAATTGATTTGAGGACAACTCACTTTTGTTTAGAATAAAAAATGTAATTATCTATTTTGAACCGATTACTCTTTGCTAGTCTAATATCAGGCCATGAGAATTAGAATGTTTCTGGCAATACATTTAAAATTGGTTTATAGTAATTAGATTTAATTATTTAAAGATAATTTAATTACTTAAAGATAATTTATTCACCAAGATCTAAGGTGTTATTTTGAAGGAAATAATGGGCTATTATTTGTTCTTATTTTTGTCAGAAATTCTTGCTTTTGCTGTTTGTTCTCCCAGCAGTTTTTGGTTTAATTTTTAATGTGTCTAATTTGTGTAGGCGTCGACCAGAAGATTATGATATTCATAACAGCAGAAAGAAACCAAGGATTGACTATGCCCCTGAGTTTCACCAGAGACCAGGTTAATATTTTATAATCCTGCAGATATTTGATTTAAAATTATTTAAAAATACACACAGACAAAACTTGTGTTGTAATCGTATAGTTTTAAAAGTGAAGAAACATTAGGGCATGACTACTTGAACATTAGGAAATCATTTATAGTTCTCACTTAGTAGTTCCTGCAAACATGTTTTAAGATTAAATGTAGTTAGGGAAAGTGCTCTTACCCGCTATTGTACTTTTTATTCCTAATGCTACGTAGCATTTCGCATGGTTTATAGCTTTGATTTGACAGAGGAATTATTCTATATTTTTCTAAGTAAAAATATTTTTAGAGAGGAGTGGGAAGTATTTGGCTTGTAATCTAAAAAGCAGCTTTTCATCAGTCTTGACGAAATAGAAAGGCAAACTCCTTGAGAAAAGATATTTAAAAATATAGATACACTTATAAAAATTAAACAGCGTGGAAATGGCCCTTTTATTTTAAGCGTATAGATTTCATTTTCGCAACTTTTACAGTTTTGTCTTTCTTGCCCTTAAATTTGCATTTTGAACAAGTGTGGTTGACTTGAATATGACTTGTTTATACTGGAAAGTGGTGAACATTTGTTATAAAGAAATCGTATTACAGTGTCCTTGAGATAATACCTCTGCCCTTACTTTCCTTATAGAGCAGAATGAAGAAAATTTCTATCTAGCTCGATTTGGGGTGTGTATTTAGAAGATCCATATTGAAAACCTCTCTAGCAGTTTATAATTCTGTAATACCAGTAAGTTACTTAGTTACTTCCTAGATTATCATGTTATCTGAGAAGAAAATCCGAAAACGGAATAATACAATAATAGCGTCATTATATTTCATGGGAAGAATTGAAATAAGTGGTAAGGAAGGCTTATTATGATGCCGGAATAAAAAATATAAATTTGATTTACTAAAATGCTTGATGTTTGAACAGGGTATTTAAAGGATCCACGATACCAGGAAGTAGACAGGTAAGTTGGGTTCACTCTTGCTTAGTTTTGAATTACATTCTTGGAACTAGTTTATGAATTACCTGAATTTAGTTTCACAAATCTTATTCCCAACAGACGATTTTCAGGAGTTCGCCGAGATGTGTTTTTAAATGGGGTAAGCAATTCATTTTATATGCTTAGTGTACACAAATCAGGATGTGATTTATTTTGTAGTTCCGGGTTTGATTTTATTTATTATTGACAATGTCATCTTTCATTTTAGTCCTACAATGATTATGTGAGGGAATTTCATAACATGGGACCACCACCACCTTGGCAAGGAATGGTTTGTATTATGTTTTTGCAAGTTACTTAACATCATTATATCTTTGCAAGTATTTTACTTGGGATTTGTTAATTACCCATTAAAACACTGAACTACACATTTTTTTCTGATAAGTAAATTGCATGCTGTTTTTAAAACTAAGAGAGTATTGAATGATTTGTGTTAATAGTACAGACCTAATTGGTAATTGTTACGGTTTATTATTATAATTAATAGCAGTGATTAGCTGTGTCTGAGTTCATAATCCTTCCCTTCTCAACTCTTTGCCTTGGGCAAGCTTGATATATTTTTCTTTATTCTTGCTTATGAAACAGCATTTGTTACTTTTTGACTCATTAAACAAAATATTTAGTACCTACTCTGTGCAAGGGACTGTGCTTGCTCTTGTTTATGCATGGGTAGATAGACATTATATATGACTTAAAAATCAAATTGGGAGTGGGTCAACATCTGATTGTTGAAAAGTGAAATTTGCAAAATATATGTAACATTTAATATAGTGCTTAATCCTAGTATTCAGTAAATTCTCTGTGTAAAATAAAGTTAATTAAACCCTGTTCTAACATTTAGCTGTATCATTTCTTTTAGAAAACTGGATCCTCTAGAGTATATTTTAAGGTATTGAGGATAGGTAAAGCTTTAATTTCCAAGAAGTTTGGAAGTTTTAATAGTTCTTAGTGTTTTCATCTTTTAAAAAAATTTTAGAAGCTGCCTGTAATGTGACCTATTCATCTGACTTTCATTTTACTTACAGTACTGTCTACAGATAGGTGAATTACAAGATTTCTTTTGTTTAGGTTCATGGAATTTTTAAAAATTGGAATATGTAATGTCTAGGTACCAACTGGGTTAGTAACCTTTGAATGGCAGCTATTCATTTTATAAAGAAATTTAAGGTTCCTTAACCCTTGGAGTTTTGGGTTTTGTTTTTTAAGAATAGATTTTCACAGTTGTTAACTGATTCTAGAGTCATGATGTAATTAATGTATCCCAGCTTTAGCCCTCACTAACACCGTGATCTTAGTTGCTTAAGCAGTTAGTGCCGCAATCTTCCCTTTTGTAAAGTAGAAATCATAGTACCTGTGTTGCAGAGTTGCTGGGAGAATGAAATGAAATATGTTAAAATGCTTAATTAGAACACTATCTGTTCATAATGTTTGCTATTTCTATTGGTATTTAATGTGATATAAAAGTATAAACATGTTAAATCTTAAAAGATGTGTAGTTTATTACATATTTCCAGTGAGAGTATTTTGAAATGGCATTAAGATTGTTTTACTTGGGTGGTTTGGGTAGATAAATTCTAAGAATAGTTTGTTAGTAGGGATATATTTGGTTGATGCTAATGGCAGTGGTTTTCTGTTTTTAGACTCCTTATCCTGGAATGGAACAACCTCCACATCATCCTTATTATCAGCACCATGCTCCACCTCCTCAAGCTCATCCCCCTTACTCAGGACATCATCCAGTACCCCATGAAGCAAGATACAGAGACAAACGAGTAGTAAGTGCATGAGAGGCGGAAGTGTGAGGGACCTGCTTGGAATACTGTAGATAATGTGAGGGATACTACATGATTACTACATGATGAGGAATGATGGACTATTTCATATTCTTACTACATACTATTTTGGAGTAATTCACAATTTATCTTTATTTTAAAAGGCTAATTTCCTTTGGATTATTTAAATTTTTGTTTCTTTTATTGATGAAACTGAGGTTGCCTATGGTGAGGTAACTCCTACATGTAAATTAGATAATGTCCTTAGGGATGTAAACATAGTTAATAGAATTTCTTTTTGTACTCGGGTCATCAGTTTTAACTCTGTATAGGGTACTTCAAAACTCTGTCAGTTAAGAGAAAATCTCCAATCTAATTTTATTTCTACCAAATTTTACTACATCTAGTAACCAAATAAATTATTTTGTGTCTCACCTATTATTAGGATGATGCTAGCAAATATCAAATAGATATTAATAAATGCAGAGGAGTCATTATTTCTAATAGTTTGATGTGATTGTGAAAGTTTTTCTGATCACTACAAAACCGGATGAAAGAAACTCGAGTTTGAGGTTTCTAAGAGCTCTGTTTTACTTAGGTGGACTGAATTTGTTTTATTAAATGGCATTAATTTCTTTTTTTTTTTTTTTTTTTAAGAGAGGCATGTTTATTTATTTAGTTATTTGTTTGTTTTTTTTTTTTTTTTGATTATACATGCACTGGGTACAGTCAGAAGAGCAGGGGAGGGTGAGAGAATTCACCAGAGCCAGAGCGGGGAGCAGAGCAGGCAGAAGGACCGAAGTACACTGCTGAGGGGAGCAGCGGGCGGCAGGAGAGGTCTGCGCGCCATGCGGGACCCTCCTCCAGTGGCCGGGGTGCAGCCGGGGATCGAACCGGCGCCGCAGAGGCCGCGGGCAGTTTCGCAACCCAGCGCTCAACCGCTGCGCCACCGGGGAGGCCCGCATTCATTTCTTTTTGATAATATTTTAAAAATTGTAAGTTGCCTATTGGCACTTGTTAGTTTAATTTTTACATGTAAGTTTGCTAGCCTCAGAAAGTTAGTTTGGTTATTATTGAAGAAGGATATAGAACTAGGGATCCCCACTACAAATATACGGTGATGAGTTTGTGTTGTACTAAATAAATATCCCTTTATCTTTCCACTTAGATGAAGAACATGCATATTTGAGAGGGCCAGTCAAAGCGGTAGTTTCCTAGCTTACTTTTGAGACCTTTTTATGTTGTTATTTATTGACCCTCTAAACTTAAATCATAAGATCTTTAATATTTAGTAAAACTATTTGAGAATCCTGACTATTTAGTAGATTTTGAGTCGGGTTTTCAGGCACACAAGACAAATATACAGCTTATTCATGAGAAAATTTTACTTTGCTAGATGGGTTGTGGTGTTTTCACAAATGCCTTCTGTAAATGATTATATGGTTTTCAAAATAAGAGGTCTTTCTGAGTTTCTTTCACTGAAGTGTATTGTCATTTTTCACAAGTTGTCTTTCATGTACCTTTATAAAGTAAATATTTTGGTTAGTACATATATTTCACAATTACATTCACATACCATATGTGAAAAGTAGTGTGAGATTGTGTTTTTGAAACTTAAATTCTGATTATTGAAGCTGACTTTACACGAGTTCAAATTCAGTAAGTAAAGGTGAATTGAAAACTAAGTAGAAAGCTATAGCAGGGACAACTTATACATCAGTTGCTCATCTTACCCTTCATTATCCACAGCCTTGTGTGTATGGAAATCTGTGGAAGAGACTGCACAATGTTAAGTACATATTTTCTTAAAATCCTGACATTGTCAGCAAAGGCAGTGCAATTTTAAAGAATATCTGGAATGTCACAATTCCTAATTTTACCATAAGAGGGCAGAGTTGGTTCAGTTTAGTTTGTAGACTCAAAGGAGGGAAAAACATTGATGGCCTTAAGCATTGTAATTGGCATCATGTATGTGTAATAATTACTGCTTATCACTAGCTGATTTCTTTGACTTAAATGAGTAAGAAAGTTACTTAAAAAATTATTTTGTAGGAAACTGTATGAGGTGATTTTTCACAGCGGTTGGTGCATTTTTCTAGATTGTTTCTCCAGATGATAATTAGAATATAGGAACTCATAAATTTCATTGGGACTTTTGACATACCTAATCCATTGCTTACCTTTTCTAGCATGATTATGATATGAGGGTGGATGATTTCCTTCGTCGCACACAAGCTGTGGTCAGTGGTCGGAGAAGTAGACCCCGTGAAAGAGATCGGGAACGAGAGCGAGACCGCCCTAGAGATAACAGAAGAGACAGAGAGCGAGATAGAGGACGTGATAGAGAAAGAGAAAGAGAGCGATTATGTGATCGAGACAGAGACCGAGGGGAAAGAGGTCGATATAGAAGATGATGCGCTTTTGGAAGCACTGATTGTTTAAAGATAAAAAAAAAATCTTGTATTTTTTTTGTGTGTGTTTGCAAGTAGTAAATTTATTTTCAGCTGTCTACTTAAAAGTTCATTGTGTAGAAGGATTTATTATGACCCTTTGTTCCAAGCATGCAGTATAATAAGAACTGGAAAAACTCAAATCCTCCAAAAATGCACAGTTGAAAATTTGAGTTGACACTTTTATTGGGGCAGAATGGAACAGTCTAAGAATGTAGATATTGATTCATTCTCCATAAATGTTCATCTACTTATAGTGTGTTCATCTTAGAGGTTTTTTTTTTTGTTTTTCTTTCTTTCTTTCTTATGGATCTCGATTGATGACTGCCATGATATTTTGCTTTGTTGTGTTCCTAAATGTAGTTGCACACGGTTCAGTAAAAATAATGCTGCTATCAAGTATGCAAATATTGAAGTATGATGGTTTGACTGTATGGCAGTGTGTAGCAGCCTCTTGGTTTCTCCCCTTCCCTCTTTTTTAAATCTTAAAGTCATTTTTTTGTTTTCAGTCTTCAATGATGAGAGCAATATTAAGAAGACATAATTTTTAATATTTTTAAATAAAAGTTCAGTAGCATGGTTGACGCTATTGTTTAGCCTTTCCCTCCAAACTGTATACATTGGCTTGGAATGTTCACAACTTGCGTGTGTGGCAGCAGAAGATAATTCCCATATTCTACATTGCTACTGTTTTGTATAAAATAAATTGGTAAAGATTGACACTTATTTGTTGTTTTTCTTTATTGTCTGGCTACAAGTTTGTTTTCTCTTATGTATTAGTAGATGTAAAAGGATGTATTGTGTCTAGGAATTATAGGAACTTTATTTGCCTTTCTTGCAGATCATTTTAGCAGAAATGATTGAACTAGGCAAATTAAAAAAATATATCTGATATAAGAATTAATGGTACACCCTGGAATATATTAATATTTTGTTAGGTATTCCTCTGGTAACATCTACTGAGGTCACAGGATTGTTTACTCCAGAATTTCAACAGTCTCCATCTTCGATAAGTAAAATGAAGTTAAAGTTATGTCCTACTTTATACTTTAAGGATACACTTTATAAACACTTAATCTTCTTTCAGGTAGTATGTATTTTAAGTCAACTGTCAAACCTTCCCAATTACAACAAACTAATGTAGAAGAAGAACCATTTAAAACAATTGATGAAAGATAGGCATTTCAATTTTTTGAGTTACACCGGAAGCTTTGACCTTTAAAGCCAAATATTTAAATATTTGAGATATTTGAATAGTTGACCATATTTATAAAACATTGTGATAAATAAGTTTCATGTTTATATTTATTAGCCTGAAAAAGGTAAATGCAGGCATTTTAGTCTTGAAACTTAAAATTATTATTTTAGACATTTTTGCCTTTGTTTTCTCACTGTCATTTAGAATATTTTCCCATGCAGTTATAATGAGTATTTTTATTAACTATTTCAAATGTAAAACCTAAGCATTATTTGCATTCTGTGCAGTGTGTTAAATAGGAAAGAAATTTAATTATGTTAGGAAACAGGTTCTAGTTTCATCATTGCCTTTAAATGAGTTGGTTAGTCATTTGTCAAATCATTTCACTCATACTTTATGTCAGTATCCATCAGTAAGTTATGTAAGTTAATATCAGGGATTTTTCAAGTAATTACAGAAGAATTTCTAAGATTTCAAAGAATTACTAAAAATGTTTCAGAAAACCACTTAAAACTAGTTGGTAATGTTAAAGTCATGTTCCTGAAATAATAGAAATAAATAATAAATTCATTGAGCAATTATGTAAAGTTACATTGTGCTTCTATGTGCTTCTATGTACTGACTGACTTCCCTTCCTGTTTTTAATGATAGGGAGATAGGCCCAGAGAGATTCATAACTTACTCAACACTGTAAAAATTTCTGTTGATGGAGCCAAAATTTAACCCATTTCCTACTGAGGGTCTCAGCGGGTCTTTATACGTTAAGGTACCGCCCTATTGCCAAGGCTATAATATCAGGAGACTCTTCTATCTATATGGCCTGCAGCTAGAGACCAGTTGCTTTCTGGTAATTAGTTGTTAGAACTTGTTTTCACCTAGAAACTCATAAGGTAATCAGCTTTGTAATCAAATGTGTCTACTGAGACATGAACAAAACAGCCTTCCAAAACCAGCAACATGAGTAACATCCATCTGCAGAGGTTATTTGGTCTAAGATCCTGTGGGTTTACCCCCATTGGAAGTGAATGGTTAAGTGGTGGGGTAAACTGAACATTTATGAACAATTTCTCGGTCAGCAGAAACTGTCTCTCTAGTGAAGCGGCATTTTGATGATGAAGGGCATGATCATTAATAGCTTTCTGTATCGAGAAAACAGCTTTTTGAGTTAGCAAGTCGGCCAATTTATTTCCACGGGCTAGAGGTCCTGGCAATTTTGAATGACCACGAATGTGATCAACATATACTTTAGATGTCTTAGATTTAATCAAACCATGTAGCTTTAATAGCCGTGGGGCAATGGTAGTTTTAGCATCAGCAATTACAGCAGTCTCAATATCAGGAAATAATCTAGTTAAATACTGGGAATCAGTAAAAAGATTAAATGGCTGGTTTTGTAAGATTTTAAATATTGCAAGAACTGCAAATAATTCATTTTTGAGCCAAGGTTTTAGATTTGTTCGTCATTGATAATGAAAGCAGCCTTGCCATTGGAGGAGCCATCTGTAAACACAAATGCAGCTGGTTTCACCGGCAAAAGCACAGTATTGTCAATGGTTGGAAAAATAAAAGTCTGTTTTTTAAAGAAATGAAGCACAGGGTTGGGAGGTAAATGAAACCTTATTTCTCCTGAGAAAGACTGTAGGGCCACTTGCCAATCATTATTTAAGCTAATTAAATCATTAAGTTGTCCTTTTTTATAAGGTTGAATAACAGGAAATTTTCGGCCAAAAAGCTCGATGTTCTTATGTCTTCCTTTAACAATTTAACATAGCCTCTAGGGAGGCATGGGGCAAACAACCTTTTTTACTGTGGCTGGCAAATGTAACCACTCTAATGGCCCCAGTTGGCGTGTGTGAGGTGGCTAAAATTATAAATTTTCATGGCATGGTATAACCTAGCCTTAAGTTGTTGATAAGTGCAGCATTTACCTTTTCTAAGGCTTGTGTTGCTTATGTTGTCAATTGTCTAGGGGAATTTGGGTTAGAATTACCTTTTAACACATCAAACTGGACGTAAATCAGCAGTTGTTAATTGCAAATGAGCTTTAATTTATGTCTTCAAGTAGTTTTTGAAAGTCATTTAACGTTTTTAAACAGTCCCTAACTGCAGCTTTTGTGGTGACATAGTCAAGGAATGAACCACCCTTCCTAAATAATTGATTGGTGGAGACATTTGAATTTTCTTTGGTGTCACCACAAGCCCATAACTTTGTCGCAAAGCCACCAAATGCGTTAAAGCCTGATTTAGCAAATTTATTTGAGCATTGTTAATTAGAATGTCATCCATATAATGAATATAGTAAATAGAATGATATTCCTTTCTAAAGGACGACAAAACCATGTCTACAAATTTTTGACATAAAGTTGGACTATTTTTCATGCCCTGGGGGAGAACTGTCTACTTAAAACGTTGAAATGGCCTTTTTAAATTTACTTATGGGACACTAAAGGCAAACCTTTTGCAGTCTTGGGGAGATAAGGGAATGGTAAAAAAGCAATCTTGTAAATCAATAACAATAACATGATCATTTTTAGGGATAGTCACTGGAGAAGATTTTAGTTTTGACTCCTGGCTGGCTAAAAATTAAACAAGCATTAGGCAAATTAATAAAAAATTAGAGTACCATATAGATATTATGTACATTTTTTACATATATATGACTCAATAGGAAAGACAAAAGTATTTTTTATACCAGAAGTTTTTTTTTAAATAAACACATTTAAACAAAGTAAATTATTAATATTTAACATAACTTTAAGGCATATATGCCCTGAATTAGATCATAAAATTTGAACTAGTTGTTTATTAAAAAAAATTTTTTTTTAATTTTTTTTAAGAGGCACATATTTTATTTATTTGTTTATTTATTTGTTTGTTTTGTTTATACATGCACTGGGTATAGTCAGAAGCGCGGGAGGGTGAGAGAATTCACCAGAGCCAGAGCGGGGAGCAGAGCAGGCAGAAGGACCGAAGTACACTGCTGAGGGGAGCAGCGGGCGGCAGGAGAGGTCTGCGCGCCATGTGGGACCCTCCTCCGGTGGCCGGGGAGCAGCCGGGGATCGAACCAGCGCTGCAGAGGCTGCGGGCAGCTTCGCAACCCAGCGCTCAACCGCTGCGCCACCGGGGAGGCCCTAAAAAAATTTTTTTTTAATCATGATTAAGATTTGTTTCTATGAGAATTTATATAGGCGCCATTTATAATTAGTCCTCTGGAGATAAAAAACAAAACAAAACACTAAAACAGACATAAAGACAAACAGATATAGAAATCTCGATGTACATTTAAAATTTTGGCCATGTGTAAATATTTTAAGATAATTTTAGCAATATGTGTGAAGATACTGAGGTTTTTAATGAGTTAAAAGCTAAAATTTGTGTAGAGAATAAGTGTCTAATCTTAATTATTACCAAAGACCTTGGGCTCAGAAACCACAACAGTCACGGCAGTTTTTATTAACCTTTTTTAGATAAGAAAATATTTTTCGAGTTTATATTTTTAAGAAATTATTCTTTGGCTTTAAGTTGTTAACTCTTTATCTCACTGAGAATGGGAATATTTTAAAACATAAAAGAACGCTTATCTTGAGAACAGGAGAAGAGGTGAAATTTTACAGTCTGCCTGTTTTTAGGCTTTTATCTAAATTTGAGGTTTAGAATTTAGTTCAAAAATGTCTGTATTATTGTTTTGTATTTTACCAGGTTAATTAGTTTTAACATGAAACTTAACATTTTACAGGCCCAATAAGTAAATTTAAAAACTTTTATTCAACTAATAAGCATTTTTGTATAGCTTGTTAGCAAGTCCAAAGTAACTCAGCAATTTTTACCTTAGACAATGTAGACCTTAAAATCAGAAAAACACAGGGAAATAGAACCTTTTTTTTAAGAATGAACTAAAATAGTTTTTTAAGGTGGACGATGGAAGAGTCCAGTTCCCTACAGCAGGAAGGCAGTAGAGACCTGCCAGTGATCTCAACACTGGAGAAAAAGTCCAGGCAGCTGCTTGTTGAGACCAGGGGCAGCCCCACCCATCTGCTGCAGTGGGTTTATACCATTTTAATAAAGACCTTTTAGTTATATTTTGGTCTTATAGTCTCATATAGTCATATTTAACCATTTTTTATCACTTTAACATTTGTGAATGAACTTTGAATACTATTATTTAGAAATACCTTTGTTTATTTTTTTATTTTTATTTATTTATTTATTTATTTTTTTAATGGAGGCATGTTTTTATTTATTTATTTATTTGTTTGTTCGTTTGTTTTTGTTTATACAAGCACTGGGTACAGTCAGAAGAGCGGGAGGGTGAGAGAATTCACCAGAGCCAGAGCGGGGACAGAGCAGGCAGAAGGACCGAAGTACACTGCTGAGGGGAGCAGCGGGCGTCAGGAGAGGTCTGCGCGCCATGTGGGACCCTCCTCCGGTGGCCAGGGAGCAGCCGGGAATCGAACCAGCGCTGCAGAGGCTGCGGGCAGCTTCGCAACCCAGCACTCAACCGCTGCGCCACCGGGGAGGCCCCTGTTTATTTTTTTAAATGGCAAAACTCTAGTGGGGGGGAATTTTAGTGGGGGGAACCTAGCCTCTTCCCCAAATAATTAACAGGAAAAGTTTGAAGCATTTTCTCTTTTATTTATAGGATTATATTATATTATTTTTCACTTGTTTTGAGTTTTTATTTTTATCTCCTAACAATTTTAGCCAAGTCTGGGCTGGAAATTTGGGCTGGAAATTAGTTTGGATTTTGGAATGTTTTATAATTAGGAGCCGACACCCCCGCAAGTAGGTCAGTACGGGCTCGGGAATCAATTTTTGACTTTTGAAAAATAATTTCATCATCTGGTAAGTCCTGATCATTTTCCCTAGTACACCAGGCTATTTTTTCTTTACTTTTGGCTTTGTACCTGTCGGTTTTGTTTATACGAGGCTGTCAGATGAGGACCCTTTGATGTCTTCCAGGGATACAGACAGCCTTATTTCTCTAAGTTTTTTATCTTTTTAAATTCAGACCCTTGATCTGGCATGTCTTGTAGCAGTCCCCATAGCGAAAAGGCGTCTACGGGGACCTTTTTGGGTCCATGGAGAGTAGGTTGTCATTTCCTCTCCTACTCCAGCCCAAGTTCTCGCATCCAGAGTTTCATCCCTTGGAAACCAGGGACAACACATCTCAACAAAATTTAGGAAACTAGCCAATTGTGCATGGGAGGTCTTAAGACCTCTCTTAACAAGTGTATACTTAACTATATCAATAAAGAATCTTTCCCTAGACTCAATATGGCCCATGACGTCTCAATCGATGACCCCCACTTGTCCAGTTCTTGATTACTGCTCCCCTCCTTACCCTGTTTATTCTCTACAGGGAGGTATGCGCCCTACCCTATGGAGCAGATCCTATCCGTCTCCGTAAAGGAAAGAAAATTTACCTTTTAGGTCCCTGTTTCAGGCGCCGCTTGCTGGAGACCAGCTTTCAGCAACATGTTGGGTCAGGTGTCCCTGAAAGGATGAGACGGCCTAGGCGAAACTTTCAAGGGCTGAAGGGAAGGGGAGTGAGGTAGACACAAACACTTTCATATTGATGAAAGCATCTTCTACTGAGGTTCTCAGCGGGTCTTTATACGTTAAGGCAAGCGATGGGATTATATCATCGTATGCATAGAAGCAAAACAAAAACAATTAGTACATTCCTTTCCCATAGACATTTTGGCACCTACGTGTTTTTAAGAAAAGAAACGACTTTAAAAGTTAATAGATAATTAAAATTTAGACTCATTATTTCAGCCTAAACAACTATCTAGGTCAGTCCTTGGTGCCGCCCTATCGCCCAGGCTATAATATCAGGATACTCCTCTATCTATATGGCCTGCAGCTAGAGATGAGTTGCTTTCTGGTAATCAGTTGTTAGAACTTTTTTTACCTAGAAACTTCTAACGTAATCAACTTTGTGATTCATTATAAGGCTTCTCTATGGAACTTCCATATGAGGAATATTATTATGATCAGCCCTGGGTTGCTTATTAGACATGCCCTTGTACAATAATTATTTCCCATTGTCAAGTGGGCCAAATTATTCAGTGTTTAATTTTTAAGCAAATAATTTTCCATGCCATGTACTATAATATTTTTATATGTATAATTTATTGCCCAATGTATATTCCATGAGGTTTTTTCTTTTTATGACCAAGAACAAAAAACAAAGGGATGTTTAATCTTCAGCCCCACGGTGTGAGGCTCTGTAAACTTCGGCCCCACAGTGTGAGGCCCTTTTCTCAGCTGCTTGCCAGTGTCTTACCTAGCTGGGGCAGCAAGGCCCCCGCAGTATTATTTGAAGACATAGCCCACCTCACTGAGAGGCATCATTTCTTGTACTCGACCGTGTTGAGTCTGAAAAATATATACAGCAGAAATACGTGTTGAAGATAAAATTCAATTATTCAAAGTTCAGAAATTCAGTCAGGGATTTTAGTAAGCATTAAAAGGGAATGAAATTGAATTCAGGGCTAGCAATTCTTTTTTGACTTTTTTTTAAATACAATTCTCAGGTATCACCTAAGTGTTGCTAAAATGGCCATCATCATCTCCAGGCTTCCATTATCCATAAAATTCTCAGTGTCAGAGATAAGAAGTTTTCATATAAAATTCCACAGTTTCTAGCAGTGCTGGTGTCATGGAGCCAATTCTGATCAGATCAAAAGTGTCCTGGGAAATGGGATTCTTTGACTAGTCAGCTAGGGAGCAAGAGAGGGAAGTGCATCATCACCTCCCTGGGGATACTTTAGAAGGGATCGTGCCCAAATGACATTGATAAAGTAACATAACTGATAATTTTTTTCATTCAAAATATTTTAATATAAACATTACTTATAAACAAAACCAAATAATGTTGATATTTTGGTTTTAAAAAATTCATGGTTTCTCTAAAACACTAAGATGCCACCTCAATAGTGATAGCTTCACATTTTGCAGTCTCTTGATCTGTGCATGTCACATGTAAAGATCCATCCCTTTTCATACTAAGAACAGCTAATATATCACGTAATCCATTTTCTTTTTTATCTAAATCCTGGAGGACAACCTGTGCAAATTTTTTCCTCTTGTGCGGAGTTTTCCCCCTCAGACTCATAGAGTTCCAGGCATACTGATGATATAGTTCCAGGGGCTTGTAATGTGTGTTGTCTTCGAGCTGGCAAAGGAGTCCCTGATGGAAACAGTACTGTGAGACTGTTGGCTCCTGATTCATCCACTCTAACTAAGTATCTTTGGCTGAACAGTCTATCTTGAGAGAGTCTTCCACTGAAAGGCTTTCTTTCCCAATAAGAATTCCTGCTTCTATAGCAGCACCAATAGGGATAACCTCATCAGGAGGAATGGAATTTAGAAGCTCAACAGCTGGGAAAAGATCTTTCATCAGTTGCTGTAGTCTTGGGATTGGAGAAGACCCTCCACAAAGGGCAATGTTGTTGATATCATCTGCTGAAAATTCACTTTGTTCTAAGAGTTCTCTGATTGCATCTATGCACTTAATAAAAAGTGAACAGAGAAGCTCAGATCTTGCTCTGGACGCATTGCAGTCAAAATCTTGACCTTCATATAATGAATCGAGGAAACAATTAGCACTTCCTAAGGTTGACAAATAATGTTTTGCAATGTCAGCACTGTTCATCAATTTCATCATGGCTTGGGCATTTCCTTTCACATCATGTTTGAAAGATCTCTGAAACTCAGAAGCTAGATACTGTGCTAAGGTTTCTGTGAAATGTGTACCTCCAATGTTGTCATCAGTATTTGTTGAAAGAACTTGATATATTCCACTGTTAACCTCTATGACACTTATAGATAAGGATATTCCTCCAAGTTTATACACCAAAATACTGCTTTTTCCAGTGGGGGAGTCTTGCTCAATTCCATAAGCCAGAAGAGCTGCAGATGGTTCATGGATTAGCTGCAAAACATTAAACCCACCAGCTCTTAGCTTCCCCAAGAGCATTTTTCTGCTTTTCCCCAAAATCAAATGGAACAGTAATAACAATATCATTTGCATCTGAGCCCAAGACAGAATGTACTGTTTCTTTTATTTTGCAAAATATCAGTCTGGCAACATCTTCTGGGTTAACAAATTTTGTTTCTTCTCCCATTTTTTTCAATGACTAAACATTTACTTTCCGCCACGTATTTCTGAGCTTGTGGATCATCAGAGCTTCTGTCAAGGTCAAGGATCTGCTTTACTATCATCACTGTATTTGAAATATTTCTCATTCTACTTTGTTTTGCTGCCAATCCAACAGCCTCTTCATTTTCCGAGTAAGCAACAACAGCTGGAGTAAGTCTGTCACCTGCATCATTTGCAACCACATCAGCCCCGCCATCCCAAGACCCTGAGGCCGTCCTGCAGCCACGTCATCCCAGGGAGCGTACCTCTCCAAGCTCCTGTGCCTTTCCACATCCCAGAGACGCCCATGGCCACCTCGGACCCTCATGTTCCCGAGACCGTCCCATAACTGATAATTCTTAATACACATCTCATATAGAACTAGCATCTAGATATCTAACAATAAGGATATTTTGTCAGCATGGTATATCTTCTCTCTGCTCATGGACATTTCTTTGTCCTGCTATGGAAAGACTTGATTCTGAAGCAATTAGATCCTGCTTTGTCATACCCTTTAAAATTAAGACCCTAAGGCAGTTAGATGTATGGAATATTAAGGAGAAATATAAATTGTCAGCTAGAGTTCTTGTATCCCATGGAAAGGGTGACTAACACGAATCACTGATTTATTTTTAAAGATTTTCATTTGAATAGAAAGCATTCCTAATGCAATTTGGTATATATCTTAAAAATTGAGGCAGATGTGTCACTATTGGCCCAAACCTTTAGATAATCAAATACCTTCCAGGAAGAAGAATCTTAGCTTAAACAATTCATAGTATTCTGGGGTTCATCTAGTTTTTGACTCCTCTGTTTCTAAGTCTTATGTGTTACCCTTTCATTTTCTTCTCTGGATTCTGAAAGACTGTTTAGTACTGCTAACGATATTTAGGGCATAACAAATTAGCAGTGTTCCAGATCTTGACTTCCACTGAGGTAACTCAAAGGAACTTTTTAAAAAAAATAATGTATTTCCTCTTTGGCAAAATGCGTTTTAAGTTGTTCTGCCCATTTCCTGACTGGATTGCTTAATTTTGTTTTTGCTGAGCCATGTGAGTTCTTTGTATATCTTTGTGATCAGTCCCTTATCAGTTGAATGGAGTGCAAAGATTTTTTTCCCAATCAGTGGGGTGACTCTTTGTTTTAGTTAATGTCTCTTTGGCTGTACAGAAGCTTTTCAGTTTGATGTAATCCCAGGTGTTTATCTTTGCCTTCACTATCACTGCTTTGGGTGATGAGTCTTTGAAGATGTTATTGCAATGTATGACTGGATCAAGAAGATGTGGCATATATACACAATGGAATATTATTCAGCAATCAAAAAAGATAAACTGCTGTCATTCACAGCAACGTGGATGGAGCTAGAAGGAATTATGCTCAGTGAAATAAGCCAGAAGGAAAAAGAAAAATATCGGATGGTTTCACTTATAACAGGAATATAGGGGAACCAAATAAGACATCAGTGTGAAAAAAATAGTAACAGTACAAACCATAACAAAGCAAAATACACTTACAAATCAGAGACATACTGCAGAGGAAGAGGAGGAAGAGGGATCAGAGGGAGGAGCCCAGGAGACTGTGGTGATGGTGCACGGGTGCCTTGGGGAAGGAAATTCTATGGGGACTCAACCTGAGGGGGTAGGGGGAAGCAAATATTTGTTACAAAAATAAATTATAAAAAAAAATTAAAATGTATCCAGAAGATCCCATCATGCCAGGTGCTTTTGACTTTGCTACAGCAAACCTTCCAGAGTTTTAAAGGGATTCCTATTGACTTTGGGTGTGAACTCAGTTTTTGTTTTCGTTTTTTTTTTCTTTCTAAGTCCTGGTACCCTCGAGAAGAGGAAGCCCAGGTGGAATCTGATGAGACCAACATTGTTCTTATTTTATTTTTATTTTATTTATTTATTTATTTATTTATACAAGCACAGGGTACAGTCAGAAGCACGGGAGGGTGAGAGAATTCACCAGAGCCAGAGCGGGAAGCAGAGCAGGCAGAAGGACCGAAGTACACTGCTGAGGGGAGCAGCGGGCGGCAGGAGAGGTCTGCGCACCATGTGGGACCCTCCTCCGGTGGCCTGGGAGCAGCCGGGGATGGAACCCGCGCTGCAGAGGCTGCGGGCAGCTTCACAACCCAGCGTTCAACCACTGCGCCACCGGGGAGGCCCTGAACTCACTTTTTGAATAGAAATTTTAAATTGGCAAGTAACTGGCTAATGCCAAAAAATGCCTGCTTCTCACTTTTATAGTGTTTTACAGAAGTGGATGAGAATTTTTTGTACAAAATTAAGACTTTTAATATGGAAGTAATCGTAATCTTGTTTTCTTCTGTTTACCTTGTGAGATTTTTTTCAAAATTTGAAATGCATATAAAGTATTTATATGGACTTCCTTTTTATGATTTTGGATAAAGTTACCCCATTTATGCCATTTACTTTCTTTTTTTTTTTATTTCAGCATCATTGGTTTACAACACTATATGATTTGGGAGTCTGGTCAGATGACACCCTTCAGGTGTATGTTGGCATTCCACACCCACCACCAAGGCACCCGTAGTCCTACACTATTATTTCAAAATCACAAACCCATGTTCTGTTTTGTAGAAAAATTCCCAATTGCTGGGGCTCTTTTCATACTTTGTAAGCAGGTGTTTTTAGAAACATTTGTACTTTCATTGCAGCCTTAAGATCAAATAGTTTTGAGGCAGAATTAGAGAACAGATACCACTGCCTCATTTTATCAATGTTTAAATAACGGTTATAAAGTGAATGTTACCGATTTCTTGCAGAGCCTCCGTTCATTTTTTTGTTCATCCTAATAGTACTTCAGTTATCACTCAAGTATCCCACTCACCTGAATCCATGTGATCGAGAATAGCTGACCCTCCCCTATCCTCAGAGAGTGAACTTGATTAGTCTGTATTTTGGATTTTCCCATTTCCTAAGGATTTCCTAAATCAATTGGCATAGCATTCCTTTTGCTGAGATTTAACTTAGAATTGGAAGGTTTATCAGTGAAATGCCATTGGAATTTTTCAGAGAACTTCTAGGAAGGAAATAGGTTTACTTGCTCATAGAAAGAGAGAAACTTTTTCACCTCAGGAGGTGAAAAATTGTGAAATGGAGCTAAATTGTGAAAATGAAGCCTGGAACTTTTGTGACTTCAGCTTCAGGTAACTGGTTTAATGATAAATTCAACAAACAAGAAGACAAAGCCACAAACATATTGAATTATGGAGTAGGGTAGAACTTTTTGTAAACTTTGATGAACTTTACTTATTTGGACCTTGATATCCTACAAAGATTCTGTAAGATAGCCAAGGGTTATACAAATGGAAAATCACTGAGAAGAGTTCATGGATCTGAATAAAACAGAGTGAGAGTGCAGGATCAATAGGAACTAACCTATCTCAATAAAAGAAATTACACTTCAGCTCACCAGAACTCTGTACAGGGGCATTTTGCAACTGAATACCTCAGATACCAATGTTGGTGGGGTGAAAGTTACTCAGTTCATTGGCGTTCCCCTGTGTAAAGGAGGAAAAGAGAAAGAAAACTTATGTTGCCACATTTAATTCTTTTTGGTAGTTGATTCCAAGTGTTTTAATTGCTAGCATGCAATAAAATCAGCTTTTGAATCACACTTTTAACCCAAGAGCCCATAATCTTCAGAGAGTAGGAAAGATGAGCTTATATTCTTTTCTTTGCTTGGGAATGTGTTTCTGGTGGCAAAACAGCAGTCCAGATGGAATGTTGATTAGAAGGAAAGCAAAAAAAAAAAAAAAAAAAAAAAAAAACTTAAATGAAGCATATTCCATTTTCTTAGAATTGGAGAAAAATACAATTTAGATTTTGAAAGTATTCAATACAGCATGCCAATAAATTTATATTAATTGAATTAAAACATGTATTAAACATTTACAATGGGGCACTTTGGGGGGGATACATAAATAAAAAAGATAATCTCTACCTTCAAGGAGATTTAAGTCTCATATGGAGAAAAGATACATATACAAAGAAAGTATGAGTATGAATTCAGGTGATGAAGCAGGAAGGGAAGGGGAAATGGGTTAGAGTTAGAAATGCCATAGATAGGGGGTGATGGATCTTGAGAATGAGTATGGTTGAAATGAAAACAAGAGCCAAAATTCCCGTTGTTATTTGCTGGTGTTTGATTTCTTTAATACTTTGGAAATTACTAAAAGTACATATTGTAATTATGTATTGAAATTGCAAGAGTAAACATCTCCTTAAAGACTAAAACAAAAAGTACATACATTACATACAAAAAGTAATACTGTTTCCACCCTTATAATTTTCATTGGTAACATTAACATTTTTACATTTATTCTAAGCTTTTCTTTATGTTATGCAGTAATTTGTATATTGTTTAAATTATTTCAGAATGAGATCTATTTCTGCAAATAGATTTTTTTCTACTTAAACTATTATGAACATACTTCCAAGTAAGATGCATATTGACTGTCTTTTTTCTTTAATACTTTCATCATTTCAAAAGTATGGATGTACTGAAATGTCTTTGTCTATTCAGCTATTCTTAGACAATTGAAAAATTTATAGTTGTTGCTTTTACAACTGTGCTCTAATCAATAGTCTTTAGCTCTATTTTTATAATTATACTATTTTTCTGTAAGATAGTGATCTTGATGTGGTTTGGTCATTTTACATTTTGATGGGTATTTTCAAGTTGTCTTCCAAATAGTTGCACACATTAAACATTCTATGAGACTTTCTTGTTTACTATATGCTCTTCTCAGCACTGGAAACTACAGAGCCCTTAAATTCTATCAAATTTGACAGAAGAAAAATAATTTCATTTTTGTATTTATTTGCATTCCCTTAATTATATATTAATTTGAGAATCTTTTCATAAATTGGTTTAATTACTTATAATCCTGATGGTTGCCTTTTCCCATTCCCTCTTTTGATTATACTTCAATATAAATAATTTTCATAATGAATATGAATTAGTGGTTTATGTATAATCAATGTTCTCTTCCAATGATAGGTTTTTAATTTTGTGATATCTCCTTCCACATAGAAGTTTGTCTTTCAGTTAAATATGTAAACAATGTGTTTATTTATGGATTCTTGATTTTGTACCATTTTCACTCCAACTTTCACAGAAGTATTCTGTGAATTTTTTAGATAAGTTTTTATAATTTTAAAGTGTTTTTATATTCAAATCTGTAATCCAATCTGAAATTTATTACTATGAGACTATTGTATGTTGATCTCATTATGTAATTGTCCCAGTACCATTTATAATTGAGTGATCATGTCTGAATGATTTTTCAAGACCCTTTGTTATGGCCTGAATTTACATGCTCCTGGCTCTGTTTTGGACTCTACTCTGTTCATTGATCTATTTATATATCTCTGTACCAGGATGATAGTATTTCAATAACTATGGTCCACTCTGGTGGCTACTGTTTATTTTTCAAACTTTCACTTATTTTTGTGAATTTAATATTCCATAATAATATAATTTTTTGCCTTTTAAGAACATTTTAAGGGTTTTGAAATAAATAGTTCAGATTTTGTGAGAATAAATAAATGTTTAATTTACCCACTCAGGTACACTATATTTCTTTCCATTTTTTTCTGTTTGTTTTAGACATTATTTTGGTAGGATTATTTTTATTTCCTTTATGGTTGTTGTTGCTGTTGTGGTAAGTTTTATTTTTTTTTATTTACTGTTTTCTAAGATGAAAGTGATTGATTTTTAACATTGATATTATATTTGGCCATCTTATAGAATTTATAATAAACTATAATAATTTTTAGTTATGTGTAATTTTTTCTCAATAGACACTATATTATCCACAAAAGACAAACTCTCTGTGTTCAACATTTTATCATTTATATATATATATACATATTTTGAAAGAATTTGAAATACATACAAGAACTGGAGTGTAGGGCAGGAGTGAGTTGTGGAGGGTGGGTGCGTGTGAGAGGGTTCCCCAGAGACAGAGTGAGAAGCAGAACAGACAGAGCTACTGAAATACACTGCTGAGGGGAGCAGTGGACAAGTGAGGAGAGGTCTGCTGCTCCATTTGGGTCAACTCTTGGAGCCAGGGATGGAACTCACTGCAGTGGCTGCCAATAGCTCCATGAAGGAGACCCCTCATTTTTATATTTTTTAAAAATTGAAGTGGTTAGGGCTTCCAGTACAATACTGTATAATTAAGGTTGACAACTAAACATACTTGTCCAGTTTTTCACTTTCATAATGATACTGTTCGCCATAGTATTAATAGTCTTAGCTAAAGCAATTACAAGAAAGGTAGAAAAGAATCCAAGTTAGAAAAAAAGAAGTAAAATTGGGCCTCCCCATGGCGCAGTGGTTGAGCACTGGGCTGCGAAGCTGCCCGCAGCCTCTGCAGCACCAGTTCGATCCCCAGCCTCTGGCGAGGGTCCCACATGGCGTGTAGACCTCTCCTGCTGCCCGCTGCTCCCCTCAGCAGTGTATTTCGTCAGCCTGCCTGCTCTGCTCTCCACTCTAGCTCTGGTAAATTCACTCACCCTCCCGCGCTTCTGACTGTATCCAGTGCTTGTATAAATTAAAAAAAAAAAAAGAAGCAAAATTATGAACATTTGCAGATGCCATGATATTATACACAGAAAATGCTAAAGACCAGTAAAAACTATTTGAAAAAAAAATCCGTATGGTGACATGACAGGGTACAAAATCAATATGCAAAAATTGTTTGCATTCCTATATACAAATAAATTGGAAAAGACATAAAAAATCATCACATTTATTATTGCTTCAAAAAGTATTAAGGTCTTAGGATTATGCTTTAAAAAGGGGGTGAAGGATCCTTACAATGAGAGTTATAGGACATTGTTAAATAGAAGAAACAAAGAAATGGATAGATATTTCCTTTAACAATGCCCTACAGTAAGGACATTGTAAGGGTCCTTACGTGAAAAATTGTTCATCACTTTTTATAAGGAGTTGCCTAGAAAAACCACAATGAGATACCACCACAGAGCTGTGAGAACTGTCCATCTCAAATTACCAGAAACAAGAAGTGTTGGCGAGCGTCTGGAGAAAAAGAACCCTCATACAAGTGGATGGTGGGAATGTAGACTGGTCTATCCCTTATTGAAAACAGTAAGGCAGTTTCTCAAAATATTAAAAATAGATCTAAAATACTTCACCAATTCCATTTCTAGCTAATTACACAAAGAATGCAAAACTGTAATAGAAAGAGATACGTTCACTCCTTTCATTGCAGCACTATTTACAATAGCATGTTGTGGAAAGAATCTAAGTGCCCAATGATAGATGACTGGATTAAGAAAATGTGATATGTATATACAATGGAAAACTATTGCTCTATAAATAAATGACGAGATCTTTCATTTTGGATCAAAATGGATGGACATGAAAGGACTTATGTTAGGCCAAATAAGTAGAAGCAGAAAAATACTGGATGATTCACTTCATATAGGGAATATATATCAAAGGAACACACAAAACCTAAACTTCTGAATCATATATAATGATATTTAACATGTTACATCAAAAACATAATGCAATTTAAAATAAAAGTGAAAGCCAAGCTAAACCAAAGATCAGAATGCAATTGTTTATTGTGAGAAAACCTAGGGTCAATTAGTAGGCGACAACAAACAATGAAATGGCAATGAAGGAAAGCCAATACTCCAAGTTTTTTCTCAAGCTATCATCAGAACTTCAGCCCACTGGGATGCAGGAAGAAGTGATGTGGAATATGCCCACGAATGGGAGCATGTTCCACTGAACACACTGCTCTATTATCCCTGTGTGTGTGTGCTGTGATCTCCTTCAGCAGTTCCATGTAGTGTTGTCATAGAAGCCCGAGTCCAGAAAGTAAGACACATGTGCTAGCAGGTAACAGCTGTGCAGAAGCTCCTTGCCGCAGCACAAATAGCAGAAAATAAAAAAGATCAACAATGTATGAAGAGTGGCCCCAGAGTAGTGAAATAACAAAAACTTTCTCTTTGTTTCTTGTTTCAGTTTTCAAAGTTGTTCTTTGAATGGATGAAATAGTTTTGACTACTTCTGTCATTTTTAATAAAGTCAACTTTTAAATTAATTCTCTTGTTCACTTTATTTATTTTGAGGTTGTGTTATCTGACAATTATCTTTCTTCAAATGTTTGCTGATCATTGCTTATCTGTTTATATTTAAGAATGAGGCAACTGTTTTATATAAGAATGAAGTAATAGAACAACTCACTGGGATCTCTCTGTACCTGTGAAGGAATTATTAACCTGCTGACTTTGACTTTTATGCTGAGTACATATTACTGTTACCTAACGGGACCCATCAACATCAGTATGAGAAAAGTTTTACCTGGACATGTTACATCTTTCACCCCTGGCAATTTATTTCAGTGTCTTTCGAAAATTATTTCTGTTTGAGGTTTGGGGATGGGGGATGTAGGGTATAGAGACTACAGTGTAAGGATCTAAGTTCAGGAATTTTCTAGTCTCTCATTAATGTTTTTCTGTACTGGCACCTAATTCAGCATCATATGGTTCATTCAGTTGTCATATGATCTGAGTATCTAATCTAGGATGATCCCATGCTCTTAATTTTGGCACTTTAATGAATTATTAGTCAATTATTTTATAGAATGGAGCTCAATTTAGAATTCCCAGTGTTTCTTTATGATTAAAATGATGCATTTTTGGTAAGAATACTGCAGTGTGCTCTACACAGTACATCATTTTCAGGAAACGTGATGTTAATGTAACTCATTAAGGGAGATATTAACTTTGACCACTTGGTTGAGATGACATTTGCACTTTTTTTAACACAGTAAAAGTATGATTTTTCTTTTCTTTTTTTTTAAAGTTTGTAAGATTTATTTATTTATGCATAGAAAAACTGGGGTGTATGCCAGAAGTGCAGGGTGGGGGGCAGTGAGAGGATTCACCAGAGACAGAGTGGGGAACAGAACAGGTGGATCTACTGAAATATACTGTAGAGGGGAGCAGTGGGCCAGACAGGAGAGGTCTGCTGTGCCGTGTGGGTCAGTTACTTGGCTGGGGATTTAACTCACGCTGTCGAGGCTGGCAATAGCTTGGTAGCACTGAGACTTTAACCTCTGAGCCACCAGGGAAGCCCCACAATTTCTTCTATTATTATTAATTGGAATTCTACCACCAGGAAGTATATTCCCTTTCCTCCATTTACTTATTTACTTTTGTCTCTATCAATATAGATTTATGGATGTTTGTTATTCTGTGATTTATTATTGAGAATATCATTTCAATTATGTTGTTAAAATTGTTCAGATTTGATTCACTGGGATGCCTTCCAGTTACCTCCTGTATCTTTTTGACATGCTCTGATCACTTTGTCGGTATTTTTTCTGATGCTATGAAATGTTTAATGTTCATCTTGTAATTTTCAGGACAAAAACTCAGTCATTTCCCCAAGATGTAATGGCTCCTTGCATTGAAAAAAATGTCTAAAAAGTAAGATCTGTGCACTAAATGTTCTTGTTGCTACTATGATATCATTGCTTATAAGAGACACTTGGGAAATATTTGTATAACCTATGGTGGTTTAATAGAATAGAAACATTTTGGTTATTCCTATAAAAGGAAGAAAAAGGAGAATGGAGTAAGCAAAACATGGTAAATAAAATCTTACATTGTTACAGATAAGTACAAAATAATAATTGAATGTAATGCATTCATTTATTTAATGTAATACTTTTACACACCTTTCAAAATGAAATACATAAACTCACTTATTAGGAGACAGAATTTCTAAGATTTTTAAATCCACGCTTCATTTATGTTTAAAAGAGAAATTATATATATATATAATATATGTCTATTGTATATATAAATTATATGCTGTTATCAATTAGATGGTAGACAAAAAGGATGTATTCATAAATAAAAGAATTTAGTGAAGGATGTTTCTTTTATAGTTATATCTTAAAGATATCAATTTCAAACTTACTAGATCCTTGCTTTCCTTCACAAATAATATTATTCTTATGATTTTTTTAAAGAAAGATTTATTTATTTATACAAGAGCTGGGGTACAGGCTCGAGGCACGGGAGCGTGAGAGGATTCACCAGAGACAGGGGGGAGCAGAACAGGCAGAAGGACCGAAAGCACTGCTGAGGAGAGGTCTGACAAGAGAGGTCTGACGTGCCATGTGGGAGTCTCCCTGGCTGGCTGGGAATCGAGCCCGCGCATCAGAGGCTGCAGACAGCTTCACAGCGTGGCGCTCTACTAGCTGTGCCACCGGGGAGGCCCTCCTTATGATTTTTTCCTACAGTTTTATGCTATGGGCAGTTTTCAGAGAGAAGTGACACTGTATTTCTTCCTCACTAAATCGGAAGAACTTCGGGCCATTATTATATATGCAGTGTACATCTTCTTTTGAACTTATTTTGTCAATCAGCTATGATGTTAAGAACCATGTTCTATAAAGAATATTTACTGAGATTTTGTACAAGTTTGGTAATGGTAAAAGAACTCTGGTTTAGTAGAGTAAGTAATCCCTTTTATGTTCCATGATATCCAATCCTGGAGTCTCAAATTGATTTAATCAATTAAATGCTTGAGTGACAGCAAATTAAAGCAAGTTGCACATTTGGTTGCAAATATTCTTATTGTTGAGGATTGGTCTTCCTTTTAAATTAACAAGCTGATGAAGAGCATCAAAATAAATCAAACAAAACAAGCAGGAATGGGTTTATTTTAGGCTGGGTTTTGGCAGGTTTGTAGTGGAGGCTACTAACAATCAAAATTTGGTAAGAGTGGGTGAAGAAATTTAGAATCTCAATAGGTTCTAATGAACCACATTTTAGTTTGCAGTGGGTCTTCCTGAACACTTAAAAGCAATGAAAGTTAGAAGAATGAAAATATTGTGATACAAAAATACCAGGTTAGTTTTTGAAAAGAATTTGGAATTACATAGCCAAAGATGTTAAAACTATATATGATTGTTAATACAGAGAAATATAGTACATATATTTGTATATATACATACATAAATAATTAAAATGTGATAATATGTATGATATACATGTTATATATGTTACTGGAATAATAGCTATTTTTGAATTAAAAATTTATATGTCTAATGTAACATCATTACATTAATAATCATAAATAATTACTTAACCAAAGTCACTGTAGAGTTAAGCATGCATTTACTTACGCTGAACAGCTGCAAAAGTAAACATTTTGCTCAAAATCAATAAATGAGTAGAAACACTTTCCCCGGGAGTATGCACTATAGTTTTGATATTTAGTAAACTATTTCCTTGACCCTAGATTTTATAAGACAATTGTAAGATTTTTGAAAGAATGGCTCAATTCCTTTTGCCTAGTACTGTATTTGATTTTTGTTAGGAGTCTAAGAAAAATTTTATGTTAAATAATAATATTTGCAAATAACAGGAAAATTTTCTTAAGTTACAAAAGCAGAAGTAGTCACACTTTATTATGTCTCATGCTGGTTTTAGTGGAGAAACATAGTTTTCAAAAAATATAGTCTAATAACTTGTTTGTCTGCCATATGATATAATAATGGTAGATACATGTCATTATAAATTTTTCAAACCCATTTAACCCATAACACCAAGAATGAACTCTGATGTAAACTATAGAATTGGGATAATAATGATGTATCAATGTAGATTCATCAATTCTAACAAATGTGGCACTCAAGTAGGAAATATTTATAATAGGCAAGTCTATGTATGAGGGTAGTAGGGGTTATATGGAAAATCTCTACTCAATATTGCTATAGTCCTAAAATTCTTCTATGAAATAAGTTTATTATACACAGAAAGATAAACACAATGGATATGCAATGGCTTCAAGAACTCCTCAGCACTTGAATTTGTGGTTAATGACTTTCCTGGAGTATACTGTACTAGTTTGGGGCCAAGGATTCTGACACTATATATAAACTTCACATGAAATTGAGAGACCATTTTACATTACCTTTCTATAACTTCACCTATAAAAGAAAAAATTCATTTGACTGTATATACACACTTATCTTCCAAGGCAATAGGAAAAGTAGTATATCACACTCCCAACTAAAAACATTATATACATAGTAATTTGCTATAAAACTGACCTCCCTTCTTTTCATCAACTAATTGGAACTAAAAGTCAAAATAAAGCCCATGTAGCATATATTTTATCAATTCCATGAATGTCATTTGATCACTAAATTCTGATATAACAACAAATATGCAGAAGGAAGGAATGAAAGCCCTGTTACACTTTGCAAATACATAGCCAAGAGAGAAATTACAGGTATTTTAAGTAGCTCAGTCAACATCTCACCACGGGTTACAATGGCACCTGAAAGAAAGATTTCAACGTTTATTCTTGTAGTTCTGTCAAAAGTTTCCTTTTCAAAACTCCATCTTTAAAGTGTTTCAAGACAAAACATTTCCAAAGGAGTTCTCGTGTTGGTAAAAAATAAGTCATAAATATTTCTTTTGGCAGATTATATGTCAACATATTGGTTAGCCTCCTTATACCAAATTTCAAATCTTTAGTTAACATTAAATTGAATCTCAAATTTATTAGCAATTGGCTTGTTAGAATCTGTACAAATGGAAACTGAGGATGTCTGAACAATCAGTTCATGAACTCTCCAGACAAGTCTATCCAGCATTGTCTTTATTTTGATCCAAGGACTGTATTCTGAGCACCACACCAGCACATTTTACAATCCCCAGTACAAAAATAACAGCTGAAACAGAACTGAAATCCATTTCATAGACATGCAGGTGGAAAGTGATGCTTCTTTTCAAATTGTTGTTTCCTTCTGCCAAAACTTGTGTTCACATGCAAGGAGAAATCAACTAGAAAGTTTAAATATAACTCCTATACCTAAAAGCAAATAAATTATATGAACAGTCAGATCATTTTTATGCTGACTGGAATTTGCATCTTGTTTTCAGATTTTTTAACCCTGTTATGCTTTGTTTTTGTTTTTTGTTGTTGTTAGTTTTGCTTTTGGCCTTGTGTGGTGATGTCATATGGTTTTGGTTTAATTTCCCTGATTGGTGACTTTGAGCACCGTTTCATGCACCCACTGGCCATCTGTATATCTGCACTGAAAAAATGTCTATTCATTTCCTCTCCCCATATTAGATCAGATTTGTTTGTTTTTCTCTTACAGTAGATGAGTTCTTTATATCTACTATGGAAATTAACCCTTATTATATGTATGATTTGCAGGTATTTGTTACTTTGGCAGGTTCCCTTTTCATTTTGTTGTTTCTGAAATATTTTGAGATGTCCTTTATCACCCAAATGTAATAAATTTTGAGGACGTACAATCTCATTCTTTGTAATTTGGTGATTTGTTGATTTTGTTGCAATATTTAAGAAATCATTTTCAAATATGACATCATAAAGTTCATCACTGTATTTTTCTTACAGTTCCAGTCTCATATTTACATTTTTAATCCATTTTGAATAATTTTGGCAGATGGTTTTAGGTAAAAGGTACAACCACATTCTTCTGTATGTGGATAACCAATTCTTCCAGAAGCAGTTATTTAAGTGTTCATTCCATATTGAAATTTTTGGGTGCCCTTACCGAAAATCAATTAACTACCAATGCATTAGTATATTTCTCAATTCTCAAATCTTTTTTATTGATCTATATGCTTTTCTACATACCTGAATCACTTCAATCACTCTATATTGATTAATATCTTTGTAATTGTCTTTGTGCTTATTTTTTAAAATTGTTTTGAATATTTTTAGATACCTTAAATAACTGTGTAAATTTTAGGATCAGCTTGCCAATACATGCAAAGAAGTCAGTTGAGATTTTTAGATTGTGCTGAATCTGTTTATCAATTGTGGAGATACCCACATTTAAATCCATGACTGCAAGATGTCTTCTTTTTTATTTACATCTTTTTAACTACCTTCCACACTGTTTTGTACAATGGTTTATACAATATGTTTTGTGCTTTCTTTTTGCTATATTATTCCTAAGTGTTTTATTCTTTTGATGCCATTATAACTGGATTTTCTTTCTCAATTTTTTAAATTGAGGTAACATTGTTGCAACACTGTAAAAGTTTCAGGTGTACAGCTTCACACCATGACATCTCTATATAACATACCCTGCCCACCACCAAAGTACTAGTTTCTGTGCACTATCTTCCAATCAGTTTCTACTACCTGTTCCATACATCCCCTACCCCCCTTCCTGCCTGGTAATCATCTATTCTCAGCTGGATGGTGGAAGCTGGACACTCAAACTTCGAAGCTCTGTTCCCATGTTTGACTGGTGGTGTTGGGAGGGGACAGTTGAGTAGTGTGGAGGCGCACACTTGACTGAGGGAAGTTATGTGTGAAGGGTAGGATATAGCATGGGGCTGGATTCTCAGCCAAGAGGACAGGGTGCTTCCCTATGCTTCACTTCTCCCACTCCCTGTGATCTGTGTTGATACTATGAAGTGCTCTCAAAGACTATGGTCTGAAAAAAAGAGGAAAGAGGTATCAGATGTGCCACAAATGTGAGTTAGCTTCCCCCACACTAATTTTGACTAGTGACTGGACACTCGAGGCCTCTTCCCGTTTCCTCCATTCCTTGACTTAGCAACTGCAGATGAAAGGTCAAGGTAAAAATAAAGGAAAAAACACAGCGCCATCTGTTGGAACAATAGAAATTGTGCACCCTTAGTATACTTAATTAAGACAACGACAAAATAAGATACATGGCAACTTGAGTCCCCTCAAGGGATTATTCCACACAGGCAGAGAACAAATGTTGACACTCCAACCCCAAAGACATGAATGATCTTTTTTTTAAATCAGATACAGAGTTCAAAATAGCCATGATAAAGAAATTCAAAGAAATGGAAGAATACATAGAAAATCTGCTCAAAGATATACAAAAAACCCCACAGAAATAATTGTCCTGAGAAACTTATGTGTAAATTGTAGAAATTGAAGATTTCAGTAAGAAAATACTGAGATGCAAGATATAAAAACATTTATTAAAGAGATAAAAATATTTTGGAGAAAACTGTGGGAACAGAATAGACCAAATGGAGTATTAAATCAATGACATTGAAGACAGTTATGCATAAAAAATCTAGGTGGAATAAGAAAGAGAAATATAAAGAAAAAAATAAACACTGTGACAATTGTTCAACTACATGAGGAAAGACAATGCAAGAATAATGAGTATTACAGAAGGGAGACAGAGAGAGAGAAATGAGAAGAGAGAACTTATTCAAAGAAATAAATGGAGGGAAACTTCCCAAACCTGCAGAATAAACCAAATGTGCAAATCCATAAAGCTAGAAGAACAACTGTTTACATAAACATAACAAGACTTACAAGAAGATTCATAGTCATGAAACTTCCAAGAATCCAAAGACAAAAAAAAAATATTAAAGTTGGCTAAGAGATAGAAGTAGAAAAATTATAAAGTTACCACCATCAGACTTATATCTGGCTTATCTGAGAAAATACTCTGGGTAAGGAAAAAAGGAGACTCATTAATCAAAATATTAAAGTTAAAAATACTAAGCTGAGAATACCAGCTAAGAATACCAGGTAATAAAAATACCAGCTAAGAATACTACATCCTGCAAGACTCACCTTCAGATGTGAGGGAGAAATAAAGGCATTTCCAGACAAACAGAAACTGATGGGGTTTGCAGATACTAGACCTCTTCTACAAGAAATGTTAATATAAGCTTTCATATCTAAATCAAAGAGAAAAAACAAAGAACAAAGAAACAGAACCAGAAAACTAGGCAAAAAGTGGTGTTGGTGATGCAAATATATCAATGATCACCTAAAATATAAATGGAAATGGAAAGCTATTTCCCACTCATGAACTGGAAAAATTAACATCACTAAAATGTTCACCTTGCTTAAAGCAATATATAGATTCAATGCAATTCCTATAAGCATTTTAATGGTATTCTTCAAGGACAATCATTACTAAAATTCATATGGAACCACAGAAAAATCCTGAATAACAAAGACATCCTGATTGAAAATGTGAAGACCAGTGGCATCACACTTTCAGATTTTAAATGATACTACAAAGCTATAATAATAAAATATTATATGGTACTGGACACAGATAGACACAAAGACCAATGGAATAGAATGGGAGAGTCTTGAAATAAATTCACACTTATATGTGTAGTTAATCTATAACAAAGTTGCCAAGAGTATACAATGAGAAAGGAAAAGCTCTCCAACTAAAGGTGGTAGGAAAACTAGACACCCTCATACAAAAGGAGGAAATAGAGCACTATCTCATAGCATTTAAAAAATTAAGTCAAAATGTATTAAAGACTTGAATATAAGACCTGTAACCATAACACATATAGAAGAAAACTAACACAAAACAATCTATGACATAACCTTCAATGATGTCCTTGTGTATTCTCTAACAGCAAGAGAAAAAAAAGAGAATATGAAGAATGGGACTACCTCAAACTAAAAAGCTTCTACACAGTGAAAGAAATAGTCCCTAAAAACATATACTCTATTAAATGGGGGAGAATATTTGTGTAACATATATCTGGTAATGACTGCTATCCAAGATTTACAAAGAACTCATATAATTCAACGAAAAATAACCCAATGAAAAAATGAGCAGGAAAATTAAAAAAGGCACATCTCCAAAGACCTATAGCTATTTCACAAACAAAAGAGAAAATGCTTGTCATCCTTTATGACCAGGGAAATACAAATCAAAACCACAATGAGATAACACTTTATACCTGTGAGAATGGCCCATATAAAGAAGACCAGGGCCTCCCTGGTGGTGCAAAGGGTTAAGCACAGCACTGTAAAATCATGGGCAGCCTCTGCAGCATGAATTTGATCACCAGCCGGCCAGGGAGCTACCCACCTGGTACAGCAGACCTCTCTTGTCTTGCTCTCTGTTCCCCTCAGCAGTGTATTTCAGTACATCTGCCTGTTCTGTTCCCCACTCTGTCTCTGGTGAATCCTCTCACCATCCACACCCTGCACCCCTGGATTGTATCCCAGTTCTTGTATACATAAATAAATAAATCTTTAAAAAAAAAAAAAGAAGACCAGAAACAAGTGTTGGTGAGGATGTAGAGATAAGGAATGTTCATGCCCTATAAACTGCTCCATCCTGTATTGGAAAACAGTATGGTTAATTCTCAAAATATTAAAAACAGATCTACCATGTTATCTAACAATTCTACAATTAAGAATACCAGAGGAATGCAAAAACACTATATTAAAGGGTTACATGCACTCCTATGTTTATTGCGGCACTAATTACAATAGTCATGCTATAGAAACAACCTAAGTGCCCAAAGACAGATGACTGATTAGGAAGATGTAGTATATGCACATAGTGAAATACTATACAGCTATAAAAATAAACATACTCTTTTGTCATTTAGAACAATGTGGAGGGAGCACAATGGACTATGGCACAGGACTATTGGTGCCTTGATGGTGGGTATGGTGTGGTCACATACACTTAAAGGTTTGTGAGCCTATACTTCTAAACCATAGCTATCTATCTATCTATCTATCTAGATATAAAAATAAAAAATAAAAATTAAAAAATATCCAATGAGAAAAAATTAAAAAGACTGACTGAGATTTAAGTATCTATGTTTATATATATTGACAAATGTTCTCACTAAATTTTTTTTAAAGATTTATTTATTTATACATACAAGAACTGGGGTACAGGTCAGACGTGGGGGGGTGAGAGGATTTGCCAGCGACAGAGTGGGGAACAGAACAGGAGGACTGACTGAAATACACTGCTGAGGGGAGCAGCAGGTGAGTCAGGAGTGGTCTGCTGCACCATGTGGGTATCTCCCTGACCAGAGATCGAACTGGTGCTGCAGTGGCTGCAGTTAGCTTCATAGGTTACGTCTTAACCCCTTGTACCACCAAGGAAGCCCCTAAGCATTTTTTTAAATATCAGAACATCGAGGAAATAGAAACCAATTTTGATCCACTGATATAGGAATGAAAAAAGTGACATATTCATATTATGGAAAAATATTTGGCAAAAAATCCCCAGAGAAATAAAGCAATCCTGATACATATTACAACATGGATGAGCTTTTATATTTAGTATGTGTAAGGGCAGGACTGACCACTGAGCAAGTTTTCTAATATCCAGCAGACCAGGTAAAGGAGGAGTCAGAGTCCTCAGTGGTTTTTGCAGGTCTTTTATTTAGATTTGCCAGGCACATGGCAAGCAGGGTGCTGGGGGGCCGGGAGGCTGGCAGTCCTCCCAGCCCCCAGCAGGTCTTCACTCTGGCCTCTCCGGCCTTCTCTTGGCTTCTGTTCGTTCTTGGCTTCTCCTGGCGTCCCCGTGACACTGCCCTTAAAAGCCCAGTCTCAGCCCAGGTGAATCCCATCTACCTATGCCCACACCCTACTCCAGGTGCCCGCCATCAGTCATGCATTCAGGACCACAAGGATCCATCATCTATCCTGATGGCGGGAGGGCAGAAAAGCCAGACATTTTCCCTTACCCTATAATATGTAAGCTAGGGAGTAGTAGCAGAACACATTACATAATTCCACTTACAAGAAATATTCAGAAAAGGAGAATCTATAGAGAACAAAACTAGATTAATTGTTAGCTAGGGGTTGCGAGAGACAAAGTAGGAACATGTAGTTAAAGTGTAAGGGTTTCTTTTGGGTGTGATAAAATTTGATCAATCTTGTTACTATTTTGTGACTATACAATGAAAGTGTGGTCTGCTAATCCTAAGTGGCCTCTTTGGCCACTATTTTGTTACTTGCAGTTCTAAATCCTAAGCAAGGTCAGAACAGCCCAGTTAATTAGGTACAGGAGCCTGACCCTGCAAGGTGCCTTTCAAATCAACCAAGAGCTTAAAGCTTTATGACTCTGGGAAGTCTATGCATCATTAGGTATGACTGGGAATGCCTGGGGGGCGGTGACCCAAGCATAAACCGTACTCCTGATTCATACATCATGAGGTACGACCTGGAACGCCTAGGGGGCTGAGGACTGATGTATAACAAGGAACCCCAGAAGCTGATTGGTGAAATGCCTTGCTGATAAAATTGAAACCATGGCTGGGGAAGTAGGGCTTGATCTCAACTACAATACCAAGTCATCAAGCAGATGAGAAGTGCCTGGAGAGCAGACTCACAATCCCTGATACTATAGATGTCAGCACATTTTCTAGTTAACTTCTTCAACTTTTTCTTTTTTCTTTCTTCTCCTTACAACTGATGCTATATAATTATTCTATCCATAAAAAGGGCAGGATCTTGCTGTTCAGCAGCATCCTGCATTATGCAGCCTGCTCCATGGCTCCCCTATCTTTATCTCTGTGGAGTTGTTCGATGCAACATGAAAAACCAAATACTACAATATAAGTTCAGCAAATGAAAGATCTATGAATTACATGTCAAGAAAACTTTTAAAAAACAACCTCTTGAACAATCATATTCAAGGAATTCTAGGAATTCTGATTCAGTTGTACAATAGTTTTTTTCTTTTATTTTTCTGTTAGAAGATCATCACTCACTTTCCATTATTCTGATGCTTTACTAAAAATATATTACATAACCATAGTTACATTTCAATAAGAAAAAAAGCAACATTTCAATAAGAAAAAAAGGAAATCAAACCTCACATATACAGGCGTGGAAGCTGTTTTATATTCTAGATGTGCTGTTTTAGAATTTTGAATAAAGTTTTTTTTTCATTTAGCTGCTTACTCACCTAAAAATTGAATACCCAGGCAAATACTTTCCAAATTAAACCCAGTTAAATAATCCTGATAATTTTGATAATGAAAAAAATATTACATAAGATAAGTGACTATACATGCAAGGTTAGTAACTCGACCTGGTGTTGTTGTAGAAATAAATTCTAGCCTTTACCCAGGAAGAGGAAGAACAAGTGGTACTTCAGGAACGGTGAGGTCAGGAGAAGATTTATTACCCATGCATGAGGTCCCAGACCTGGGTAGCAGTGTAAGGTCTGAGCACGTGTTTAAAGATGAAGGGGTTTTTTTTTATACACAACTGTCTTGCATTGATAACATCATGGTTTTTTTTTTTTTTTTTTTTTTTTTTTTAGCAGGCACAATCATGTGCTGCAAAGTTCCTAGACAAGCTGGCCAGGCAAAAAGGGGGAAAGATGCAGGCATTCAGGGATGGCCTTGGAGAGCTAGACCAGCTTGGCAGACTGCCCGACCTTGTTAAAAAATGTAACTTTGTTATAAACATAGGGGTGCAGGTGCTCTTTGGAACTGATGTTTCTGTGTCCTTTGGGTAATACCTAGGAGTGGAATTGCTGGATTATATGGAAGCTCTATGTTTAGTAGGTCAAGAAATCTCCACACAGCTCTCCATAGTGGTTGGACCAGTTTGCACTCCCACCAACAGTGCAGGAGAGTTCCTTTTTCTCCATACCCTCGCCAACATTTGTTGTTGCTAGTTTTTTTAATATGTGCCATTCTCACTGGTGTAAGATGGTATCTCATGGTAGTTTTGACTTGCATTTCCCTGATTACAAGTGATGTTGAACATTTTTTCATATGGCTGTTGGCCATTTGCATTTCCTCTTAGGTGAAGTTTCCTTTTAGCTCTTCTGCCCATTTTTTGACTGGATTATTTTCTTTGTTTTTGTTGAATCTCATCAGCTCTTTGTAGATTTTTGTGATCAGTCCTTTAAAGTTAGCGTTGTGTGAAAGGATTCACCAGAGACAGAATGGGGAGTAGAACAGGTAGATCAACTGAAATACAGTGCTAAGGGGAGCAGTGGGTAAGACAGGAGAGATCTGCTGTGCCATGTGGGTTAGCTCCCTGGCCAGAGATTGAACTCATGCCACAATGGCTGGTGATAGCTTGATAGTACTGACTTTAAACCCTGTGCCACCAGGGAGGCCTAATGAAACAGTTTTAAGAACAAAACAAGCACACCTAAGCAAGAATGGATATTTGATGAAAGAATTCTTCAGTGTTTCAATTTGTGGGTTACAATTTACTGGATTGGTTCAGACCATAAGACTTATAACGTGTGCCTTTCCATAATAACTATAATTAAGAAATCATTTCATATTGCCATTTCATTATTCCATTTATAAACTCCTATGATATTATATTTGTAAGAACAAACTTTAAGCCACAGGAATGTTCAGATTACATACTACCAAAGTCATGACTTATCTAAAACATCTCTGTGAAACTGAATCCACTTCTTACTATAGGACTAAATGTCAAAATAAACACATACGTATTTTTACCCTCTCCATGAATGTAATTTGATCAATGAATTCTAATATATCGACAGATTCATAGGGTGGAGGAAATGGAAGTTCTCTATTGTACTTTTCAAATGCAGAGTGAAGACAAAAGCAAAGATTGTACAGAATAGTTTTTGTAAGTAGCTCAATGAGTAGCTCACCACAGGTCCAATGGCATCTGAAAGTACAAGATCAAACCTGGATTCTTATACTTTTGTTCATCAGTTTCCTGTTCAAATTTGTTCCTCTACAGAACTTTTCAAGATAAGCACAACACTCCCAAAGGAGTTTTCATATTAATGAAATATAATTCCACAATGTTTGTTTGGGCACTCATGTTACATCAAGCTCCAAATCATCTTTAAAGATGTACAATAAATCACGTGTTTAACAGCTGATATTTTGTTGGGCTCAACAAGAATAGAAGCTGGAGATGTCAGAAATATCACTTCATTACTACTCTGGATTGTCTTTATATTGATCCAATTGGTACATATATTCTGTGGGCCATTCCAGCAACTTTCTACAACTCCTAGAGCTAAAGTAACAATGCAGTTGTAGCAGGGAACTGAAATCCATTTCAATGACATCCAGGTTGAATACAAAGCTTCTTTTCAAATTGCTGATTCTTTCTACCAATTATGTGTTCAATCCCAGCAAGTATCAATCAGAAGCTGAAATACAACTTTCACACTTCAAATTAAATGCACTGTATGAGCAATGTGAACATTTATTGCAACTGGAAATTATGTACTATTTTTCATTGTGGCTGGCTTATTCACATTCCACCAACATTGCACAAGTGTTAACTCTCATACACTTGTTATTTCTAGACCTTTTGAGATAATATCTTATTGTGTTCTTTATTTAATTTTCCTGATGATTAGTGACGTTCAGGTTTTTATGCATTTGTTGATAATCTTATTTCTTCATTAAAATATATCTAGGGCCTCCCTGGTGGCACAGCTGGTTGAGTGCTGTGCTGTGAAGCTGTCAGCAGCCTCTGAAGTGCAGGTTCAATTCCCAGCTGACCAGGGAGAAACCCACATGGTGTGGCAGATCTCTCCTGCCTCACCTGCTACTCCCCTCAGCAGTGTCTTCAGTCCGTCTGCCTGTTCTGCTCCCCACTCTCTCTGGGGAATTTTCACCCTCCTGTGCCTCTGACCTGCACCCCAGTTCTTGTATATATAAATAAATCTTTAAAAAATTAAAATAAAATATGTCTAATCAGATTATCTTTTCATTTTAAATCTGATTATTATTATTATCATTTTGCTATTAAGGCACACCTTTTCTTTATATATTTTGGATATATTTTTTGTTTATTTGTTTTCACTCCACTAAATCACCGCTACCAATAACCCATCTGCCTCCCTCCCTCATCCCCTCTACCTTTTCCCCTGTTCCCTCTGGTAACCATTATATTTTAGATATTGACCCCTTATCATGTTTCATTGAAAATATTTTTCCCATTAGTTACCTTGTGTTGATCATTTCTTTTGTTCTGAAATTTATCAATTTGATGTTTTTCAGATTGCTCAGTTTTGTTATATTTGCCTTTAATCTTGGTGTCTTATAAAATATCATTGCAAAGAGCAATGTCAAGGAGCTTATTGCATTTGAGTTTCTAGGATTATTATGTTTTTTTTTAAACTTGGCAATACTCATTTGTTACTATGACACAGTGTACATATACAATCTTTAATTGTACAGTTTCCTTTTTCTTCCATATTATACTTATTGAAGTAAAGTAGGTTTTCATCTTTGTATCTGCTGTAGGTTCAAATTTTTACAAATGTGTATCTTCATATCCAGGTCCTCACCAGCACCTCAACTATCCTCTGCCATGTCCTGTGTTCACATCTTTAATCCATTTTGAAAAATGTTTGTGTATAAGAGGGGACCAGTTTCTTTCTTTTTTTAAAAGATTTGTTTATTTATGCATGTAAGAACTGGAGTACAGGTCAGAGGTGTGGAGGGTGAGAGAATTCACCAGAGACAGAGTAGGGAACAGAACAGGCAGCTGACTGAAATACACTTCTGAGGGGAGCAGAGGGCGAGTCAGGAGAGGTCTGCTGTGGCATGTGGGTCTCCTCCCTGGCTGGGGATCGAACTTGTGCTGCAGTGGCTACTGATAGCTTCATAGGTTGTGTCTTAACTCCTTCACCACCAGGGAGGCCAGGACTAGTTTCTTTCTACAGCTTATGGATATCCAGGTTTGCCAACATCATTTAATGGAGTAACTTACCTTTCTTCATTACACATTCTGGAATTCTTTGTTATAAATTAGCTTATTGTACATTTGTCAGTTAATTTCTAGACTCCCATTATGTTCCATTGATCTATGTTATACCATTAACAAACCGTTTTGGTTAGAACACCATTGGAAATCATGGTGCATAATGCTTCCAGATTTATTCTGGATAAATTTATTTCTAAGATTACTTTGGCCATTTGAGACTTTTGTGGTTTCATTGAAAATTTAGGATGGTTTCTTCTACTTTTGTGAAAAATGCTATTAGTATTTTCATAAGGAATTCATTAAAATTTGCTTCAGGGAGTTTGGGCATTTTAACAATATTAATTCTTTCATTCCTTGAGAATAGAATATCTTACCATTTTTGGTGCTTCATTCTACTTTTTTCCCCCATTAATCTCTTAGAGTTCTTAAAGTACAATTATTTTACTCCCTCAGTTAAACTTTTTCCCCCTCATATTTTATTCATTTTGATGTAGCTGTAAATGAAACTGTTAATTTTTCTTTCTGATAGCTCATTATTAGTGTGTAGAAACAACAAAATTTGGTATGTTGGTTTTGCCTCAGGCAATTTTATTTAAATGCATTAATTTTTTCCTAAAAGTTTTTTTTCCTATGAATAAGATCATGTTATCTAAAAATAATGACAGATTTTTTTTTTTTTTTTTTTTTTTTTTTTTTTTGTGGGACCCTCACTGGCAGCTGGGAACAAACTGGCCCTGCAGAGGCTGCAGGCAGCCTCACAGCCTAGCGCTCAACCGCTGCGCCACCAGGGGAGGCCCAATAATGACAGATTTACTTCCCCCTTCCCACTTGGATGACCTGCAACTTCTCTTGCTTCATTGCTCTGGTCAGGACTTGTAATACAGTGTTGAATAAAAAAGGCAAGAGTGGGCATTCTTTTATTATTCCTCCTCTTAAAAGAAAAGCTTTCAGTTTTTCATCATTGACTGTGTGCTTGTCATATGACCTTAATTATCCCACTTTATTGAAAGTGCTTAATCATAAGTAGAAGTTGAGCTTCTACTTATCAAATACTTTTTCTGCATCCATTGAGCTAATCATACAATTTTTACCCTTCCATGTGCATCTGTGAATAATGTTACTTTGTTGTTCTGAATGCATCTGTTTGGTCCATCTGGTCTAATGTGTCATATAAGTCTTATGTTTCCTTGTGGCCTCCTTTCCACCTAGGGTCTCCGCACCTGTGTGCACATGGCCTCTCTGTACACCTATGTGTGTGAAAGATTGGGAGAAGGCACTCCCACGTGGCTGTCTTGAGACAATGGCCCACATCACAAGGTGGTCGGGGACACCTAGGTAACTGTTGACTGATTGTGTGGTCAGGGTCCGAGACGGTCTGAGAGTAGCTTGAAAATTATACTAAGCACCTGCACAGGAAGTACTCCCTGTATACATGGCCAACATGTCCTCTCTTATCCCCCATAAAATTCATTACCCTTTGATCCCTTTCAAATCCTGTTCCCCATAAGATGAATACACTTTTTTTCTCCAGGACCCTGTTTCTCCTGCCATTGTCACACAATCAGTCATGCGTGTTCATTATTACTAAATAAAAAGCAAGAGTTCTGCTCACTCAACAGCAAAGCCTTGCCTTGCAAACCTGCTCCACGACTTGTTTCTCAAACGTGCCCCCTGGAGAGTGCTGGTGTGCTCCTGACTGCCAGATTTCCTTATTGATTTTCTGTATCATTGAAGAATTCATTGATGTTGGGGAAGCATAGAATTCCCCTTTAAAACATTAAAGAGTATATATATATATATATATATATATATATATATGCATGTATGTAGCCTAGTTACACTGTATTGCCATACATTTCTTCCTTTACGTCTGTCAATATTTGCTTCATTTTTTTGGTTCTCTGTAAACATTTAGAAATGTAAAATCCTGTTGTTGGATTGACTTCTTATCACTGTGTAATGCCCTTTTTTGTCTTGTATTGAAGACAAAATGTAATGTAATGTAAAATCTATTTGTCTCAGGTAAGTGTAAGCACCCCAGCTGCCTTTTGGTCTTCATTTGCATGGAATGCCTTTCCATCATTTTACTTTAAGTCTGTTTTTGTCCTCACATGAGCAGTGATTCTCCTGTAGGCAACACATGGATGATCCTCAGATTCCTTCAATTCATAAAATTTGTCTGTTTTTTTAAATTGTGTTACATTTTATTGAAGTAACACTGGTTTACAACAGTGCATATATCTAAGGGAATAGCTTTACACCTGTTTAGATGAATGTTACCATGTCACATGCACCACCATAGAACCCATAATCCTTTAAAATAGACCATTGTTCCCCTCTCACACATTGATCGCCACCCTTCATTCTCCTACTACGTTGACCTGAATTCTGCAGTCAGATATTTAGGATTTCCTTTCGGTTTAGTTGTATAATTCTGTTTCATTTATTTCCAACGTACGAATGAAGTCACAGTAGCACAGGTGCAGAGGTCTGGTGCCTGGATTAGCAAGGACAAGGACCTGGGTTTTCCAATGTGGCATCATTTTTTCACTAGAATATTCAACAGCTACTATACATTTTATATTTATTTAGTCTTCTCCAGCTATTTTCTCTTAGGAATGACTTATCTTCAACTACTAAATGGGTAATAAATTTCTTGAAAGCAAGTATTTATCTGAGAAGTAAGATTGTAACAAGCTAATGTCACAGAAGAAAGGGACACATATCACAACTCCTTGTGGAATAAACTAGAGAAGTCCCATGTGTGAAGAGTGGGACTGAGCTTCAGGACTGAGAAGCAACTATTCCCTTTTCTCCTTTCTGGCTTTGATAACTTTTTGGCAACAAAACAGACAACATTTAGTGATAACATACACAGCAGTTGCCACACAGGCCAGCAGGAACCCGATCACATCCAATGAGTGGTACTGGACCCAGGTGAGGTCATGGGAGGCTGGCCGCAGGTGCTTGGCTCCCTTATTACGCATGACAAACTCGAGCCAGAAGACAGCTCGATCCAGAGGCTTCATTGGCTGATCATGCTGTATCCGTGATAATTTCATAACATTCTTTTTGTATCTAGGAACAGATACAAGTTTATAGTTACTGGAAGGAAGTTAATTTGTCCAAGCATATCATTTTTTGAAGGCTTTTTAAACTATCATACATGTGATTCAAAGTAAATGTTATAGAATTGCAGTACTATGCTTTGTTGGGTCTTCCTTGAGAGTTCAGCTTTAAAATGGAAGTTTTCTGAATGACAAATCTTTTAAAACGTGAAATTATCATAAAGGGAGGCATAGTTAAATCTTTTCTCACAACCTATATATACACATATATATAAATCATTGTAAGAGTTTATATATATATATGCATGTATATAGTCTTTTAAATGATTCCTATGACGCATTTAAAGAAGAATTATCACATGTGGAATGACTCCTCACTAATTCCCCATGTTCCACTCTTTTCTCCCTCTGTTCTTTATTTCCTATACTGTAGTCAGAACAACTTTGAGACTCAGATCAAGTTAGGATACTTCCATGCTCAAAATTTCTACCTGACATCTCATCACATTTGCAGTGAATCCAGGTATGGTGTTTGGATGGCAGGACCCTGCTTGTTCATTACCTCGGCAACACCTTGTCCTAAAACTTGGTCCGTGTACACTCTGATTTTGACACATTGGCCTTTTTTGAGCCTTGTATGTTTTCACTGCAGCACATTTGCACAGCTGTTGCTTCCATTTCTCCCGAGGCTATTCTAGATAAGCAGAGGCTTGTTTGTACCTCTTACTAGAGTCAACAGCTTCAGTGTCACGTATTTGTTTAATTTGCTATTTGATTACTTACATTTTTAAATGCATCATATTTTCTAAGCATGTAAGAATGAAATACCCTTGTAAAAGTGCAGATATCCAAAATACACCTCTCAAATCTCAAAAGTTAGCTGTAAAATTATTGCGAAGTGAACACGTCAATGTAAGTAATCTTTAAATATTGTTACAGGACTTCACAATCTACCCAAAAGTACATCATCTAACTTGGACCCTGTTACTTACTAGTCCCTTTGAGAATCAACTTTCAACAACATAGATCATTTTCTCTTGTTGAAATACTGAAGTTGTACAGTACGCATTCATTTCTAGTTTTATTTTGTGGATCAGTTGTTGCTTAATTCCTTTGCTGTAGAAAATGTCTCATTTTTCATAGTATCCCATATCACATCCTCTTCCAGGATTAATGACTTTTGAGCTGTTAACAGAGTTATAACCATAGCTACTAAAGCTGTTATACAAATCTTACGTGTTTCTTGAGGTTTATACATTTTGTTGGGCATAATATGTAGAAATGTAGTTGCTGAGCAGAACATGTATGGTCCTGATTTCTTTATTTGCTCTGACTTAGGAGAAGTGTTTTGTGTAATTAGCAAAAGTTAAAGATCTTTTAGCTCTTTTCTTTTGATGATTCTTAAGTGAAAAAGTAATGCTGGACAACATATTGCTTTTGATTTGTATCTTTCAATCTGAATGAGCCTTGTTTTAAGGCCCAGCATATGAACAATTACAATAACTATTCCATTCTTGCGAAATGTACATTGTTCATTTACCTCACACAGGTTGTATTTTAAAACTGAGAACTATGGGATCTACAATGATGTAAGAAAAAAATAATCAATTGATACAAGAAAGAAATGGAATTATTCAAAACTAAATAAAAAGATGGTGATGTAGATACACAAGGGAATATTACTTTGCTGTTAAAAAAAGAGGTCTTGGACCTCCCCTGGTGGAGCAGTGGATGAGCACTGGGCTGCGAGGCTGCCCACAGCCTCTGCAGCACCGGTTCATTCCCCAGCCGCCAGGGAGGGTCCCACAAAAAAAAAAAAGAGGTCTTACTTCAAACATATGCTACAATTTTAATTTTTTCCTTCTGTGGGCTATGTACTATTTTATTTTATTTTTTTTTTAATTTTTTTTAATTAATAAATTTTATTTTTATATTCCCCATACAATTGCAATTCCCCCATTCTGAACCCAATCCCTCCCCTCCCGCCCCCCACTCCCCAAAAAGTGTCTCTGGTTCATAGTTTTTGTTGATTTTGATTTTCACTTTCTTATAGTTATTCATTTTCCTGGTCCCTTATTTAAGTTTTCTAGAGCCCTGCTATGAGTGAGACCATCCGGTATTTTTCTTTTTCTTTTTGGCTTATTTCACTGAGCATGATCCCTTCCAGCATCATCCATGTTGCTGCAAATTGCATGTGTTTATCTTTTTTGAATGCTGAGTAATATTCCATGGTATATATGTACCACATCTTCTTGATCCAGTCATCTATTTTTGGGCATTTGGGCTGTTTCCAAAGCTTAGCTATTGTAAACAGTGCTGCTATAAACATAGGGGTGCAGGTGTTCTTTGGAATTGATGTTTCTGTGTTCTTTGGGTAAATACATAGGAGTGGAATTGCTGGATCATATGGAAGCTCTATGTTTAGTAGGTCCAGAAATCTCCACACAGCTCTCCATAGTGGTTGGACCAGTTTGCACTCCCAACAACAGTGCAGGAGAGTTCCTTTTTCTCCACAACCTCGCCAACATTTGTTGTTGCTAGTTTTTTTAATATGTGCCATTCTCACTGGTGTAAGATGGTATCTCATGGTAGTTTTGATTTGCATTTCCCTGATTGCAAGTGATGTTGAACATTTTTTCATATGCCTGTTGGCCATTCGCATTTCCTCTTCAGAGAAGTTTCTTTTTTAGTTCCTCTGTCCATTTTTTGACTGGATTATTTTCTTTGTTGTTGTTGAGTCTCATCAGCTCTTTGCAGATTTTTGTGATCAGTCCTTTATCATTAGTGTTGTGTGCAAAAATTTTCTCCCAGTTGGTGGGGTTTCTCTTTGTTTTTGTTATTGTCTCTTTTGCTGTGCAGAAGCTCTTTAATTTGATGTAGTCCCAGATGTTGATCTTTGCCTTCACTATCACTGCTTTGGGTGATGTGTCTGTAAAGATGTCTTTGATATGCAAATCACGTAGTGTTTCGCCTATATTTCCTTCTATGTATTTTATGGTTTCAGGTCTTACGTCTAGTTCTTTAATCCATTTTGAGTTGATTTTTGTATATGGTGTGAGGTAGTGGTCAAGCTTCATTCTTTTGCATGTAGCGACCCAGTTTTCCCAGCACCATTTATTGAACAAACTTTCTTTGCTCCAATGCATAGTCTTTGCTCCTTTGTCAAAGATTAGTTGACCATAAATCTGTGGGTTTATTTCTGGATTTTCTATTTGATTCCATTGGTCTGTATGTCTGTTCTTGTTCCAATACCATGCAGTTTTGATGATTATGGCTTTGTAGTATAGTTTGAAGTCTGGGAGTGTGATGCCTCCATTCCCTTCTTTTTTTTTCAGGAGAGCTTTGGCTATTCGGTGTTTTTTGTGATTCCATATGAATTTCATCAATAATTGTTCTATTTCTTTGAAGAATGACATTGAAATTTTGATTGGAATAGCATTGAATCTGTATATTGCTTTTGGCAGGATGGCCATTTTAATAATGTTTATTCTCCCAATCCATGAGCAGGGGATGTCTTTCCATTTCTTTGTGTCTTCTTCTATTTCTTTTAAGAGTGTTTTATAGTTTTCTTTGTATAGGTCCTTTACCTCTTTTGTTAGATTTATTCCCAAATATTTCATTTTTTTTTGTTTCAATAATAAAAGGGATGTTTTTTTTTATTTCTTCTTCTTCAGATTTATTGTTTGTGTATAGGAAGGCTACTGACTTTTGCGTGTTGATTTTGTATCCTGCCACTTTACTGAACTGATTGATGAGTTGAATTAGTTTTTCTGTGGAGTTTTTGGGGTTCTCTATGTATATTATCATATCATCTGCAAAGAGTGATAGTTTGACTTCTTCTTTTCCTATTTGTATTCCTTGGATGTCTTTCTCTTGTCTTATTGCTCTGGCTAGGACTTCCAGTATTATATTGAAAAGCAGTGGTGAAGGTGGACATCCTTGTCTTGTTCCAGATCTTAATGGAATTGCTTTCAGCTTTTCACCATTGAGAATGATACTGGTTGTTGGCTTGTCATAGATGGCCTTTATGATGTTGAGGTACGTTCCTTGTATCCCAAGAATTTCAAGGGCTTTTATCATGAATGGGTGTTGCACTTTGTCGAAAGCTTTCTCAGCATCTATTGATATTATCATATGGTTTTTATATTTCTTTTTGTTGATGTGTTGGATAACGTTGATTGATTTTCGGATGTTAAACCATCCTTGTGTCCCTGGAATGAATACTACTTGGTCGTGGTGAATTACCTTATGGATACACTGTTGGATTCTGATAGCTAAAATTTTATTGAGGATTTTTGCATCAGTGTTCATTAGGGAGATTGGCCTATAGTTTTCTTTTTTTGTGTTGTCCTTGTTCGGTTTTGGTATTAGTGTAATGTTGGCTTCATAGAACGTGTTAGGTATTATACCTTCCTTCTCAATTTTTTGGAAGAGTTTGTGAAGGATAGGTACCAATTCGTCTCTGAATGTTTGGTAGAATTCATTTGTAAATCCATCAGGTCCTGGGCTTTTGTTTTTGGGGAGGTTTTTGATTACCATTTCAATTTCGCTAATTGTAATTGGTCAGTTTAGGTGTTCTATTTCTTCTTTATCTAGCTTTGGGTGATTGTAGAGTTGTAGGAATTTGTCCATTTCCACTGGATTGTTAAACTTGTTTCCATATAACTGTTCATAGTAGTTATTAATAATTCTTTTTATTTCTGCTGTGTCCGTTGTGATTTCTCCTCTTTCATTTATTATCCTATTTATTTGTGCTTTCTCCCTTTTTGCCCTTGTGAGCCTGGCAAGGGGTTTATCTATTTTATTTATTTTTTCGAAGAACCAGCTCTTCGTTTCATTGATCTTTTGGATTGTTTTTTTAGTTTCAATTTCATTTATTTCTGCTTTTGTTTTTATTATTTCTTTTCTTCTACTGGTTTTGGGGCTTTTTTGTTGTTCTTTTTCTAGATCTTTGAGTTTCAAGATTAGATTGTTTCTTTGAGTTCTTTCTTGTTTCTTGACGTGAGCATCTATTGCTATATATTTTCCTCTTATTACTGCTTTTGCTGCATCCCATACATTTAGGAAATTGGTGTCCTCCTTGTCATTCAATTCAAAGAATTTTTTAATTTCTTCTTTTATCTCCTCGTTAGTCCAGTGGACTTCCAGTAGTGTGGGTTTCAATCTCCATGAGGTAGGAGAATACCTTGCCTTCTCTTTATGGTTTATTTCTAGTTTGATGCCTTCATGGTCAGAAAAGATGGTTGGTATGATTTCAATCTTGGTGTATCTGTTGATGTTTGTCTTGTGCCCCAGTATATGATCGATCCTAGAGAATGATCCGTGTGCACTTGAGAAAAATGTATACTCAGATTTTTTTGGGTTTAGTGTTGTATAGATGTCTGTTAAGCCCAATTGCTCTAGGTCCTTATTTAGAGCTTTGGTTTCTTTACTTATTTTTTGTCTTGTTGATCTATCCATTGTTGATAGTGGCCTGTTGAAGTCTCCCACTACGTATGTGTTTTCTCTGATGTCTGTTTTCAGAGATGCCAATAGTTGTCTGATATATTTTGGTGCTCCTTTGTTTGGTGAATATATGTTAATGAGTGTTATTTCTTCTTGAAGTATTATCCCCTTGATCATAATGTAATGACCACTGGGGTCTCTTTTTATTTTTTTAAGTTTGAAATCTGTTTTATCTGATATGAGTATAGCTGTTCCTGCCTTCTTTTTTGGTCCATTTGCTTGTAGAATTGTTTTCCATCCTTTAACTTTGAGTCTATTTTTATCTTTTCAGCTAAATGTGTTTCCTGGAGACAGCAAAAGGTTGGGTTTTGTTTCTTAATCCAGCCTGCAACTCTGTGTCTTTTTATTGGAGAGTTTAGTCCATTTACATTTAGAGTTAGTATTGATATGTTAGCATCTGTATTTGCCATTGTGTTTATCTTTCCTTTGATTTTTTTATTTATTCTTTTAATAACTTTCTTTGGCCTTCTTTTGTTGTTATTCGTCCCTCTGAGGTTCTGGCTTTAGGACTCCTTGTAGTATTTTTTGGAGTGGGGGTTTAGTTGCAATGAAATTCCGGAGTTTCTCTTTGTCTGGGAAGGTCCATATTCTTTCTTCAAAGAGGAAGGAGAGCTTTGCGGGATAGAGTATTCTTGGTTGGCATCTGTTTTCTTGGAGTCTGTTGACTATGTCCCTCCACTCTCTCCTTCCCCGTAGTGTTTCTTCAGAGAAGTCTGATGTCAGTCTGATTGGTTTCCCTTTGAATGTTATCTGTTTCTTCCCTCTTGTTAGTTTCATTATTTTTTCTTTGTCTTGGATTCTTGGGAGCTTTACTATTATGTGTCTTGCTGTATTTTTCCTTTCATCATGGAAGTTTGGTGTTCTTCTTGCTTCTTGTATGTCAATTTTCAGATCCTTCTTAGCGTTTGGGAAGTTCTCTTCAATTATATCCATGAATATTTTCTCTGTTCCTACATCTCTCTCCTCTCCTTCTGGGATTCCTATAACTCTTATATTTCCTTTCCTCATGGAGTCAGATAGTTCCCGAAGTCTTTCTTTGGTCTTTTTCCTTCGTACTTCTCCTTCCTTTTCTGTTTTAGTTCTTTTTATTTCTGTGTCTTCAAGAGTACTTATTCGTTCTTCCATTTCATCTATTCTGCTTTCACTGCTTTTCCCAGAGTTCTTTAGCGTCTCCATTAATTCTTTGATCTCCTGCATTTCTTTTACTTCCCTCTTTAGGGACTCAATTTCATTCTTCTGGTCATTAATTATTTTCCCCTTATCATTGTTTTCCTTTATGACTTCTCTCAGTTTTTTAATCACAGCAATTTTAAATTCTCTATCTGGAAGGCTCAGAAGTTCTTCCAAGTTACTGTCGTTGCACTCTGGTAGATGGTTTTCTTTTTGTGGTGTGCTATTTTGCTGAGGAATTGCTGGGTTGCATGTTGTTTTTCTACTCCCTACTGCCTGTTTTCTAATTTGCCGTGTTCCTTGTGACACTGTGTTGCTGGTACTGGCTGGCATCTTGGGCGACCTTCCCAGCTCACCACTGGCTCCTCTGGGGAACTTCTGCTGGGTTCACAAGTCTCCAGCAAAGACAGGTCCCTGCTCTGTCTCCTCGGTGAGCCTTCTGCTGGGTTCACACAGTCTCCAGCAAGAAGGGTCCCTGCTGCAAAATGCCAGAGCCGGGGAAACGCTCCCCTGCACCCCCGGTCTGCCCCAGCGGTGGGTGCTGCTCCCCTCTGGGCTGGAACTGCAGGCTAGAAGGTGCCCGGTGTGGGCAAGCCTCCCAGCTTACCTCTGTCTCCTCGGTGAGCCTTCTGCTGGGTTCACACAGACTCCAGCAAGAAGGGTCCCTGCTGCAAAATGCCGGTGCCGGCGACGCGCTCCCCTGCACGCCCGGTCTCTATGTACTATTTTAAAATGTCCCTTAGATACTACTATAACTGTTGCTTGTGAAGAAAAAAGTTGCAGTAATTAAATCAATGATGTTGAAATACACTTTAAAATAAATGTCTAATTGAAAAACATCGTATTTCTGATGGCCACAATCTTGCTAATAGTTTCATAACTAAAGTCTAAAAAAATGGCACAAATATCTTCTACTTTGTTGACAAACGAATCTATGTATAAATGTGATCTATTTAAAAATTGTGATGGGCCTCCCTGGTGGCTCAAGGGGTTAAGCACAGCACTATGAAGCCATCCACAGCCTCTGCAGCACAAGTTTGATCCCCCGGCCACATAGCTACCCACATGGTGCAGCAGACCTCTCCTGACTAGTACACTGCTCCCCTCAGCAGTGTACTTCAGTCAATCTGCCTGTTCTGTTCCCCACTCTGTCTCTGGTGAATCCTCTCACCCCCTGCACCTCTGGCCTGTATCCCAGTTCTTGTATGCATAAATAAATAAATCTTTAAAAAATAAAAAATAAAAATTGTGAAACTCACGAAGGGTCATTAATGACTTTCTTCAATGCATTGAGCAAGTCTGTACTTGACAATTTTTCAAAGTCCACTCTGACAGCTGCTCCTTTTGCCATCATATGAGCAATATTATCAGGTTGATCTGCAAACAGGGGAATGCCCACCATCGGGACACCATGGTAGATCGCCTCATAGATGCTGTTGGTTCCACCATGGGTTATGAAAGCTTTGGTTTTTGGATGACCTAAAATCAAGCATCGATTTCAGAATATTATTAACTCTAAGTCTGAGAGATAAAATGAGTTTAGGGAAATGCAAGGCATTATATTGTGGATAGCAGATTACACATAAAATTCATTGAAGTCTTTGAGATCTCAGAGCAGGAACCATTTTTGTCCTCTAGAGAAGTAAAATAACATTGCTGTCTATTTGTGGATTGAGAATGAATATGTTTGTCAGGTGAACAAATTATAAAGACACTGTGAATAATGATAAATAGCCTCTAAGAGAAAAAGAATTTAAGACTGTAACAGGGTGGTCCCCAGGAAAGGGGGAGGTTCCTGCCCCACCCAAGGGAGGGTGGAGCTGAGCAGGAAGAGAAGAAGCTGCAGAAGTGACTGAGGAAGGAAGGAAACAGGATGGAGCCAGAAGGAGCCCTGGAGGAGGCGCATGGAGCCTAGAGACACGTGAAGAAACTGCGCTTGCCTTTTGGTTGTGGACTGGGTGACACAGATGTGGGTGAGACCTGTGGGGAGCTGACAATGGCAGCTTTAATCTTGATTTTGATTTTTCTCTTTTCCTTCTGGGCTTGTCTGGTTGTTTCTGACCCTGTTCTGTGGGTCCCCACTGGAAGATGCTTTAGACTGGTGGCAGGCTTTGGGGCCTTGCTCAGGGCCGATCCCATGTGGATGGACTTTTACCCACTAGGGGATGGGTAACTCTGGATGCTTCATTTAGAAACTAGACTCTTTGCCTTTCCTGTATTGTTTCCTAGTTTTATTAAAGTTCCTTCCCATTAAAGTCTCATATGTTTTGTGTTGATGCTGTGGATGGCAGAACCCTATGTAGAATAGGCAGGTTTGTGGGGTTTGGGCTGCCCCTCTCCCTGCCCTGTAACAAGATGACATGTTAGAACATTATCCCTTAAAGAAATAGTGAAGTCACTGAGTCTAAAATGAAGGACATAGATTTTATTTGGGCGGGTCAACATGACGGTGAGGAAACTCTGTGAGTGAGATCTCCCATTAAAAAAAAAGTTAATAGGGAGGAAAAGCGGCAGGTCTCAGTGAGAACTGGGACATGGAAGATAAATGGGCGACTCCAGCAAACTACCTGAAGAAGAAAGTTGCCATAAAAAAGGACTAGAAGGGAGGAAAGCTCAGAACCCTGCTACCCTCTCCCACCTACAAAGTCGGCACTCTCCGACCAACAGAAAGGAGGAAAAAACAAAAAAACTAAAACAACCAACAAGAACAAACTACACATCAAGGGGGACTTGGAGTGGAAAGGAACTATTTCAGCCACCACACCCTGTGAATTGGAGCTGTGGAGAACCCTGCAGGATTCGCCACAGAGGTGAGCGAATGGCCCCAGGCACCATTAGAGAAAAACAAAGACTCCTGGAGACCTACAGACAACCCTGGTAAGCTTGTGTGGGAAAAGCTGCGCACTTGAAAAGTATACGTGGATCATGGCTGCCCAGGTCCCCGCGCCTGCGACCTAGGCTTGTGGGGAGACACGTGGGGGCCCTCACTGAGGTGAATGTCCCTCATTGAGTAATCAGAAACCAGGCGCCCGGACATGGGAGTCAGGTGCAAAAGGCGTCATTTCTGTGGACACTGAACTGGGCTATAGCTGTGTCCTGGACCTGAGGGCTTTGAAACTGAGACCTGGGGCATGAAATTCGGGCCATGGGATCCCGACCACAGTGGGGCACAAGGCAGACACAGTACCCCAAAGCTGTTGAGGCTTTCCCCACCACTCCCACTCTGTTCCCCTGTCCCACGGGGTTAAAAAAACAGCTCTCCAAGGACACTAGGAGAGATCTCTGGCACTACATAGTGACCAGAAAAAAAAAAATCACCAACACCCCATAGAATAGGGACCTATCTTCAGTAAAGACTGCTTGAAACCGGCAGAAGGCTCCCAGAGGAGTCAGAGGTGAGCTGGGAAGTTTGCTCTAGCCAGGCCCCTTCTGACCAGCAGTCCAAGCCCAGAGTGGGAGCGGGCACCCAAGGCCGGGGCAGATCAAGCATGTGGGAGAGTGTGCCTGTCTCTAAATCGCCATTTTAGAATAGGGAACTTTCTTCAATAAAGACTGCTTGAAACCAGCAGAAGGCTCCTGTAGGAGCCCGAGGTGAGCTGGGAAGTTTGCCCACGCCAGGCCCCTTCTGGCCAGCAGTCCGAACCCAGAGTGGGGGTGGGCACCCAAGGACAGGGCAGACCGGGCACGCAGGTGAGTATGTGCCCACATCGCCTTTTCAAAACAGGGACCTTTCTTCAGTAAAGACTGCTTGAAACCAGCAGAAGGCTCCCACAGGAGCCAGAGGTGAGCTGGGAAGCTCACCCAAGTCAGGCCCCTTCTGGTCAGCAGTCCAAGCCCAGAGAGGGAGCGGGCACCCAAGTCCAGGGCCGACTGGGCATGCAGGAGAGGGTGTCTGTCTCTGAATTGCCATTTTAGAATAGGGACCTTTCTTCAGTAAAGTCTGCTTGAAACCAGCAGAAGGCTCCCGGAGGAGCCAGAGGTGAGCTGGGAAGTTTGCCCACGCTAGGCCCCTTCAGGCCAGCTGTCCGAACCCAGAGGGGGAGTGGGCCCCCATGGCTGGGGCAGACTGGGCACGCGGAAGAGTGTGCCTGTCTCCAAAGCGCCATTTTAGAACAGGGACCTTTCTTCAATAAAGACTGCTTGAATCTGGCAGAAGTCTCCCTGTGGAGCCAGAGGGAGAAGGTTCTCTTTGCAGTCAGAGGTGAGCTGAAGGCCCCCACAAGCCTGGTCCCGCCTAGCAGGAAATCGGAGCCCAGAGGAGAATCCAGAGATTGGAAACCCTGAGCGCAATCCAGCTGACCCACCTCCAGGAAAGTCTGTGGGACGTCAAGACTCACATTTGTAACTAAACACAGAAGGAGGAGAGATTCTGTGACAGTGACCCTTAACATACTCAAAGTCCCACTGCCTCACTAGACTTCTAGCATAACAGTTTTTGACTCATTTGGATTGCTAGTTTCTGAAACTCCCGAAAGAACACACCAAAAAGATGTCAGCCAGTACCAGTGGCACAGTGTCCCAACGCATAAGGCAAATTTGAAGACAGGCAGCAGGGAAAAGAAAAACTACAAGCAAAGTAGCAACGCCTTAGAAAAAAGACACACCACACAAAAATAACAAAACAAAACAAAAAAAACAAATACCCACCAGCTTGCAACTACGGTGACTTGAAAGAACTTCTGAGCCTTCCAGCAAAAGAACTTAAAATTGCTGTGATGAAAAAACTGATGGAAGTCATTAAGGAAAACAACGCTCAGAAGAATGAAATTGAGTCCCTAAAGAGGGAAGTAAAAGAAATGCAGGAGATCAAAGAATTAATGGAGGCGCTAAAGAACTCTGCGAAAAGCAATGAAAGCAGAATAGATGAAATGGAAGAATGAATAAGTACTCTTGAAGACACAGAAATAAAAAGAACCAAAACAGAAAAGGAAAGAGAAGTACGAAGGAAAAAGAATGAAGAAAGACTTCGGGAACTATCTGACTCCATGAGGAAAGGAACTATAAGAGTTTTAGGAATCCCAGAAGGAGAAGAGAGAGACCTAGGAACAGAGAAAACATTCAAGGAAATAATTGAGGAGAACTTCCCAAATGTGAAGAAGGAGCTGAAAATTGATATACAAGAAGCAAGAAGAACACCAAACTTCCATGATGAAAGGAAAAATACAGCAATACACATAATAGTAAATCTCCCAAGAATCCAAGACAAGGAAAAAATAATGAAGCTGACAAGAGGGAAGAAACAGATAACGTTCAAAGGAAAACCAATCAGACTGAAATCAGACTTCTCCGAAGAAACACTACGGGCAAGGAGAGAGTGGAGGGACATAGTCAACAGACTCCAAGAAAACAGATGCCAACCAAGAATACTGTCCTGCAGGCTCTCCTTCCTCTATGAAGAAAGAATAAGGACCTTCCCAGACAAACAGAAACTCTGAAATTTCATTATGACTAAACCCCCATTCCAAAAAATACTACAAGGAGTCCTAAAGCCAGAACCTCAGAGGGACGAATAACAATGAAAGAAGGCCAAAAAAAAGTTATTAAAAGAATAAATAAATATAATCAAAGGAAAGACAAACACAATGGCAAATACAGATGCTAACATATCAATATTAACTCAAAATGTAAATGGACTAAACTCTTCAATAAAAAGACACAGAGTCGCAGGCTGGATTAAGAAACAAAACCCAACCTTTTGCTGTCTCCAGGAAACACATTTAGCTACAAAAGATAAAAATAGGCTCAAAGTTAAAGGATGGAAAACAATCCTACAAGCAAATGGACCAAAAAAGAAAGCAGGAACAGCTATACTTATATCAGATAAAACAGATTTCAAACTCAAAAAGGTAAAAAGAGACCCCAATGGCCACTACATTATGATCAAGGGGACAATACTTCAAGAAGAAATAACACTCATTAACATATATTCACCAAACAAAGGAGCACCAAAATATATCAGACAACTATTATCAGCTTTGAAAACAGACATCAGAGAAAACACATACGTAGTGGGAGACTTCAACACACCACTGTCAACAATGATAAATCAATGAGACAAAAAATAAGTAAAGACGCTAAAGCTCTAAATAGGATCTAGAGCGCTTGGGCTTAACAGACATCTATAGAACACTAAACCCCAAAAAATCCTAGTACATATTTTTCTTAAGTGCACATGGATCATTCTCCAGGATCGATCATCACATACTGGGACCAAGACAAACATCAATAGATACTCCAAGATTGAAATCATACCAACCATCTTTTCTATCATGAAGGCATCAAACTAGAAATAAACCATAAAAAGAAGGCAAGGAATGCTCCTACCTCATGGAGATTGAAACCAACACTACTGGAAGACCACTGGACTAATGAGGAGATCAAAGAAGAAATTAAAAAAATTTTGAACTGAATCACAAGGAGGACACCAATTTCCTAAATGTATGGGATGCAGCAAAAGCAGTAATAAGAGGAAAATATATAGCAATAGAGGCTCACATCAAGAAACAAGAAAGAACTCAAAGAAACAGCCTAATCTCGAAGCTCAAAGATCTAGAAAAAGAACAACAAAAAACCCCCAAAACCAGTAGAAGAAAAGAAATAATAAAAACCAAAGCAGAAATAAATGAAATTGAAACAAAAAACAATCCAAAAGATCAATGAAACCAAGAGCTGTTTCTTCGAAAAAATAAATAAAGTAGGCAAAGCCCTAGCCAGGCTCACAAAGAAAAAAAGGGAGAAAGCACAAATAAACAGGATTATAAATGAAAGAGGAGAAATCACAACAGACACAGCAGAAATCAAAAGAATAATCAGAAACTATTATGAACAGTTATATGGAAACAAGTTCGACAATCTAGAGGAGATGGACAAATTCCTACAATTCTACAATCAACCAAAGCTAGATAAAGAAGAAATAGAACACCTAAACAGACCAATTACAAGCAGCGAAATTGAAATGGTAATCAAAAACCTCCCCCAAAACAGCAGCCTAGGACCTGATGGATCTACAAATGAATTCTACTAAATGTTCAGAAACGAATTAGTGCCTATCCTTCACAAGCTCTTCCAAAAAATTGAGAAGGAAGGGATAATACCAAACACGTTCTATGAAGCCAACATTACACTAATACCAAAACCGAACAAGGACAACACAAAAAAGGAAAACTACAGGCCAATCTCCCTAATGAACACTGATGCAAAAATCCTCAATAAAATTTTAGCTATCAGAATCCAACAATGTATCAATAAGATAACTCACCACGACCAAGTAGGATTCATTCCAGGTACACAAGGATGGTTTAACATCCGAAAATCAATCAACGTTATCCAACACATCAACAAAAAGAAATATAAAAACCATATGATAATATCAATAGATGCTGAGAAAGCTTTCGACAAAGTGCAACACCCATTCATGATAAAAGCCCTTGAAATTCTTGGGATACAAGGAACATACCTCAACACATAAAGGCCATCTATGACAAGCCAACAGCCAGTATAATTCTCAATGGTGAAAAGCTGAAAGCATTTCCATTAAGATCTGGAACAAGACAAGGATGTCCACTCTCACCACTGCTTTTCAATATAATACTGGAAGTCCTAGCCAGAGCAATGAGACAAGAGAAAGACATCCAAGGAATCCAAATAGGAAAAGAAGAAGTCAAACTATCACTATTTGCAGATGATATGATAATATACATAGAGAACCCCAAAAACTCCACAGAAAAATGAATTCAACTTATCAATCAGTTCAGTAAAGTGGCAGGATACAAAATCAACACGCAAAAGTCAGTAGCCTTCCTATACACAAACAATAAATCTGAAGAAGAAGAAATCAAAAAAACCATTTCTTTTAATATCAAAACAAAAAAAATCAAATACTTGGGAATAAATCTAACAAAAGAGGTAAAGGACCTATACAAAGAAAACTATAAAACACTCTTAAAAGAAATAGAAGAAGACACAAAGAAATGGAAAGACATCCCCTGCTCATGGGTTGGAAGAATAAACATTAATAAAATGGCCATCCTACCAAAAGCAATATACAGATTCAATGCTATTCCAATAAAAATCTCAATGTCATTCTTCAAAGAAAGAACAATTATTGATGAAATTCATATGGAATCACCAAAAACCCCAAATAGCCAAAGCTCTCCTGAAAAAAAAAAGAAGGGAATGGAGGCATCACACTCCCAGACTTCAAACTATACTACAAAGCCATAATCATCAAAACTGCACGGTATTGGAACAACAACAGACACACAGACCAAAGGAATCGAATAGAAAATCCAGAAATAAACCCACAGACTTATGGTCAACTAATCTTTGACAAAGGTGCAAAGAATATGCATTGGAGCAAAGAAATTTTGTTCAATAAATGGTTCTGGGAAAACTGGGTCACTACATGCAAAAGAATGAAGCTTGACTACTCCCTCACACCATACACAAAAACCAACTCAAAATGGATTAAAGAATTATATAGGCCAGGGCCTCCCCGGTGGCGCAGCGGTTGAGCGCTGGGTTGCGAAGCTGCCCGCGGCCTCTGCAGTGCCGGTTCGATCCCCGGCTGCTCCCCGGCCACCAGAGGAGGGTCCCACATGGCGCGCAGACCTCTCCTGCCGCCCGCTGCTCCCCTCAACAGTGTACTTCGGTCCTTCTGCCTGCTCTGCTCCCCGCTCTGGCTCTGGTGAATTCTCTCACCCTCCCGCGCTTCTGACTGTACCCAGTGCATGTATAAACAAAACAAAACAAAAACAAACAAATAAATAAATAAAAACATGCCATTAAAAAAAAAAAAGAAAAAAAAAAAAAGAATTATATAGGCCAAACACTACATGATATGCAGACACATCACCCAAAACAGTGATAGTGAAGGCAAAGATAAACAGCTGGGACAACATCAAATTAAAGAGCTTCTGCACAGCAAAAGAGACAATAACAGAAACAGAGAGAAATCCCACCAAGTGGGAGAACATTTTTTCACACAACACTAATGATAAAGGACTGATCACAAAAATCTACAAAGAGCTGATGAGACTCAACAACAACAAAGAAAATAATCCAGTCCAAAAATGGGCAGAAGAACTAAAAAGAAACTTCTCTGAAGAGGAAATGCAAATGGCCAACAGGCATATGAAAAAATGTTCAACATCACTTGCAATCAGGGAAATGCAAATCAAAACTACCATGAGATACCATCTCACAGCAGTGAGAATGGCACATATTAAAAAAAACTAGCAACAACAAATGCTGGCGAGGTTGGAGAAAAAGGAACTCTTCTGCACTGTTGTTGGGAGTGCAAACTGGTCCAACCAATATGGAGAGCTGTGTGGAGATTTCTGGACCTACTAAACATAGAGCTTCCATATGATCCAGCAATTCCACTCCTAGGTATTTACCCAAAGGACACAGAAACATCAACTCCAAAGAGCACCTGTACTCCTATGTTGATAGCAGCACTATTTACAATAGCTAAGCTTTGGAAACAGCCCAAATGCCCAAAAATAGACGACTGGATCAAGAAGATGTGGTACATATATACCATGGAATATTACTGAGCATTCAAAAAAGATAAACACATGCAATTTGCAGCAACATGGATGACGCTGGAAGGGATCATGCTCAGCGAAATAAGCCAGAAAGAAAAAGAAACATACCGGATGGTCTCACTCATAGCAGGAATGTAGAAAACTTAAATAAGGGACCAGGAAAAAGAATAACTATAAGAAAGAAAATATCAAAATCAACAAAAAACTATGATCCAGAGACACTCTATGGGGTGTGGGGGGCAGGTAAAGGGAGGCTTGTGGTCAAAATAAGGGGGTTGTAATTGTATGGGAAATATAAAAATAAAATTTAAATTAAAAAATTAAATCTAATATCTAAAAAAAAAAGAAAACCTAAAACTGCATTTTCTTTTTTTTTTTTTTTAATTTTCTAGAGGCATGTCTTATTTTATTTATCTATTTGTTTGTTTGTTTGTTTGGTTTATACATGCACTGGGTACAGTCAGAAGCACGGGAGGGTGAGAGAATTCACCAGAGCCAGAGCGGGGAGCAGAGCAGGCAGAAGGACCGAAGTACACTGCTGAGGGGAGCAGCGGGCGGCAGGAGAGGTCTGCACGCCATGTGGGACCCTCCTCCGGTGGCCGGGGAGCAGCCGGGGATCGAACCGGCGCCGCAGAGGCCGCGGGCAGCTTCGCAACCCAGCGCTCAACTGCTGCGCCACCTGGGAGGCCCCTAAAACTGCATTTTCAATAAATCTCCTTTTCTTTTCTCTGAAAAAGGAAATAAAAAAAATTAAAAAAAATAAAATGGAGGACGTAATGACAGCAGAGGTTCGACATTGTTGGCACTGAAATCATAGCAAGGAAGGCTACTCTTCAACTTGAGATGTGTTTATTGTGAAAAATATGGCAATTTTCCTATAGATGATAGAAAAACTTTTTAGCTAATTTTCCATTGAGTTACTTTTAATAAATCTGCAGCTGTTATTATTTTTTTCAGTGGCCCTGAATTCTGGCACAGAAGTATACAGGTAGAAATAAGGTGGGAGATCTAGGAAGCAGAGATAATTCAGGTGAAAATATCTGGTTATCAGTGTAAACGAGGGAAAGGTAGTCAGAGGGAATGGGGAAGCAAGGGTACAGGCATAGGGGAGAGCTGTTTTGGTCAAGGATGAGCGAGGTATGTGTATATATGAAATTGTGTAAATATACTCCCAATTGTACAATATGTGAACAGCTGACAAATTATTAAAATTTGAGGAAAAAATGATAATCCATATAATTGTTGAAAATTTATCTGTGAGACATAATTATACTTGAAATAAAGATATTTTGATTTTGGTAATAAGGAATGAAACTGTTTATAATAACTTGCTGATAGCTGTATCTTATCTTTTTCCCACATAGGACTGAAATAAAAATATAAAGAAATTAAATATTTAAGGTTTTACAATAATAAATGTTTAATATATTTTTTCCTTGCGAAATGTTATCATTCTGGTTGTAGTTACCTTACTTCAGTGTTTGTTTTCCAGAGTCTTACCAAGAAGGTCATTCTGAGGGATCCATTTATACAGTTGAGTGTTTGCCCCTAGGGTATCTGGCCTCTTGCCATCAAACCTCCATAGAACCTGTTATAGTGAAGAAATATCTTATTTCAATAACTAAATTTCAGCATTTGAGCATTTTTTAGTGTTACAGAAGTTAAGGAATAATATAGTTAGGTACATTTCTTAAGGTTTGTAATGAGGAGAAGAAGAAGGTTTGTAATGACTATATTATTAAAACTGGAATAATAGCAATACTATACTTGTGTATTTGCTTTAATATTGATTTAAGAATGAATGTAATCATGATGTTTCATCATCTCAGCGTGTGAAATATTTGTCTGTGTTAGACAAATGACGTTATCCAAGATCAATTCAAGTATTTAAGAGACCTTTAGCAAGTCAGGAAACTTATTTATTTATTTTTTTTGTGGGACCCTCGCCAACGGCCGGGGAACAAACCGGTGTTGCAGAGACTGCGGGCAGCCTCGCAGCCCAGCGCTCAACCACTGCACCACCAGGGGAGGCCCAGCAAGTCAGTAAAATTTATATGATGAAAGCATGACCTTACTAAAATCTTGAGATTTATTTTGTTTTATATATTTATAGAATATTGTCATCTTCCAGTGAGGCACTAAGTATTTCTTTCTAAGTATCACAGAATGGAATTTACTTTTATCTACTTTTTCCATAAGTTATTTTAAGAAATTTACATCTTTTTATTTGCAAAATGACTAGTCTAGAAGTCAACTTCTCTGAGTTGACTTAATTCAATGAATCTGTGTATTAATTATTTTTACTAATATAAATATTTCCTATTTTGAAAATACATTATTTTTTATGATTATTACTATTAAACACACAGCATAAAAACTTTAAGAGATTTTTTTTTTACACTAACCTATAGTATTATCACTTTTCTCAGGCTTGGAAATTCTTTAAATATAGAAAAGAAGAGTCTGTTGGTTATAAATAACAGCAGTGCTGGTGAAATAATCCAAAATTTTGATGCTCTTGAATTTTACTCTACTGGTTGTTAACACATAAGTGAGGCATTACAAGTCTCAACAGCATTGATTAACATGAAAGCTATACCCAACATTTCCATGTATGTAATATTAATTCTGATTTTGGAATTCCTCAGCAATACACATAAACTGAAGTTAAAGTCTACCTGCTTTGTGATTTTTTTAAGATTTATTTATTTATGCATATAAAAGCTGGGGTGCAGGCCAGAGGTGCAGGGTTGGGTAGAAGATTCACCAGAGACAGAGTGGGGAGCAGAACAGGCATCTCCTGAAATACACTGCTGAGGGGAGCAGTAGGGGAGACAGGAGAGGTCTGCTGCGCCATGTGGGTCACCTTCCTGGTTGGAGATCAAACTCATGCTGTAATGGCTGCAGGTAGCTTCATACTGCTGATACTTAACCCCTTGCGCCACCAGGGAGGCCCCTGCTTTGTGATTGTTAAAGCACAGATTCCAATGAAAATTTAGCACACTACAGGGGCCTCCCTGGTGGCACAAGGTGTTAAGATACAACCCATGAGGCTATCGCCAGCCACTGCAGCTTGAGTTTGATCCCCGGCCAGGGCAATACCCGATAGTTCAGCAGACCTCTCCTGTCTTGCCCGCTGCTCTCCTCAGCGGTGTGTTTCAGACAGTCTGCCTGTTCTGTTCCCCACTCTGTCTCTGGTGAATCCTCTCACCCCTTCCCCGTACCTCTGACTTGTACCACAGTTCTTGCATGCATAAATAAATAAATTTAAAAAAAATTAGCACACTTTAGTAATATAATTTTAGTAGAAGTTATTCCAGTTAGAAAACTAAAAGTACTCCTCAAAGACCTAGAGTATGCAGGTGTGTTCTATAAAATGGAAAATGATTTATTTGTATGCTTCATGAATAGGGGTATATATGAAATTTTTCCATGTTCTGGTTGTTTCAGTTTCATTCCTTATAATATTCTCTTTCTTCCTCAAATTCTAAGTTACTGTGTCTGGCTCAGATACATGGAAATAGCTTGGTGAAGCCTGGCCGTTCCTTATCTAGTAGTGCCATGAACTATACACTGAACAGGCTAATTCCAAAACTTTAGAGGAAATGTGACCTGGATTACTGACAAGCTGAAATTGCATGATGCCTTCTACTTACTGATTTCCTGCTAAAATTTAATACTTTTTGACATTTCTTCCATGGTACATGCCATGTCCTCAGGATTTTTGCAAGGAAATGGAAAAAATGTCAGGGCAGAATTTTGTGTTTCCAATACCTTCTCACAATACCATTTTAACAGCAAATCTTTACTCTGCCTCTTAACTACATTTAATTTCAATCATAATAGTAATGCCTCATGAAACAAACTTCTTACTGCTTTAAAATTTGTCATGTATATTTTGGTTTGAGCTAATATCTGAGAAAGAGCAGAGCCATCTTTACAATTTACCACTCATGTATAAAACTACATCTATGCAGAGTTCACAGTCACATATAGTATTAAGATACTTTATCTAACCTTTTGTGGAATCTGGGCTAGGGCTGATGCAATCACATTTGCTTTTTCTTCTGGCATGTTACTGACCATTGAGCCCAGAGTAAACACCACAATACCATTTTCTCCAGAGCTCTGTGCAAACTCTTCCATTTCCTGTGAAGAAAAATTTGTTGCATCACAAAAAACAGCACAGCAACCGTACTAGAAGGATTGTTCAAAGGAGAGACCATCATGGACTTTAGGAATTACTAGAACAGTATCTTTTACAAAAAGTGGCAAGGTATAAATAATGTAACATTTAATTTTTAACAATATCTAAGGTTGTAGTTTAGTGGTGTAATTATATTTCCATTGTTGTGCAAACAATATGCAGAAGTTTTTCATTTTATAAATTGAAATTTTATAACCATCACATAATTCTCCTTTTCACTCTTCAGCAGTGCTTGGTAACCATAGTTTTACTTTCTACTTTCATGAAATGTCTCATCTAGGGAGTTCACATAATTGGCATCTACTAAAGGATAAATCATAAATTAGTTTGCAAAAGAAGTCTTACAACTTTAGAAGGATTGAATCACACCAACCATCTTTTCTTACCACAAAGATAAGAAACTAGAAAGCAAATAATAGACAACTGGAAAATTCTCAAATATATGAGATCAAACAAATACTAATGAAAAGTCAGCAGGTCAAAGAAAAAAATCAAAAGGAAATAAAAAATGGCTTGATTTAATTGAAAATATAAATACAACACCAAAACTGTGGGATGCAGCAAGGTAGTTCCTAGAGGAAAGTTTATAATGACAAATACCTTCAATAAGAAATAAATATCTTAAATAAACAATGTAGCTTTCCCCTTTAAGGAATTAGAAAAAGAGAACAAACTAAGTTCAAAGTCCTTAGAAGGTATGAAGTGACAGAAATAAATGAGAAAATGACAGGACAGAAATAAATATGATGTAAACCAAAAGACAAAGGAAAATATCACTAAGGCCAACACTTGGGTTTTTGTAGAGTTAAACTAAATGGAGAAACCATATCTAGATTTAACAAGAAGTAAAATGAAACATCTCAAATAATTGAAATTATAATATTGTCACTAATACCAAACAAACACCTAGCATAAGAACCATACGAGAATACTCAAACAAAAATGTACCAACAAATTGGGCAAAAAAGACGAAAGGCATAAATTTCTCAAAACATATCACCCAAGATGACTGAATCATGGAGAAATAGAAAATATAAAAACACTGATTACTACTAGCAAGAATATTGAGTCAACAATTTAAAAATCTCCAAACAAATAAAATTTGTAAAATAGATGGTTTCATATGTTAATTCTATTGACTATTTAAGTAGGCATTATTACTTATTATTATTTCTCAACTGTTACTTCTCAAATCCTTTTTTTTAAAAAAAGATTTATTTATGCATACAAGAACTGAGGTACAGGCCAGAGGTGTAGGGGGTGAGAGGAGGATTCATCAGAGACAGCGTGGGAAACAGAACAGGAGGACTGACTGAAATACACTGCTGAGGGGAGCAGCAGGCGAGTCAGGAGAGGTCTGCTGTGCCTTATGGGGTAGCTCCCCAGTCGGGGATTGAACTCGTGCTGCAGTGGCTGCAGGTAGCTTCATAGTGCTGCATCTTAACCCCTTGCACCACCAGGGAGACCCTACTTCTCAAATTCTTGTAAATAGTAGCATAAAAGGAATACTTCTGAATTCATTTCACAAAACTAGGATTACTGTAACCAAAACTAGACAATGGCCACAAAAAAAGATAATTATAGGTCAATATTTCTGAATGAAAGATGCTAATTTTCTTAGAAAACATTAGCAAATTGTAGACAATAATACATGAAAAGTATCATGCATACAATTAGGTGGAATTTATTAAAAAATCAATGTAGTTCAACACCCAAAAATCATTAAATCTGTAACATTAATTCAATGAAAGAATAATCACATGCTCATTTCAACAGATTCAGTTAAAACATTTGATAAAATATAACATACTTTCAATGGAAGTTCAAAAACTTGGGTGTAGATGGAATATTGTTCAATATAAGAAAGACCATTATGGTGATCTCCATAGATGCAGAGAAAGTATTTGCTAAGATTCAGCATCCATTTACGATATAAACTGAATAAAATTGGGCCTAGAAAAATATACCTAAATATAAGAAGACCATCTACAACAAATTCATAGCTAACATCATAATCAGTGTGGGGAAAAAAAGGACAGCAAATTGAGTGTCTCCTGTGTGGAAGAAACCATACTGAATTTTGCAAAAAAACATGTGTGGCACATTTCTAAGCTAAGGAGGTCTCAATTTGAAGGAGGAGGTAACATATATTCCTATGTAAATATTAAGTAAGAGTATATTTAACAAAAATAAAACTTGCAATTACATAAGTTCATTAATCAGCATTTGTGATTGGTCTGTAATGGATACACACACACACACACAAATTCACATTTGTGAAGTGATAGATGTGTTAATCAATACATGAGGTGCTGCAGGGGGCATTGTTGCCCCAGCCAGATAGGATACTGACAAGCAGCTAAGAGAAAGGGCCTCACACCGTGGGGCTGAAGATCTGGCATCCCTTTGCTTTTTGTTCTTGGTCATAGAGAGAGAAAAATTTATCAGAAAGTATATTAGGCAATAAATTATATGTATCAGCATACTGTAAGTAAATAGCATGGAAAATTGTCTGTTTAGAAATTAGTTGTTGGGCAGTTTGGCCCACTTGACAATGGAAGATGGTTTGTTGTGCATGCCTGACAAGCAATCCAGCACAACAATTGTAGTCCTTCTTTTGTCTTCTCTTGAAGTTTCTTAGGAAAGTTTTTAAATGAAGTTGACTGTATTAAGAAGTTTGTAGGTAGAAAAAGTTCTGATAGCTGAGCAGCAGCTGGTCTCCAGCTGAAGGCCATGTGAATGAAATAGTCTTTTGATGCTTAGGCTTTAGCTGATAGGGATGTACTGGCGGCAATCCACTGTCTTAGATAATTGTCTAGCTGAAATAATAAGTTTTAGTGTCAGGTTTGGTTTTTTATCTATTAACCTTGAAGGCTACCGTCTAGCTGGGACCTGTAGGAGCCAGTAGTCCATGGGAATAAAATACACTAATTGTTTCTGCTTTATACATGACAATGTATTTTTTTTTCTGCTTACTAAAAATGAATAAATAAAGACCTGCTGAGTCTCTCGGCAGAAGATACTAGCACCTCACCAAGTGTCAGTGTCTCCTCATTCTACCTCATCCCCTTCCCCTCAGCCCTTTTGTTTTCGCCTACGCAGTCTCATCCTTTCAGGAACCCCTGACACGACATTTTGCCGGAGGCTGGTCCCAGGCAATGAGGGAAATCTCTTCACAATGTTTATGTAAGTCAAATAATTATGATGAATATTTTAAAAGTCTTGCAATTTGATGTATCCATTATACCTCAGTAAAGTTGAAAAAATAAAGCCAGGTTAAAAAGAAATTATACTTCAGGCTCCAGAGCTTATGAAAGATTCTTTACGTAGTTAAATTTTGTGACTAAAATTAGCAGTAGGTTAAGCCTTGAATATTATCTTTGTTTTATGTTGCCACCAATGGAAGGTAGACAAACAGGATGTCCAAAATGTCATAAAATTATTTCTTAAAGGATGCTTGTTTATTAGCTAGAGCTCACAGACATCAATTTACAATCTATTAGCTTTTGTTTTCTTTTATAAGGAATATCATCTTTATGCACAGATTTCTTTTTCAATTTTATACTAAGGACAGTTTTCAGATACAGGTAATGGAAATTATCTGTTGTTGAATAAATATACAGAATTAATGGTCAATATCGTCAATGCAGTGTGCCTTTCTCTGTGCTCATTTTGTCAGCCGGCTTTCTGCAAGGGGACTTTACCAAGATTTTGTACAGACTTGAAGTATGGCAAGGCAAACCTGTTTAGTAGGTCTCTAAGATGTCAAACTCTAAAATATCAAATGAGCAGTCATTTAAGCGCTACAATGACAGCACAGTTTGGCTACCAATATTATTCAGCCACATATTTTTGATTGAGGAATACTTTTCCTTGGTATGTAAAATACTAGTGAAGAGTCCCAAAGCCAATAAAGCAAAACACAGTGGAACAGACTACCTTAGGCAGGGGTTTGGCAGGTTTGCAGTGGAGTCCTCCAACAAATTCAAAATTTGGTAAGAATGGGCGAGGAAACTCAAAATCCCAGTAGGTTCGAACTAGCCACATTTCAGCTTTTCCCATGATCTCAGCGAATGTAGTGGGTCTCCCTGGAGGGGTAAAATAAACAAAGGTAAAGGAAATCAGTATATTTTAATTTAAATACTGGGTAAATTTGTGAAAGGAGCTTGGAATGATGTAGACAAAGAAATAAAACTGTCTGTGGTCTGATAACAGAAATATATGTACAAGGTATAATATAGGATAAATACATATGATAAAATATATAAAAATTTACATTTTATGTATATGTACATCATATTTATATTACAAAGTTTAAGTATCTTGTGTAAATCAATATATGTGCTATTATGAAATATACAGTATATTTAACAAATTTATATAAACTCTATTAAATGGTCTAGAGGCTTTAAAGTCTGTGCCCCTGAATGTGTCCATCAGCAAGTACAGGATTCCACAGGGGCCTTACATCTCCCAAAGGAGTTGAGGTTTTATCACCCTCTGGTAGACTGAGAGGGAGGTGCTTCCAAAGACATAAGAGAGTTATGAACCTTGGATTTGGATAAGAGACCGTGCCTCCCTATGGACAAACTCTCAAAAAAAAAAAAAGCCCTCTATTTCTCTCCATTTTTTTATGCATTTCTCAAATACACTGTCAAGCTGTATATGATGATATATCAGGATCACTTTTGGTGCATTTTTTTGGGAATTTTGTTTCTGTACAAACACATTTTGTTGTTGGAATAGCTGATTGCCTTTGGATGTCAACAGTGTCATCTCTAATAGCACCTCAGTACATTCATGAGCATAACTGATTACTCAGCCTAAGTCAATATAGAATTAAACTTGCAGTTGTTTACTCTTTAAAGCTGCAAATGCAAGAGAGGCAAAATATACTTTATTACTTGAGCTCCATATAGGTTAGTAAATGGAAGAACTTTTCCTTTTAAGTTTAGTTTCCACAATTTGGAAAACTATTTCTTGGAATTAGTTTTCCCTATTAAGCTGCTAAGTTCCTGAAAACATGGCTTAATTTATTGTACCCACTACTGAATTTGCTTCATGTTAGAATTTTAATAACATTTTTCTAAGAATTCATAATAACTGGATAATTTTTACAATGTATGAAAAAGAAGTGGTGATCCTTAATTTTGTTCACTGTACCTTTGATGAGAAGCAGCTTTCAAACATCTACTAAAAATTTGGATCTCTACTCCTCAGCAAGATTTTAAGACTTTTATGAGATAGTTTGTGAGTAGTTATGGAAAGAATGTGTAATCATTGCAACATTCAAATTACAGTTCAGATTTTGCAATAGTGCCTCTCTCTTTATTGTTAAAACAGTTCTTCAGAATATGTGGGAAAATAGATGAATTTTTACACAGGTAAATTGAGAAAAAGATCAGAGGAAACAATCTCCAATGCTCCATATAATTCTGTGTTAAAAATATGTAACTTCTCATTATTTTTTTTCTTTTCTTTTTTTATACAAGAGCTGGGGTACAGGCCAGAGGTGTGGAGGGTGAGAGGATTCACCAGAGACAGAGCAGGAAGCAGAACAGGCACTGACCGAAAGTACTGCTGAGGGGAGAAGAGGGTGAGATGGAGAGGTCCACCGTGCCATGTGGGAATCTCCCTGATGGCCGGAATCGAATCTGTGCTGCAGAGGCTGCGGACAGCTTCGCAGTGCTGCGCTCAACACCTCAACCCACTGCGCCCACCAGGGAGGACCTATAACTTCTCATTTTAATGTCTGCTTTGATCATGGTAGTTAATAAAATTTCTAATGCATTTTCTAATTAATAAATAAGAGTGTATTACATAATACATAGGATAAAAAGGTGTAACAAGATTTTTTAGTCAGTGAAACTATTTTGTATTTTATAATAAAGGTGAATACATGTTATAACAATTTGTCAAAACCCATAGAATGCATAACACTATTATACTGGAGGGTAAAGTTTGAATGATGTAGGATCATCTACTGCAACAAATGTACCACTCTTCTTGGAAATGCTGATAATAGGGAATTTTATGCATGAGTGTATGCAGGAGTTATTTGCAAAATCGACACTTAATGTTTCTGTGGATCTAAAAATTCTGTGTAAAATAACATATGTTACAGATAGATAAGCAAGAATGGATATGAATTTGCATTGAATCTTTCTGTTTAATTTGTGTTTCCTGAATCCCTAATGTGTCTTGCAATGATATGGAACACAGGGTTCCAAATTATCCCGTAATTTTAGCCTTTCCATAATATTTTTGAGATTGAGTGATCATTCTTATTAACAATCATCACTTCACTCATAATAGACAAATCCCTCTGACCATATAATTATAAAACATTCCCTTCCAAGATACTAGAAGGTAAGACATAACTCCACCAACCAAAAACATGACTTACCTAGTACTTCACTGTAAAACTCATTCCACTTCCTGTAATTTATTCCTTGGTACCAAAAGTCAAAGTAGAGCACATATATCATATTTTTTACCCTTTCCATGAATGTCATTTGATCACTTAATTCTGACAAAACAACAGGTGCATAGGATGGTGGGATTGGAAGTTTTCCAACTTTCCTTTCAAATTCATATCCAGGTGTGAAGCGTAGCGTGTACACAAAAGGTACTTTAAGCAGCTCTGCCAGCAGCTCACCACAGGGTCCCACAGCATCTGCAAGAATGAGATCAAATCTTGATTCTTGGAGTTTTTTCATAAGTTTCTTGTTCTTGACTACATCTCCACAGAGCTTTTCAAAAATATTCAAAAGTTTCCAAACCAATTCTTGCATTTTTGAAAAGTGTGACCAAAAGGTGTCTTTAGGCAACTCATAAGTCCACTCACTCACTATTTGCTTGAAACCACTTTTAAAATCATTTTGAGAGACAGATGTAGGGAAAACTTCAAATTTAATAGCAGACGTTTTGCTGGGATCAATAAAAATGGAAGCTCTAGATGTCAGAACAACTACTTCATGGCCTCTCTCAACAAGTTCATCCAGGATTGTCTTCATGTTGATCCAGTGGCTATTGTCTGTGGGCCAAACCAGCACCTTTCCACAACTCCCAGAGCTAAAGTAACAATGTAGTTGAAACAGCAGAAGAGCTGATGTCCATTTCACAAACATCTTGGTGAAATATGAAGCTCCTCTAAAATTGTTTTTCTTTTCTGGCATTGCTCATGGTTATATCTTGGAGAAATCAATCAGGAAGTTAAACTATAACTGGCACACTTCAAAGTAAATACATTGTTTACAATCAAAATATTTGTGTGGCAAGTGGAGAAAGCAAAAGTATATATGACCTTGTTTGTATACAAATAGGTTCAATATCTTTTTGAAGATTAGTAGTATTATCACCAAGTAAGAATTAATGATCTTAGGTGTACAAGCCACCTATCTTATATAATATATTTTAGAAGAATATCAAGAACAGTGGAAAGGGATAAAAGATCCAGTTTGCCATCTGCTGATAGAAGAATAAAAAGAAAACTCTTGTGCAGCTGAGTGCAAATTACTTGGAATAAGATATTGTTTGTTTTTAATAAGGGTTTTCTTAATATTTAACTCACATTCTATTTTCTTGCTGCATTTAAAATGTAGAATTCAGTTTTAACAGTATATTCATAGAAATTTGCACCTTCCATGATATCAAATTCAGAGTATTTTACCTTCATCAACAGAAACCTTTACACTTTTGCTGGATCTTCCTAAATTCTCTCACCCACGTTCTATCCAAGAATATAGCTAGTTTTATTCTCTACAGATTTTCCTTATCTGAACAATTTCTGTAAAGGGAATCATGCAATATATGTTCTTTTGACATGCAAACCTAGTGGCTTAGATGGTATGCAGTGTTGCAACACACGAATGAATGAGTAATGAACAGTGAATGAATGAACAAATAAATAAATGAATAAGTAAAATAGGTGTCATGGAATTCAAATGAGTGTTTATATTTTATTTGATTCTTCTTAGATAGTTGCTTTCACATTGGAATATAGTCCTCGATAAATGTTTATAAAAATGTAAGATAGGATTATTTCACATGAAATAATGGCAACAAGCTTTTATTAATTTATTTAAATTAACTTATTTGTCTTTATTATTAAGCTGTAATAGTGCTTTATATATTATAGATATTAGATAAGACTGAAATATTTTCTATTTTGTGATAGTATCCTTTTGAGGTACAAAGTTTTGTTTTTTTTACGAAGTATTTGTTAAATATAAGAATACTTTTAATGGAGCCTATAAAAGTAACTATTTAAGTGCTCATTTTATAACTAAACTGTTCTAATTGTATAGTACAGTATTTACCTTAGACTGCACATTTATATCACTCCAGAGCATAGATGGTTGAAACCTTGGTCCTAATATGATGGTATTAGGAGGTGGGTCCTCTGCAAGGTGATAGGTTATGGACTGGAGCCCTTGTGAATGGGATTATTGCCTTATAGAAAAAGAAAAAGACTTCAGAGATTTCACTTGTCCCTTCTACCACATGAGGATACAGCAAAATGAATGTTTATTTTAATTAACTTTTTAATTTTCTTATATTTTTTTTATTTTTGTACAATATTTGATATCTCCGCTCATGTGTGGTCCCTACTAAATCTCCCACAATCACATCACCAATGAGCAGTCACCATGGTCCCCTGTGTTCTTCCCTCCCCCACTTTGAGCCATCTCCATCCCCCTTCTCTGCTGAATGACTCAAATGTATAGTTTGTCTGCAAGTTCTCTTTCTTTCTTTCTTTCTTTTTGACCCTATATTCAGTTTCCCTATATTCCTCCTATAACTGAAACCGTCTGATATTTTTCTTTTATGCTTCTGACTTATTTCATTAAACATAATCCTTTCTAGTTCCATCCGTGTTGCTATGAAAGAATTTTTTTTGAATTTTATGAATGTTTTTTTAAAGATTTATTTATTTATGCATACTAGAGCTGCGGTACAGGCCAGAGATGCAGGGGGTGAGAGAGTTCACCAGAGACAGAGTGGGGAACAGAACATGCAGACTGACTGAAAACACTGCTGAGGGGAGCAGAGGATGAGACAGGAAAGGTCCGCTAAGCCATGTGGGTCTGAACCGTGCTGCAGAGTCTGCGGACAGCTTCACAGCATGGCGCTCAACACGCTGCGCCATGAGGGAGGCCCAATGAATTTTTGATGAATTCCCGCATCTGCTCCTGAGGAGCTAGAGGCTCAGTCAGGGGCCAAGGGGACACTCCAAGGCTGATTGAGGGCTGCTGGATGAGGGCGGAACTCTGAGTGTCACATTGTGGGACCTGCTTCTCTCAATGCATTGGTGGCTTAGCTGTGGGTTAGGGCTTTTATCAGAGGGTGGTAGAAGCCACTGGCAAATGGTGGGCCTCAGCACAGCCCAGGCTGTTGCCTACATTTATTTATCTGTTCCTTTATTTTGTTATTCATATTTAATTTATGAATTAAGTCATAAAGTAACACATTGGTGCTGCGGTGTAGTATCTGCACCACTGTAGTATCTGTGGTGTAGTATCTGTAAAGGAGCTGGGCTTAATCTATGGGTTTGCCAGTTAGGTAATATTTTTTGATTAGAATTTTCAACACATAATCATACATACATTTAAAAATTATTTATTTATTTATTTAAAATAATGTATTTATATATATTTTACATCATTGTTCATTTTTGTGCAATGTATTCTTTCTTCTCTCAGGTGCAGTCCCTATGGAGTTCCCACCGATAATTCACACATGCACCATCACCATAGTCCCTTGTGCTCTTCCCTTCCTGTTTTGATCCCTCTCCCTCCCCTACAGAATGTCTCTGACTTATAGTTGCCTGTTAACTTTATTTATTATTTTTTTTTCCTGGTCCCTTATTTGGTTCCCCTATGTTCCTCCTGTAAGTGAAACCATCCGATATTTACCTTTTTCCTTCTGACTTATTTCACTGAGTATAATCCCTTCAGCTCCATCCATGTTGCTGCGAATGGCATGAGTTTATATTTTCATTAAATTTTGTTTTATAGGGGGGGAGGGATTAGAGGGGAAAGGAAGGACTAGAGTCAAAATAAGGGGGGAGGTGCAACTGTATGGGGACTATAACCAAAATGAAAATGCATACATTGTGCAAAGATGAAAAAAGATGTAAGAATTATATGAAATAAAATATTTAATAAAAATTTTTGTTTTATATATTTTACATCATTTTTCATTTTTGTACAATGTAACTCATACATTTTTATATTTCTTTAGTCTTCTCCAGCTATTTTCTCTTTGGAATGACTTATCTCTAACTCTTAATTGGGTGATAAATCTCTCAAAAACAATTTTGGTCTGAGACGTGAAATTAGAAGAAAAAAATCAAACGTAACAGGAAAAAGGGACACTTATACTTCAATTCCTTGCAGGAATAAACTAGAGAACCCTGTGTGAGACATACCAGCTTCAGGACTGAGAAGCAACTATTCCCTTTTGTTCTTTCTGGTTTTGACAAACTTCTGGTAACAAAACAGAGAACATTTTGTGATAACATACACAGCAGTTGCCACACAGGCCAGCAGGAACCCGATCACATCCAAGGAGTGGTACTGGACCCAGGTGAGGTCATGGGAGGCTGGCCGCAGGTGCTTGGCTCCCTTATTACGCATGACAAACTCAATCCAGAAGGCTGCTCTATCCAGAGGCTTCATTGGCTGATCATGCTGTATCCTTGATAATTTCATAACATTTTCCTTATACCTAGAGAGAAACACAAATTTATAGATATTGGAAGGAAGCTAATTTGCCAAAGATATCATTTCTTAAAAGTTTTTAAAATTCACACATATGAGTCAAAATAAATGTCATTGCAATGAAGTATTTGTTTTATTGGGTCTTCACAGAAGAGTTTCACTTTAAAATTAGAATATTCAGAATGTGAACTATTTCCAAAAGTGAAAATATCATATAAAGATGGATAATTAAATCTTTTTATGAAAAAAAATATGAAAATGTCAAAACAAACTTTTAGATTGATCCTTATTAAGCATTTCTAGAGTTTTATGTGTGCAATGACTCCTCACTGCGTCCCTGTGTTCCTCTCTTTTCTCCCTCTATTGTAATTTCCCATAATTCCATCAGAATGACTTTGAAATAAATGTGCAGTGAGGACACACCCATGCTCAATATTTCCAACTGATTCCTATCACTTTTAGAATTAAATTCAGATATGGCAACATCTTACATTATCAATTTGTCTCATGTATCACTTGCCCAGAATTCCGACTAGACTACAAAGCAATTGTAATCATGACAGTATATTATAATAAAAATAGAGAAACAAAAAATGGCATAGAATTGAGAGCCCAGAAATGAACCCACACCTATTGAAATATTTTATGTATGACAAAAGAGCCCCATGGGTGTATGGTGGAGAAAGAAGAATCACTTCAAAAATGGTATTGATAAAACCTTAGAATAAATAGAAGAAAATGTAGACAAAACTCTCTACAACTTTAGCTTCAGTGATGCCTTGGGTATGGAAGCCAAAAACAAGGGAAATATAGCCAAAATAAACAAATGGGCCTCCATCAAACTAAATAGCTTCTACACAGGGAAAGAAATAATCATTAAAATGAAAAGAGACTCCATGACACATCCTGCAGGGGAGGAGGAGGGAGAGGGATCAAAAGGAGGGAGGTAGGAGCACAGGGGACTGTGGTGATGGTGCCCTGGGGGAATTGGTGAAGGAAATTCTGTGGGGACTACACCTGGGGGTGGGGAGGGGGAAGCAAACATTGTTTAAGAATGAGCAATGATGTAAAAAATATATAAATAAAAAGAAAATTAAAAATAAAAACTACACGGTTAAAAAAAAGAAATGATACTCTATGAATTGGGGAAAATATTTGTCTATAATACATCTGACAAAGGGCTAAAAACCAAGATTGACAAAGACCTCATACAAATCAACAGATGGCAAACAATCCAATCAAAAATGGGCATTTGAGCTAAATAGAAACTTCTCCAAAGAAAACATACATTTGCTCAACAGATACATAAAAAATGTTCACTATCACTTATTACGAAAATGATAATTAAAACCACAATGACATACTACCTCATACCTGGGAGAATAGCCCATATCAAAAACCTCAGAAACATTAAATTATGGCAATGATATGGAAGAAAGGAACTGTTCTACATCTTTGGTGGGGATGCAAAGTGGTCCAGTTAAAGGAAAATTGTATGCAGTTTCTCAAAATATTAAAATTCATTTACCATATGCTCCATCGATTCTACTCCTAAGTGTCAACATGGAAAATACAAAAAAAGAAATCTAAAGTGATACATACATGCCTATGCAGCTATATTTACAATAGCCAAGTTCTAGAAAATTGTATGTTTCCTTTCAAATTAGTTATTTTGAATTAAAAAATCGTTTTTATTAATTAATTTTTTTCTTACATCATTGTAGTCTCCATAGTTCTCCTGCCACCATATCACCCTTGAACCATCACCATATTCCCTGTGTTCAACCTTCCCATGTCCCATGTTTTGCACCCCCTCTGTCCCTCTCCTCTGCTGTATGCTACTGTTCTACGGCCAGCTTGCTGGTTTTGACTTTCTCTTGACCTTTTGTTTGGTTTCTCTATATTCTACATATTAGTGAGACCATCTGGTATTTATCTTTTTCTTACTGACTGATTTCGGCTAACATAATGAGCTCCATCCATGTTGCCTCAAATGGCATGAGTGTCTTTTGATTGCTGAGTAATATTCTCTTGTATGAATATACCACGACTTTTTGATCCATTTGTCTATTTTGGGGCATTTGTGTTGTTTCCATATCTTGGCTGTTGTAAATAGTACTGCAATAAACATAGGAGTGCAGGTTTCCTTTTGAATAGTCTTGTTGTATCGTAGGTAGATTCCTAGGAATGGAATCACTGAATCATATGGTAGATTCATTATTAGTGTTCTGAGGAATCTCCTCCATATCCAATCCAGCATTTGTTGTTTCCATTATTATTATTTTTTTTAATGTGGGCCATTCTTGCTGGAGTGAGGAAGGATCTCTTTGTGCTTTTGATTTGCATTTCCCTGATACCTGGTGATGTTGAACATTTTTTCATATCCTTGTTGACCATTTGCACTTCTTCTTTGGACAAGTGTCTTTTTAGTTCTGCCCATTTTTTGGTGGGGTTGTTTGCTTTGATTTGGTTGAGTCATGTAAATTCTTTATAAATCTTTGATTTCAGTTCCTTATGGGTGGTATGGTATGCAAATATTTTCTTCCATTCAGTTGGATATCTCTGTTTTGATTATTATGTCTTTTGCTGCACAGATTTTTTTTAGTTTAATGTAGTCCCAGCTGTTAATCTTTTCTGTTTGCCTTGCTTCTGGAGAATAATTCTAAAAGATATTTCTGAGGTGTATGTCATGGAGTGTTTTGCCTATGTTTTCTTCTATTTATGTTATGGCGTCAGGTCTTATGTTCAAGTCTTTTCTACATTTTGAGTTGATTTTTGTGCATGGTGTGAAATAGTAGTCTAGTTTCATTGTTTTGCATATGGCAATCCAGCTTTCCCAATAAACATCATTTATTGAAGAAGCTTTCCTTTTTTCAGTGTATATTCTTTGCTCCTTTGTTGTAGATTAGTTGGCATTATATGTGTGGCTTTATTTCTGGGCTTTCAATTCTATTCCATTGGTCTGTGTGTCTGTTTTTGTTCCAGCACCATGCTGTTTTTATTATAATGGCCTTGTAGTATTGTTTGAAGTCTGGGTGTAACGCCCCTTTCAGTCAGAACTTTTGCTATTTGGGGTTTCATGTGGCTCCATATGAATTTCAACAATATTTGTTCTGTTTCTTTGAAGAATGTGATCAAGCTTTTTATTAGAGTTGCATTGAATCTATAAATTGCTTTTGGTAGGATGGTCATTTTTATAATGCTAATTCTTCCAATCCATGAGCAGGGACTATCCTTCCATTTCTTTCTGCTTTCCATTTCTTTCAAAAGTGCTTTGCAGGGCCTCCCCAGTGGCGCAGCGGTTGAGCGCTGGGTTGAGAAGCTGCCTGCGGCCTCTGCGGCACGGGTTCGATCCCCAGCTGCTCCCCGGCCACTGGAGGAGGGTCCCACATGGTGCGCAGACCTCTCCTGCCGCCCGCTGCTCCCCTCAGCAGTGTACTTCGGTCCTTCTGCCTGCTCTGCTCCCCGCTCTGGCTCTGGTGAATTCTCTCACCCTCCCGTGCTTCTGACTGTACCCAGTGCATGTATAGACAAAACAAACAAACAAACAAACAAACAAACAAATAAATAAAAACATGCCTCTATTAAAAAAATACTTAAAAAAATAAAAGTGCTTTGCAGTTTTCCTTGTATAGGTCTTTCATGTATATAGTTAAGGTTATTCCCAGGTATTTACTTTTTTGGGTAAAATTGTAAGTGGATGGTTTCTGAAATTTCTTCCTTTTTTAAGATTTATTTTGATTTATTTATGCATACAAGAACTGAGGTGCAGTGGGTGGCAGAAGGATTCACCAGAAACAGAGTGGGGAGCAGAACAGGCAGATCAACTGAAATACACTGCTGAGGGGAGCAGCATGCGAGACAGGAGAGGTCTGTTGCACCATGTGGGTCAGGTCCCTGGCTGGGGATCAAACTCATGCCACAGTGGCTGCCAATAACTTAATAGTGCTGAGACTTTAACCCCTGTGCCACCAGGAGGCCCACTTCTTTTAGTTTTTTAATGAAGATGACTCTGAATTCTTTATCTGTCACAGAGAAATTCTACCATGTAAGTGTTGTGTTCTGGAAGCTGATTTTCTTTCTGTGGTGCATTGTTCCTAGGATGGCTGGTTTGATCACTGGTAGTTTTCTTTCTCCTCATTGTTTGCTTTCATGTTTGTTCTTGGGATAGGGCCATGTGGCTGCTAGTGCCCACTGGCATGATTTCTGTGTGCTTTTACCAAGGCGTGTATGGATCTGCTTGGAGCTTGGGCCACTGTGGGTGGTGGATGGAGGTTGGGCAGTTCTCCTGTTGCTCTCCCCTTGGGTATCGCCTACCAAACATCTTCTGATGTCCAGTGGATGGATCTCCATGCTGCTTGGGCTGTTGTGGCAGCTGGGTGGGTTTGGCGGCTGGGTTTCCCATGGCACCTGTTCACCAGACTGCTGCTGCTAGCCAGTTGGACATCCCAGTACTCTTACCTTGGTGTGAATGGATCTGTACACTGTCTGGCCTGCTTTGGAGACAGGGGCTCCTGTGGTTTCTGTCGACCAGACCGCTTGGTGTATCCAAAGGTCCCCGATATAGGGCCTGGCATCACAAGCTCAGCTCTGGCTTTGTCAGCTATTGGGTGCAGCAGGCTGAGTGGGCCACACTTCCTGGTGTCACTGAAGCCAGCTGCGGATCCCCAATGCAGGGAGCAGCAACTGTAAGGTTCCAATTGTGGCCTGATCTGCTTGGAGACATGGGCAGGTTGAGTGGTGTGGCTGGTGCCTGGCCTTTCAAGTTCTCTCTGCTCCAGAAGTGCTAGAGGCTGGTATTCTGGATCTGGTCAGTAGGTGGCGCCAGAGGGCTGAGTAGGTTACTCTCGAGTTGTGCCGCAGGGAAAAATAAAAAAAAAAAAAGGGAAGAATGCGTCTGCACCTTTGGAGCTGGTGGCTGGTGCTGACATCTAAGTTGCTCACCTGAAGATTCCAGCTATGGGATGGGGTACAGGGAGTTTCGGATTATGCTCAAAGATGTTGGCCAGCTTGGGAATGGGCTTCTCCATACAGCCCATGGAGAATGGACTCCTTTTTTTGGCCCCTTTTTGATTCTTGGGCATCCAGGAAAATTGCTCATGTGATATAGCTTGTTCAGAGCTCCGAGGGTTTGCTAAGAGCTTGTTATCAGTCCTTTTTTTTTTTTTAAGTTGTTTTTAGTAGAGAAATTGATCTCAGCCTCTCTATTCTGGCATGTTGTCTGATTTTGAAATTTTTTGATAGATTCCTAGGAATGGATTCACTGTGGTCAAATGGCATATCCATGTTTAATGTTTTGAGGCACTTCCATTCTGCTTTCGATGACGGCAGGACTAGTTTGCATTCCCTCCAGTAGTTAGGAGTGTTCCTTTTTCTCTACATCCTTGCCAGCACTTATTTCTGTTTCTTCCCACCCCCTGCCAGCCCAGTATGTCTATTCTGACAGGTGTAAGATGGTATCTCATTGTGCTCTTGATTTGCACTACCTAATAATAAGTAATGGTGAGCCTTTTTGCATGAACCTGGTGGGAATTTTAATGTCTCCTTTGGAGAGGTGTCTGTTAAGCCCATTTTTTGATTGGCTTACTTACTTTATTTTTGTAGAGTTTTATGAGTTCTTTGTCTATATTTGAAATCAGTCCTTTGCCTGATGTATGGTATGCAAACATTTTCTCCTACTCAGGAGGCTGTCTTTTCGTTCAAGTTGTGATTTCTTTCACTGTGCAGAAGCCTTTTAGTTTGATGTGTTGCTAGATGTTTATGTTCTTTTTCTCCTTTGTTGTTGGGGATGAATCGCTAAAGTCATCACTGAAGCATATCTCATGAAATGTTTCGTATATATTCTCTTCTTTGTAGTTTACTGTTTTAGACTTTACATCCAAGTCTTCAATCTATTTTGAGTTGGGGATTTCGGTATATGGTGTGAGATTGTGGTCTAGTTTCATTTTCTTGCATGTAGTTGTCCAGTTTCCCCAACACCACTTGTTGAAGAGGATTTCCTTGTTCTGGTGTATAATTTTGACTCCTTTGTCCTAGATTAACTTGCATATATATGTGAGTTTATTTCTGGTCATGCAAATCCATTCTGTTGGTCTGTGTGCTTTTGTTCCTGCACCAGGCTGTATTAAATGTGCCTCTGCTCAAGCAGGGAAAGGGAGGGAGAGGCATAGAGTAGAGAAAAGGTGGGGAAGAGAGCACAGCATGGTAGAGGACTGTAAGCAGTGGGAAAACAATAGTGGTCACACCTGAGGGAAGAAATCCTATATCGTGAAAAAATAAACAAGATTGCTTAAAGCACAACAAAAAAATACATTTAAAAAAAACTAAATGTCTACTTGAAAAATATTTGATCTCTGGTGGTAATATCATACTGATAGTTTCATAATTAATATATAAAAATGTGAAACTCAAATTTATTGGTGACAAAAGGACCGGTGTATAAATACTATTCATTAAAAAATTGTGATACTCACGAAGGGTCGTTAATGACTTTCTTCAATGCGTTGAGCAAGTCTGTACTTGACAGTTTGTCAAAGTCCACTGTGACAGCTGCCCCCTTTGCTATCATATGAGCAATATTATCAGGTTGATCTGCAAACAGGGGAATGCCCACCATCGGGACACCATGGTAGATCGCCTCATAGATGCCATTGGTTCCACCATGGGTTATGAAGGCTTTGGTTTTAGGATGACCTAAAATTGAGCACAGATTTCAGAATATTATTAACTACAAGTCTGAGAGATAAAGTGAGATTATGGTAATATATGGCACTGAAAGTTTCATGATAGTGTAGATAACAGATTACATATAAAATTCATGAAGGTTTTCAGATCTCAGAGCAAGAAGCATTTTTACCTTTCAGAGAAGTAAATTAGCAATGTTGTATGATTGTGGGTGAACAAATTTGGCATTGAACACATTCATAAGAACAACGGGGATTAAAAAAATAGCCTGTGAGAAATAAAGAACTAAAGATGACATATTAGGACATAGTCCATGAAACAAAGAGTGAAATCACTAGTTCAAATATGCAGACATCAAGTTTGCAGGAAGTTTGACTCTGGTGACACTGGAGTCATCAGAAGAAAAGATGACAATGAGATATTTTAATGCTATGGTTATTTCCTATAAAAATTAGAGAATTTTTAAAATCTAATTTCCTTTAGAGTCACTGGTAATAAAAGAGGTACTGTTGTTTTTCATTGTCACTTAATACTGGTATAGAAGGGAAAAGGTAGAAATAAGGTGGGAGAACTAGGCGGCAGATAATCCAGGTGAAAAACATACTGGTTTCCAGTGGCAATGAGGGGAGGGAGGAAGGCAGGGGTAGAAAAGGATGGGGGTGTGTTGGTGGGGGTGAGTGAAGCATGTGCATATAAGCAGGTGGGAGAATCTATCCCCCAAATTGTACGAAGTGTAAACAGCTGACAAATTACTAAAATTTGAGTGAAAAAATGAATAATCCAGGGTCTCCCCTTGTGGCGCAGCAGTTGAGCACTGGGCTGCGAAGCTGCCTGCAGCCTCTGCAGCACCGGTTTGATCCCCGGCCGCCGGCGAGGGTCACACATGGCGCTCAGACCTCTCCTGCCTGGCCCGCTGCTCTCCTAGCAGTGTATTTTGTCGGTCTGCCTGTTCTGTTCCCTGCTCTGGCTCTGGTAAATTCTCTCACCCTCCTGCACTTCTGACGATACCCAGTGCTTGTATAAATAAATGAATAAATATTAAAAAAAGAAAAGGAAAAAAATGAATAATCCTCATAGTTTTTATAAAATTCTCTCTGAGAATTACACTTGAAATAAAGATATTTTGATTATGGCCATAAGAAATGAATTTTATGTTTGAAATGAAATTTATGTTTATCATAAATGAAATTTATGTTAATCATAAATTTCCAACAGTTAGATCTTATTGTTTTCCACGTAAGACTGCAATATAAAAATAAAGCACTTAAATTTTATATTCATGTTATGCAATAACAATGTTCCATTATTTCTTTCCTTGTGAAAAAGCACTCTGCTTGTAGCTACCCTTATTTCAGTGTTTGCTTTCCAGAGTCTTACCAAGAAGGTCATTCTGAGGGATCCACTTATACAGTTGCGTATTTGCCCCTAAGGTATCTGGCCTCTTGCCATCAAATCTCCATAAAACCTGTTAAGGTAAAGAAAATATCTTATTTCAGTAGTCAGATTTCAATATTAGAGCATGTTTGAATTCTGCAGAAATAAGGAATAATCTAGTTAGGTGCATTTCTCAAGGTATGCAATAGGAAAAGAGGCATTAAATATGAGTATACTATTAAAACTGGAATAATATAAACCACATTGGCATTAATATTCATTCAAGAATGGATACAATCATGATGTTTCACACATTGTGGTGTCTGTATTAGACAAATATTTGTCTATATTGGATCAATTCAAGTATTTTAGAGATATTTAGTCAGTATAATTTTAGGGCAGAAAGAGCAGGACATTGCTACAATCTTCACACTTACTTGTTTTTATCTATTTATTATATAATTGTCATCTTCCAGTGTGGCATTTCAGTATTTCTTTCTTCTGTGGGTCACAGAATGAAGTTTACTTATGTCTACTTGTTCCATAAGTTATTTTATGGCACTTTACATCTTTTTATATGCAAAAGGCTAATTTATCCACTCTACTTATTCAGAGAACTAAATAATTCTGTGTATTACAAATTTTCTCTGGTAGAAAATACAGTAACTTATTTTTGGTACCGATAATAAGAAAAATTTCAAGAGGTAATATTTCACTCTAACTTAGAGTGTTATTTCTGCTTTCAGTTTGGAAATTCTTAAATGGAGAAAAGAGGAGCCTGCTGGCTATATTAAATAACAGCAGAGATGGTGAAATAAACCAAAATTGTGAAATATTAAATTTTTTTTTTTTACTGGTTGTTAATATATCAGTGAGGCCTACATGGCATCAACAACATTGATTAACATGAGACCTATAACTCAGGATTTCCACCGCTATTAACAGTGATTCTGATTTTGGAATTCCCCAGCCAAACTCTTAACTTGCATTATACTTTACAAGTGTTTTACATAGTTTTGCTATGCATTTTTAAAGCAACTTCAGATTCTGGCAAAAATTTAGCTCAGGCACTAAGTAGAAGTTGTTCCAGTAGAAAACTAACAATACTCCACAGAGACACAGAGAATGAGGTGTGTTCTATAAAATGGAAAGGAAATTACTTGTATGTCTCACGAGTAGATGTACCATTTTTCCTGCCCAGGTGATGTAGGGTTCACCTTATAATATCCTCTTCATATTCTTAGTCACTGTGTCTGGCTAGAGTATATGTGGAAATAGCTTGTGAAGCCTGGCCATTGTTCATCTGAATAGTACCATGACCAGTACCCCAAACAGGCTAGTTCCAAAAGTTTTAGGGGAAAGATGCCTGAATTACTGAGAAGCCCAAATTGCATGATGCCTTCAAACTTTATTGCTTTTCTGCTTCAGGTTGCAGTTAAAATTTAATCCTTTCTGATAACATCGGTTATGTACCCTGCACTCAGAATTCTTGCAAAAGTAACAAATGACAGTGTAGAATTTCTGTTTCCAATATCTTCACACAATACCATTATAATAGCAAATCTTCACTCTGTGCCTCTTACCTACATTTAATTTCAATCCTAACAGTAATGCCACATGAAACATACTTCTTACTGTGTTAACACCTGCCATGTATATTTTGGTTTGAGCTTATGTCAGCAAGAAAGCAGAGTTATCTTCATAATTTACCATTCATGCATAAATCCACATCCACTGCAGAGTTAATGGTCACATTTAGTTGTCCAATATTAAGATACTTTATCTAACCTTTTGTGGAATCTGGGCCAGGGCCGATGCAATTGCATTCGCTCTTTCTTCTGGCATGTTACAGACCATTGAGCCCAGAGTAAACACCACAATACCATTTTCTCCAGAGCTCTGTGCAAACTCTTCCATTTCCTGTGAAGGAAAAATTTGCTGCATCACAAAAGAGCAACAGCACAGCAACCGTACTAGAAGGATTGCTCAAATAGCTAAGGAGAGACCATCATGGACTTTAGGAATTACTAGAACAGTGCCTTTTACAAAAAGCGGCAAAGTATAAATAACATAACATTTACTTTTTGATAATATCTAAGATTTTAGTTTAGTGGTGTAAGTATATTCCCATGGTTGTACAATCTGCAGACATTTTTCCTCTTGCAAAACTGAAATTCTCTAGCCATTACATAATAGATCTCCCTTTGACCCTTTACCAGCCGCTGGTAACCATCACTGTACTCTTTTTCTATGGATTTGTTTCCTCTAGAGTTCATATAATTGGAATCATTTAAGTAATTGTCATATTGTAAATGGCCCATTTCACTCAGCATTGTATGCTCAAAGTTCATAGAACCTTGTGTGTGAACAGCATTATGTTTGTTGACTCAGGACTTTGTATACTTGGGTTGTTTCCACTGACTGCTGTGAATAGAGTTGCTATGAGGATGGATGTGCAGCAACCTAATCGAGATCTTGCTTTGAATTAAGTACTTTGATGTATACCCAAAAGTGGCGTTGCTGGGCCATATGGTAGTTCTATTTTCAGTTTGGAGGAACCCTCACTTGTTATTACTAGTACGAGTAATTTATGAGGGGCAGCACACAGCAGTGAAGAGGATAAGCTGTTAGTCAATATAGACCCAGGCTCTTCATTCACACCATTAGAATTGCTAATGTAGATTCTGGAAAGAAGACACACAGCAAGATATTAACTCTGTAATTCCTTATCAATATCAGTGAACTAATCACTTGTATTTATTCTAAATTCATTTCCTAGGGAATTAGTTTATTTGGATTTTTGATATTTTATTTCCCTATATGAGCAATAAGAATGTTAATTATATGCATGACTGTATATGTCTTTCTGTCCTATATCCCTTCAATCTTTTCCATAAATTTTGTCATATTTTCCCCAATACTGCACCACAATAATTTCTTTTCTTTTTTTTTGTTTTTTGTTTAAATATTTATTTGTTTATTTATTTATACAAGAACTGGGGTACAGGCCAGATGTGCGGGAGGGTGAGAGGATTCACCAGAGCCAGAGGGGGGAACAGAACAGGCAGACTGATGAAGTACACTGCTGAGGGGAGCAGCAGGCATGACAGGAGAGGTCTGCTACACCATGTGGGACCCTCGCTGGCCACCCAGGATTGAACCATCGCTGCAGAGGCTGCTGACAGCTTCACAGTGCGCCACTCAATCCCCTGTGCTACGAGGGGAGGCCCCTAAATAATTTCTTAATGTTTGACCATTAGTAACTGCAAATATTCAGAACTCTGGTTTTCCAAGAAATAATCATTGAGAGTCTTGTGTATCATCCAGAATGATATATGTAAAGTTATCATCCAAGTGTCTGTATTAACCAGTCTTTTTTACTTATAACACCTTTACTCTGAATTCATATTGTAAAGTTGATGTGTCATTAGAATGTGTAGTGTGTAACTAGCTGTAAGTAACTCTCCTCATTCCACTGGAAGTACATTAATGACAGTGTGAGAGTTACAGAAAGTCTGAAAAAAAGAAGGGAATGGAGTTATCACACGTCAGGACTTCAAACTATACTACAAAGCCATAATCATCAAAAATGCATGGTATTGGAACAAGAACAGACACACAGACCAACGGAATCAAATAGAAAATCCAAAAACAAACCCACAGATTTATGGTCAACTAATCTTTGACAAAGGAGCAAAGAATATGCATTGGAGCAAAGAAAGTTTGTTCAATAAATGGTGCTGGGAAAACTGGGTCGCTACATGCAAAAGAATGAAGCTTGACTACTACCTCACACCATACACAAAAACCAACTCAAAATGGATTAAAGAACTAGACATAAGACCTGAAACCATAAAATATATAGAAGGAAATATAGGCGAAACACTACGTGATATGCACATCAAAGACATCTTTACAGACACATCACCCAAAGCAGTGATAGTAAGGCAAAGATACACAGCTGGGACTACATCAAATTAAAGAACTTCTGCACAGCAAAAGAGACAATAACCAAAACAAAGAGAAACCCCACCGACTGGGAGAACATTTTTGCACACAAACTAACATTAAAGGAATGATCACAAAAATCTGCAAAGAGATGATGACACTCAACAAAAACAAAGAAAATAATCCAGTCAAAAAATGGGCAGAAGTGCTAAAAAGAAACTTCACCCAAGAGGAAATGCAAATGGCCAAAAGGCATATGAAAAAATGTTCAACATCACTTGTAATCAGGGAAATGCAAATCAAAACTACAATGAGACACCATCTTACACCAGTGAGAATGGCACATATTAAAAAATCTAGCAACAACAAATGTTGGCGAGGTTGTGGAGAAAAAGGAACTCTTCTGCACTGTTGGTGGGAGTGCAAACTGGTCCAACCACTACGGAGAGCTGTGTGGAGATTTCTGGACCTACTAAACATAGAGCTTCCATATGATCCAGCAATTCCACTCCTAGGTATTTACCCAAATGACACAGAAACAGTAATTTCAAAGGGTACCTGCACCCCTGTGTTTATAGCAGCACTATTTACAAAGCTAAGCTATGGAAACAACCCAAATGCTCAAAATAGATGACTGGATCAAGAAGATGTGGTACATATACACCATGTAATATTATTCAGCAGTCAAAAAAGATAAACACATGCAGTTTGCAGCAACATGGATGGAGCTAGAAGGGATCATGCTCAGCGAAATAAGTCAGAAAAAGAAAATACCGGATGGTCTCACTCATAGCAGGAATTTAGAAAACTTAAATAGGAGATCAGGAAAAAGACTAATCAATACAAAGTAAAAATCAAAATCAAGAAGCAACTATAAACCAGAGACACACTACGGTGGAGGGGAGAAGGGATGGAGGGGATAGGAAGGACTAGTGTCGAAGTAAGGGGGGGTGCAATTGTATGGGGAATATAACCAAAATGAAAAGCATACATTGTGCAAAGATGAAAAAAGATGTAAGAATTATATAAAATAAGGTATTTAAATTAATAAATTAATAATATTAATTTTATATATTAAATTAATAATAAAAAATTAATATAAAAAAGAGCAAGGGGGAAAGGAAATAACTAATGGTGTGGGAAAATGGACAGCAATATGCAGAAGAATGAATCCATGCCAATATCTTAGGCCATATACAAAATTTCATTCAAGATAGTAAATATATAAGAAATGAAACCATATGATACATAGAAAACAAACAAATTATAATCTCTCTGACATTGACCTCAGTGATGTCTTTATGGATTTGTCTCCTATAACAAAGGACTCAAAAAAGAATATTAACAAATGGACTATATAGATCTAAAATCTTCTATGGCAAAATGAAAAAGAAAACCATTATTATATTCAAGCTATTTGTAAACTATATATCAGACAAGGGATTGATGTCCTAAACATAACTGACTCAAACAAAAAAAAGGACACAACTTGATTAAAAAAGGACAGCAAATTGAGCGTCTCCTATGTGGAAGAATCCTTACTGAATTTTGCAAAAAAAAACAAACCATGAATGGCACCTTTCTAAGCTTAAGGAGGTCTCAATTTGAAGGAGGAGGTAACATATTCCTATGTAAGTATCAAGTAAGAGTCAGTTTAACAAAGATAAAACTTGCAATTACAGATGTTCTTTAATCAGCATTCATGAATGGGCTGGAGTGCATACACACAAACACACACACACACACAAATTCTCATTTGTGAAGTGATGAATGTGTTAATTAGCACATAAGGGAAACCTCTTACAATATATATGTAAGCTAAGTAATAATGGTTTATACTTTAAAAGTCTTACAGTTTTACATATACTTCATACCACAATAAAGTTGAAAAATGAAGTTTTGTTGAAGGAAAATTATACATCAGGCTCTAGAGCGTATGAAAGATTCTTTACATAGTTAATATTTGTAATTCAATTTGGTGAGAGTATAAGCCTTGAATATTATCGTCATTTTATGTTGCTACTCAAGCAAACAGGATGTCGAAAAGTTCATAAAATTATTTCGTAAAGGATGTTTGTTTTTAAATTTTGCCTGAAATGATATCAATTTAGAATGTATTAGCTTTTGTTTTCCTTCATAAAGAATATCATCTTTACGCTAACATATTTCTTTTTCAATTTTATACTAAGGGCAGTTTTCAGATACTAGATGGTAGAAATTATCCAGTGTTGAACAAAAATGCAGAATTGATGGTCTTTCTTATATATGCAGTGTGCCTTTTCTCTGTGCTTATTTTGTCAGCCATCGTTCTGTAAGTCTTGGACAAGATTTTGTACAGACTTGTGGTGTGGCAAGAAAGACCTGTTTAGTAGGTGCTCTAAGATGTCAATCTCTTGAATATCAAATGAGCAGTTGCTACAGTGACAGCGGGAAATAAAATAGGGTTGGCTGCAAATATTGTTGGGATGGAAATTTTTCTTTTTCAGGAGTGATGTTCCTTGTAATATCAAATATTAGTGAAGAGCTTCAAAGCAAGAAAAAGCAAAACAAAGTGTACCAGTTTACCTTAGGCAGGGGTTTGGCAGGTTTGCAGTGGAGTCCTCCAACAAACTCAAAATTTGGTAAGAATGGGCGAGGAAACTCAAAATCCCAGTAGGTTCGAATGAGCCACATTTCAGCTTTCCCCATGGTCTCAGCTAATGTAGTGGGTCTCCCTGGAAGGGAAATAAACAAAGGTAAAGGAAATGAGTATATTTTAATTTAAATACCTGGTAAGTTTCTGAAAGGGGCTTGGAATGGTGTAGACAAAGACGTGAAACTGTTTGTGGTCTGATAATACCAGTATATGTACCATGTGTGTAGTATAGGAAAGCTACATATGATAAAAATTTAATATATAAAAATGTACTTGTTATGCCTATGTAAATATGTATAGATTACATATAAGCTTAAGATACTTTTGTGCAAAATAAATGGACACTGTTATTTTATATGTATTCTATTTAACAAACTTATATAAGGTCAATTAAATGGTCAAGGGCCTAGAAAGTCTGTGCCCCTGAATGTGTCCATCAGCAAGTACAGGATTTCATAGGGGCCTTACTTCTCCCAGAGGAATTCAGGTTGCTTCACCCTCTGGCAAGACTGAGTGGAGGTCCTTCCAAAGACATACAGAGAGTTATGAACCTTTTTATGCATTTCTCAAATACACTGTCAAGGTGTATATGTTGATATATCAGGACCATTTTTGGTGCACTCTTTTTGGGATTTTTGTTTCTGGATAAATGGATTTTGTTGTTGGAACAATTTGTATGTCAACACTTTTATCTCTCGTATTACATTAGCACATTCATGAGCACAAATGATTACTCAACCTAAATAAACATGGAATTAAGCTTGCAGTTGTTTAATTTGTAAAGCTGCATATGTAGCAGAGGTAAAATGTACTTTATTATTTGAGCTCCATATCGATTAACAAATGGAAGCACTTTTCCTTGTAAGTTGAGTTTCTACAGTTAGAAACATTTTTCCTTGAATCAGTTTTCCCTATTAAGCTGTTCATTTTGATTTATTGTACTTACTACTGTATTTGGCTCATGTTAGAATTTTAATGACATTTTTCAAAGAATTAATGATAACAGCAAATCAAAACTGGAAATTTTTAAGATATATGGAAAAATAAGTGGTGATCTTAATATTGTTCACTGTCTTCGATGAGAAGCACAGTTCTCAAAAAGGCTAGAAACTTCTATCTCCTTGCCACAGCCAGATTTTAAGCTTTCGATGGGATGATTTGTAAGCACCTAGAATGTGTAGTAATTGCAAAAATTCAAATTATAGGCCTGAGTTTTTGATAGTGCCACTATTTCTTTATTGTTAAAAACAGTTCTCCAGAATATATGGGAAAAGAGCTGATTTTTCATATAAATAGACTGAGAAAAAAATCAGAAGAAACAGTCTCTTCTATACTCCATGGAATGCTTGCCAGAAATATGTAACATCTACTGTCTGTTTTGATTAGTTAATAAAATTTCTAATGTCTTTCTCTATGATGAATAATAGTGTATTTCATGAATATGTAGGATAAAAAGGTACAACATAGAGGATTTTTATTAGTAGTGAAACTACTTTGTATTTTATAATAAAGGTCAATACATATTATTAGAAGTTGTCAAAATCCATAGTATGTACAACACCATTACAGAGGAAGGTGAAGTTTAAATGATGTGGTGTATAGGATTATCAGCTGTAAAAGTGAACCACTTCTCTTGAAATGTTGATAATGGGGAACTACTCATCAATGCATGCAGAGATTATATGCAAAATGTGCAATCAATATTGCTGTGGACTTAAAAATTCTGTTTAAAATGAGCAAGGTTTCAAAGAGATAAGCAAGACTGGATATGATATGGCAAGAAATACTCAGTATTTAGTTTGAGTTTCTTGAATCCCTTAGGTGTCTTACAATAATCATGGAACACAGGGTTCCAATTTATCCTGTAATATAAACTTTTCCATAATAGTTTTGAGATTGAGTGATCATTCTTATTAACAATCATCACTTCACTCATAATGGACAAATCCCTTTGACCATATAATTATAAAAATTACCTTCCAAGATACTGGAAGGTAACACATAACTCTACCAACTAAAAACATGACTTACCCAGTATTTCACTGTAAAACTCATTCCACTTCCTGTGATTTATTGTTTGGAACCAAAAGTCAAAGTAGAGCATATATATCATATTTTTTACTCTTTCCATGAATGTCATTTGATCACTTAATTCTGACAAAACAACAGGTGCATAGGAAGGTGGGATTGGAAGTTTTCCAACATGCTTTTCAAATTCATATCCAGGTGTGAAGCGTAGAGTATACACAAAAGGTACTCTAAGCATCTCTGCCAGCAGATCACCACAGGGTCCTACAGGATCTGCAAGAATGAGATCAAATCTTGATTCTTGGAGTTTTTTCATTAGTTTCTTGTTCTTGACTGCATCTGCACAAAACTGTTGAATAACATCAAAATAACTCCAAAGGATATTTTGTACTTTTGCAAAGTATGACCAAAAGGAGTCTTTAGGCAGATCATATATCCAAGCATCCAGTATAGCTTTGAAAGCACTTTCAAAATCATTTTTAGAGATAGATGTAGGAAAAATCTCAAATTTAATGGCAGATGGTTGGTTGGGATCAATAAGAATGGAAGCTGAAGATGTCAGAACAACCACTTCGTGACCTCTCTCAACAAGTTCATCCAGGATTGTTTTTATATTCATCCAATGGCTGTATTCAGTGGGCCACACCAGCACCTTTCCACAACTCCCAGAGCTAAAGTAACAAGCCAGTTGAAGCAGAAGGAGAGCTGAAGTCCATTTCATAGACATTCTGGTGAAATGTGAAGCTGCTTTTAAAATTGTTTTCTCCTTTTGGCATTGCTCACATTTATATGCTGGAGAAATCAACCAGAAAGTTAAACTATAACTGCCACACTCAAAGTCATCATATGTTAACAATCAGGCTATTGGAGTGGCATGTGAAGAAAGCAAAAGCACATGACCTTGTTCGTAGACAAATAGGTCCAATTTCTCTAGTTAATGACCTTATAAGTGTAAATCACCTAAAATACACAGTATATTTTAGAAGCGTATCAAGAACAATGGAAAGGGAGTGATGACTGGCTGCCTTCTGCTGCCAGAAGAAATAAAGAGAAAACTCTTGTGCAACCAATTCCAATTGACTTGGAATCATTGTTTAAGAGATAGTTTTGTTTGGTTTTATAAAAGCTTTCTTAATATTTAATTCTAATACCACTTATTTGCTGATTTAAAATGTAGAATTCAGTCCTTTGTAGTATATGCAGAGAATTTTGCAGCTTCCATGATATTAAATTCAGAGAATTTTATCATTCCGAAAAGAAGCCTTTATGCCTTGGCTGGATCTGCCTAATTTCTGTGTCTCTCCTATTCTAGCCAAGAATCATGTGGTTTTGTCTCTATAGATTTGCGTGATCTGAACAATTTCTCTAAATGGTATCACGCAGGGCCTCCCTGGTGGCGCAGGCCTTGAGCGCCACACTGTGAAGCAGTCCGCAGCCTCTGCAGTGTGTGTTGGATCCCGGCCCGCCATCGAGGGTCCCACGTGGCGAGGCCGACCCCTCCTGTGTCGCCCGCTGCTCCCCTCAGCAGTGTATGTCTTCAGTCTGCCTGTTCTATTCCTGCTCTGTGTCCGGTGAATCCTCTCACCCTCCCGTGCATCTGGCCTGTACCCAGGTTCTTGTATAAAAATAAATAATCTAAAAAAAACCCAAAAACATTAAATGGAATCATGCAATATATGTTCTTTTGACAAGATAACCTATTAGCTTGGATCATATACAATGTTGCAACTCAATGTTACCTAAAAATAAACAAACAAATAAATAAATAAATGTCTGTTATGAAATTTCAGAGAATATTAGCTTTTTTTGGTGCTTCTTAACAGTTGCTTTCACATTGGAATTTAGTTATCCATAAATACTTCTTAAGAGGAGAGGCAATGTAGGGTAAATTTATTATAAATGAAACATTTATAATGATATAACCATTTATTTATTTAAATTACCTTGTAGTTTTTATTACTAAGTTGTAATACTTCTTTATTTGTCCTAGATAGAAGTTCCTTAACGGGGCATCCCCTGGTGGCCCAGGCGGTTGAGCACCACACTGTGAATCTGCCCACAGCCTCTGCAGTGGTGGTTCCATCCCGCCCTGACGCGATGGTCCCACATGGTGCAGCAGACCCCTCCTGTCTCACCCACTGCTCCCCTCAACAGTGTATTCCGTCAGTCTGCCTGTTCTGTTCCCTGCTCTGTCTCTGGTGAATCCTATATGCTCCCGCATATGTGGCCTGTACCCCAGTTCTTGTATAAATAAATAAATATAATCTTTAAAAAAAGAAGTTCTTTAATGATTTCTATTTGTGGGTTTTCTTTACTTTCTTGATGTGTTTTATTGTCATTTGTAAGAAAGCTTTGCCTCTCAATGTCACTAGCGTTGCTAAAACTTTCTTAAGGGAAGTATATCATTTCAGCTGATACAGTTACGTACTTTATCCATTTTTTAGTTAATTTTGGGTTATGGTTGAACAGCAGTGTTCAAAATTGTTCTTGCCTGTGGATATCCAGTTGTCTCCGAGCACCATTTTTTGCAAAGACAATGCTTTTCCTAATGAATTGCTTTGTACTCTTGTCAAAAAAAAAAAAAAAAAAAAGAATCCATTGATCATAAGACTGATTTCTAGACTCTCAGTAGTATTTAAAATTGATCTGTATGTATTTACACATTTTGTTCCCACCAAATACATTCATTGATTTGAAGTTGGTTTACAACCTTGAATTCGTTTAGGGGCTATTGATTCAAGCATCTTCAAATAGATGTTTTCACACCATTCCCTCCACCATAGACCAAACAATCCTGTTGATATAATATGTTCCATTGGACTCCCTACCTTCCAGTTTCACTTCCCTCCATACTCCCTTTCTGGTTGTTTCAGTTTTGCAGTCAGATGGCAAGAGTTTGTTATTGGCTTTGTTTTGTGTTATTCTTCATTTCATTTCTGTATGTTACACTTATAAATGAAACCATCTGCACTTGTCTTTCTCCTGAATCATTTTACTTAGGATTAGGATTATCCTGCTTAGTTCCATCCAAATTGTCACAAATGGCGAAAAATCATTTTGTAATAGCTGATTCAAATTCTGTTGTTTAAGGAAAAGTGGACAAAACTCTCAAGAACAGGGCTTCAGAGATGTTTTGGGGGATTTGTCTACAAAGTCAAGGAAAACAAAGCAAATGTGAAAGAAGGAATTACATCAAACTAAAAGTAACAGAAACTATCAGTAAAACATAATGATACCATACTGAAAGGGAGAAAATATTTGCATGCCATATATCTGAAAAAGGACTAATATTCCAAAGTACGTAAACCACTCCTGCAACTCAATAAAAAGAAAACAATTAACCCAATCCCAAAAAGGGCAGAGAGTTAATTTGCCATTTCTCCAAAGAAGACACAGAAACAGTAAACAGATACATGAAAAATGCTCTTCATTGTTATCATCAGGGAAATGAAAATTAAAATCACACTAGGATACCATCTCACACTTGTGAGAGTGGTCCATAAAAAAATACCAGAAACAACAAGTGAGGAAGAGGATGTGAATTTAAAAAAAAAAAAAAAAAGGAACTCTCATATACAGTTGGTGGAGATGTAGACAGATCCCCCACCTATGGAAAACAACGTGGAGGTTTCTCACTGTATTAAAGTAAGATCTGGTGGTTTCACTACCAGGTAAACTCTTTTCACAGACAGATATGTAATGATAAAATGCCCTTAAGAAAGTTTTAGTAAATCCCAGGGGCATTGAGAGGCAAAGCTTTCTTACAAATGACAATAAAGCCCATGGACATTTGACTAATAATGATATTCCATTCATTGAGCATAGAATCCTACCATTTTGGGTGCCTTATTTCTCTTTCATCAATTCCTTTGAGTTCTTAGTATGCAATTACTTTACTCTGTTAAGCTTTTTCTCTCATATTTTATTCTTTTTTGATGGAGCTGCAAGTGAAACTGCTTTGTTAATTTTTCTTTCTGATTGTTTGTTACTATTGTGTAGAAACAACAAAATTTTGCATATTGGTTTTGACTCAGGCAACTACACTGAATTCATCAATATTTCCTAAAAGCTTTTTATGAATCAGATCATGTTATCTAAAAATCATGACAGATTTACTTCCCCCTGCCAACTTGAATGACTTTGCATTTTTTCCTTGCCTCAATGCTCTGGTTGTGACTTGTAATAACACATTGAATAAAAGTGGCAAGAGAGCATTCTTTTATCGTTCTTCTTCTTAAAAGAAGTTTTCAGTTTTTCACTTTGACTGTGTCCTGCCGTATGACCTTAATTTTGCCACTTTATTGAGAGTGTTTAATCAAGTAGATGTTGAGCTATATCAGGTAATTTTTCTGCACCTAATGAGGTGATCATATGGTTTTTATACATCCATTTGTTGATGGAATATAACATGTTGACTTATTTGCAGATGTTGAGCCATACTTCATCCCTGGAATAACTCCCAGTTGATCATGCTATTTTTAATGTAACTTGTTGGCATTTTCTTTTCGGATATTTCCATCTTTATTCATCAACGACATAGCCTATCATTTCCTCTTTTTGTGGTATCTTTATCTGGTTTTAGTATCAGGGTCATTCTGGTCTCATAAGAAAAGTGTGAGTAGGTTGCTCTAATGTTTGGGAGAATTCACCAGTGAAACTACCTGGCCCTGGACATTGGCTTTTGTGGAGGATTTGTTTACTACTTCGATTTTATTACTAGTATCTGTAAGTTCAGTTTTTTAAAATTACTTGATTAATCAGTTTTGGTTGCTGTGTGAGGTGGGTTTAGTTTTTGCAAACTCCTCTGTTTTTCCTTGAGTGATTGAGAAGACCCCTTTTCTCACCTTGCGGTATGGCAATGTTGGGAGGAGCATGGGATAAAGTAAAAGAAACTCGAAGTCCAAGTAGTGAGAGAGACATCTCAATGAGGTTAGTAAATCTCTCAAAAACAAATCTTGATCTGAGAAATGAAATTAGAAGAAAAAGCCAAGGGTATACAATTTCTTGCAGTAATCAGCTAGAGTAGCCCCATCTGTGAGACAAACCAGCCGAGAACTCAAAGGCAACTAGTCACTTTTAAGCTTTCCTTTTCTTACTAACTTGTGGCAACAAAATAGATATTTTGTGACGACATACATAGGGGTTGGCATCCAGGCCAGCAGGCACCCAGTCACATCCAAGGAGTGGTAATGGACCCAGGTAAGGTCTTGGGATGCTGGCCTCAGGTGTTTGGCTCCCTTATTTCGCAGGACAAACTCGATCCAGAAGACAGCTCTGTCTAGAAGCTTCATTGGCTGATCGTGCTGTATTCTTGATAATTTCATAACATTTTCCTTATGTCTAGGCAGGAGCCATAAACTTATAGATTTTGAAAGTAAGCTAATTTGCCTAAATATGTCTCTTACTGAAAGTTTTTAAATATGATTCAAAGTGTATGTCATGGAATTGAAGTACTGTGCTTTATTTGGTCTCTCTAGATAGCTTATTTTTAATCTGGGAATGTTCTGATTGACAAATATTTCAAAAAATGAAAATACCCAAAAAGGTGCATAGTTAAATATTTTCTATTAAGGAATACACACACACACACACACACACACACATACACATAGGTATATGTAAGATCAAAAAACATTTACATTCATCCTTTTTATTTATAGAAGATTCATCTCATTGTGTGTGAAATGACTACACTAATTTTCTATATCTTTCTATTTTGAGATCTCTATTTCTTATTTTCCATCATGCAATCAGAATGAATTTGAAACAAGTTTGCTATTAGGACACACTTCTGTTCAAAATTTCTATGTCATTTCTCATCACATTTAGAATTAATTCAGATATGGAGTTTGGACTATGGGAACATACATGCTCATTACCTTGGCAAATTGTTGTCTCCTGTTTCACTTTCCCAGATTTCAAACTCTCCCAGATTGCAAAAGTACTGTAATCAAAACGGTATGATATTGCAATAAAAATAGAAAAATGAGAAATGACATTGAATTGGTAGTCCAGAAATAAAGCCACACTTATTTCAACAGTTAATCTATTACAGAGGAGCCACAAGTGCGCAATGGAGAAAGAAGAGTCTCTTTAACAAACGGTTTGGGTAAAACTAGATGACCAAACCCAAGACACTGAATGGAGAACACTATCTCAACCATGCAGAAGAATGAGCAGATAAAGCCATACACAGTAGTAGGATATGAGACCTGAAAACTACTAATAAATAAACAAAAAATCAAGCAAAGCACTCACTACATCAGATTCAATGATGCCTTTGGGGATAGAAATGCAAAATGAGGGAAGAACAAGCAGAACTAAGCAACTGGATACTATCAAACTAAATAGTTTCTGCACGGGGAAGGAAATAATCATTAAAATGAAAAGATACCTTAAGAATTGGTGAAAATAATTGTCCATAATATATCTGACAAAATGCTAAAAACGAAGATCTACAAGGGACATACACAAATCAACAGAGGGAAATCAAATAAACCAATCAAAATGGACATTGAAGCTAAATAAATATGTCTCCAAAGACAACATACAAATGCCCAACAAACACATAAACATGTTCACTAAAGCTTATTAGGAAAATAATTAAAACCACAATGACATACTTGCTCATATCTAGAACAGTAACCCATATCAAAATCATCAGAAACAATAAGCTATGGCAATAATGTGGGGTAAAGAACTCCTCTACATCATCGGTGGGGATGTAGCATGGTCCAGTTGATGGCACATAGAATGGAGATTACTCCAAATATTAAAATTCATTTACCATATGACCCAGTGATTCCTTTCCTAGGGATCAACTTGAAAAACACAAAACAGTAATCCAGGGTGCTAAATGCACTCCTATGTTCTTGTGCCAGTGTTCACAAAAGTTAAATTTTCGTGATAAATTAAGTTTGCTTTCAAATTCGTGATTTTCAATTATTTGACAGATGCCTTGTTGTGAGGTTACCTGGTCAAATGTCAGATGAAAGTTTCATCTTTTGATACCCCTTTGACTCTTCCAGAAGGGCTGGACTCGTTTGCAATCCCACTGGAGAGTCCCAGGGTTCCCTTTTGCCCACCTCCTTGTCAGCACCTATCCTTTCTCCTCTTTCAATATGGCCATTCTCACAGGTATGAGATAGTAATTCATTGTGGTGTTTATTTGTATTTCTCTAATAATACTTGATGGTGAACATTACCCCTGTGCTTTTTTGCAGCCTTTATGTTTCCTTGGAGCGGTGTCCGTTAAGTTCTTTGGGCAATCTTTTGATTGGATTTTTGTTTTGTTTTTGTAGAATTTTGTGTTCTTTGTATATCTTTGACATCAGTCCTTTGTCTGATGTATGGTATGCAAGTATTCTTTCCCATTCAGTAGGGTTTCTTTCTGTTTTAGTTTTGGTTTCTTTCACTGTACGGAAGTTTTATAGTTTGACGTAGTCCTGCCTGTTTATTGTGACTGCACCCACTGGGAAAAATCCTATATTGTGAAAAATCACCAAGCATTTTTAGAACATAAAAAAATAATAAACTTTAAAAAACAATAAATGTTTAATTGAAAGATATTGGATCTCTGGGGGCAATATCATGCTAATAGTTTCATAAGTAATATCTAAAAATATGAAATTCATATTTATCAGTGACAAAAGACCTATGCATAACTACTATCTATTAAAACTATGTGACAGTCATGAAGGGTCATTAATGACTTTCTTCAATGCAGAAAGCAAGTCTGTTCTTGACATTGTTTCAAAGTCCAATCTGACAGCTGCTCCCTTTGCCTTCATATGAGCAATATTATCAGGTTGATCTGCAAACAGGGCAATGCCCACCATTGGGATGCCATGGTAGATTGCCTCATAGACTCCATTGGTTTACCATGAGTTATGAAAGCTTGGGTGTTATATGACTTAAGATTTAGAATGGATTTCAGAATATCATTAACTTCTTATCTGCCAGCTAAAATGAGATTATGGCAACACAAGAAACTGAGAGTGTCATTGTGTTGTGGATAACAGATTACATATAAAATTCATTGCAGTTTTTCAGATCTTGAGCAAGAAGTATTTCTTTTGCTTTCTAGAGAGGTAAATTAACATCATTGTGTGATTTTTAGGTTGAAAATTAATACAAGTTTCTCTGGTGAAAAAATTCATAAAATTGTCATAGGTAAAAAGAGTCTCTGAAAAATTAAGAATTTAAGATGACATGTTAGAAAACAACCCATCAAACTGAAGTCACAGATTCTAACACAGCAGAGGGCAGGCCTTCAGGAATTCGACAATGGTGGCACTGGAATCATCAGAAGAAAAAATGGCCTGAGATGTATTTTCTTTTAGGGTCATTGGTCATCAAAGAGGGACTGTTATTTTTTTCATTATCAGTGAATGCTGCTATAGAAGGGAAAAGGTAGAAATGAGGAGGGTGTATTGAGAGGCAGATAGTCCAGGGGAAAAACATACTAGTTTCCTGTGCAAATGGTGGAAGAGAGCATGGAGGGGATAGGATGTGGGAAGGGAATTGTTGGTGGAGGCGAGTGAAGCAGATGCACAAATGAAGGTATAAGAATATTTGCTCCAAAAGGTATAGATGTGTAATCAGCTGACAAATTACTAAAATTTTAGGAAAAATTGAGAAAATCCACATTGTGGTTGAAAAATTCTCTATGGGAGGTAATTATACTTGAAATAAAGAGATTGTTATTCTGATCATAATGAAAGCAACTGTTTATACTAATTTGCTAACTAACTGCTACATCTTATCCTTTTCTACAAAGGACTGCAGCATAAACACAAGCAAGTTAAATTTTACCTTCCAAGTTATGGAATAATAAATGTTGACTATATTTCCTTGTGAAATATATCACTCTGGTGGTAGTTACTCTTATTTCAGTGTTTGGTTTTTAGAGTCTTGCCAAGGTCATTCTGAGGGATCCATTTATACAGTTGAGTGTTTGCCTCTAAGGTATCTGGCCTCTTGCCATCAAATCTCCATAGAACCTGTTAGAGAAAAGAAAAGGTCTTATGGCATTAGTCAAATTTCATCGTTAGAGCATGCTTGAATTCTACAGAACTAAAGGAATAATCTAGTTAGGTACATTTCTCAGAGAATAGATAATGAGGACTGGGGGTATCAAATATTTGTGCTTTTACATCTGCAATGACATCAAGAGAAATTTGTGTATTTCTTCTGTGTTGATTCAAACATGATGTAATCATGATATTTCACACTTTGCCTATATGAATAATTGTCTATAGTAGACAAATTAAATTTTCAATGACCAATTCAAATTTTTAGAAATTTTTAGTCAGATAATTTTAGGGCTGAAAGAATAGAACATTGCTATAAATTTCAGATTTATTTGTTTTATGTATTTATTATATACATGTCATCTTCCAATGTGGCATTACAGTATTTCTTTCTTCAAAGTGTGACAGAATGGAATTTATATATACCTACTTCTTCCATAAGTTATTTTTAGCTCTTCATATCTTTTCATTTGCAAAACGTTTATCTACTCAACAGTTCTAGAAATATAAATAATTCAGTGTATTGACATTTTTAATAATACAAATTATCTCTGCTAGAAATTGCAGTAACTTATTTCTTGATATTAATTCTAAGCACACTTGTAAGAAAAATTTAAGAGGTAATTTTTTACACTAACCTAGAGTGTTATTTCTGCATTCAGCTTGGAAATTCTTAAATGGAGAAAAGAGGATTCTGCTGGCTATAAACAACAGCAGAGATGATGAAATGAACCAAAATTGTGATATATCAAATTTTTATTCTACTGGTTGTTAATACGTAAGTGAGGCTACACAAGGCATCAACAGCATTGATTACCATGAGACCTACAACACAGGATTTCCATGTCCACTAACAATGATTCTGATTTTGGAATTCTCCAACAAAACTTATAATCTGGAGTATAATTTCCATGTGTTTTACTTAGTTTTGCTATGTGATGTTAAAACAAATCAGTATCCAGCAAAAATTTTTCTCAGATGATAAGTAGAAACTGTTCCAGTTAGAAAACTAACAAGTACTCCACAAAGACAGGGAGGATGAGGTTTGTTCTATAAAATGGGAAGCAATTATTTGTATGTCTCATCAATAGAGGTGCATATGATATTTTTTCTAACTCAGGTGATTTCAGGTTCACTCCTTGTAATCCTCTCTTTTCTTACTCATATTTTAGTCATTGTGTTTGGCTCAGGTACATGGAAACAGCTCGGTAAAGCCTGGCCATTCTTTATCTGAATAGTAAGCTGAACAGTAAACTGAACTCACCAGGCTAGTTCCAAAAGTTTTAGAGGAGAGAGGCGTGGATTACTGACAAGCCAATATTGCATGATATCTTCAAACTTTATCACTTTCTGCTTAAGGTTACAGTTAACATTTATCCTTTGATGACATCTGTACTGTGGCATGTACTATGCCCTCAGCATTCTTGCATGGAAAGAGAAGAAAGGACAGAGCAGAATTTTGTTTCAGATACTTCCCCAAATACCATTACAATAGCAAATCTACACTTTGTGCCCCTTAACTATATTTAATTTCAATTACAAAGTTAATGCCAGGTGATTATCATAAAAATACCCTTCTTACTGCTTTAATCCTTGTCATGTATATTTTGGTTTGAGCTTATGGGGGAGATAAAGCAGAACCATCTTTATAATTTGCCATGCATGCATAAATCCACATCTACTGCAGAGTTAATGGTCACATTTAGTTGTTGTCCACTATGAAGATACTTTATTTAACCTTTTGTGGTATCTGCCTATGCAATCGCATTTGCTCTTTCTTCTGGCATGTTACTGACCATTGAGCCCAGAGTAAACACCACAATATCATTTTCTCCAGAGTTCTGTGCAAACTGTTCCCCTTCCTGTAAAGGAAAATTTGCTCCATCACAAAAGAGCAACAGCACAATAAACAGTACTAACAAGATTGTTTAAAACTAAAAAGAGATCATCAGGATTAGGAATTATTAGAATAGTGGCTTTTACAAAAAGTGGCAAAATAAAATCACACAACATTTACTTTTTAGCAATTTGCAAATGTAGGGGTAAGTATATTCCTGCTGTTTTGCAAACAATCTTCAGAATTTTTTGTCTTACAAAACTGAAATTCTCTAACAATTACACAATAATTCTTCCTTTTCCCTTCACCGGTCCCTGGCAACCATCATTCTACTTATTTCTATGAATTTGCTTGTTTTCATTCTAGTGTTTTGTTCTGTTTATATAACTAAATATAAGTATATAATGTGTATTCATAAAATTGCAATCTTAAAATACATTTCTTTCCTTCCAACAAATGAAATTTTCATGTTAGGGTTTTTTTTTTTTTTTTTTTTTTTTTGGGATCCTCGCTTGCGGCCAGGAAACCAACCAGTGCTGCAGAGGCTGCAAGCAGCCTCTCAGCACAGCGCTCAACCACTGCGCCACCATGGGAGGCCCTTTTCATGTTAGTTTTAATATATATATATAGATCTTTTAATGACTCCCTAGTTTTGGAAATTTAGAATAGAACCAACATTTTCTTTTCTTAATAACTGCCAAATACTCTTTATGCATCTGTTAATTGTCTTTGAAAGTTTCACTTGTATATATATATATATTTACAATGAGCTATCAGAAAGGAAAAAAAATCCTTAATAATTGTCTCGGCAATGATATTTTATAGAACACCAAATACACAGGCAACAAATGCTGAAATAACAAGTGGGAATCCTCACACAAAAGAGTTTTTGAATAGCAAAGGAAATCACCAACAAACCCAGGCAATTGCAGTGGAGTAAATAGGAAAAATTTGGCATTAGATCTAATATATTGTATAACCTAATATAACTCCTACTGAGCTTGTTTGATAACAATATATTGTATAATTGAAATTTGCTGTGTGAGAACTTGTATTCATTGACTCAACAAATGATTGTATTTGAGTGTCTCCTATGAAAGACACCATGATGTATATTGTGTGAAAAACATGACTAGTAGTTTCTGAGTTTAGGGAGGTCTCAATCCAAAAAGAGAAAGTAACATATAATCCCACGTTAATGTCAAGCATGATCATAGTTTAACAAAGGCATATCATGCAATTATAGATATTCTTTAACCGAGTATTTCTTTAAAAGGCAGTACTGGACACACACACACACACAAATACACATATGTGAAGTGATGGATGTGTTAATCAACTACATGAGGGAAATCTCTTCACAATGAATGTGTAAGTCAAATCCTCACAATGAATACTTTAAAAGACATAATTTTATATATCCATTATACCTCAATAAATCTGAAAAATATGAAGATTGGTTGAAAAGAAATTATACATCAGTCAAATTTTGAGCTTTTTGAAAGTCTTTATATAGTTAAATTTTGTAAATAAAGATTAATAGGTTAAGCCTGGAACACGATCTCTGTTTTATGTTGCGGCAAATCAGAAGGTAGGCAAACAGGATGTTCCAAGCCCATAAAATGATTTCATAAAGGATGCTCGTTATTTAGTTTTGGCTCAAAGGTATCAGTTTAAAACCTATTAGATTTTGCTATCCTTCATAACGAATTTCATCTTTATGTAAATAGATTTCTATTTCAATTTTATATGAAGGGCAGTTTTCAGATACAGATAGAAATTATCTGGTATTGGATAAATATGCAGAATTAATAGTCATTATTATATATGTAGCGTATTTTTTCTCAATGCTCTATTTGTCAGCCAGATTTCTGTAAGTCTTTGACAAGATATTGTACAGACTTGGAGTATGGCGAGAAAACCTGTTTAGTAGGTGTTCTAAGATGTCAAACTCTAAAATATCAAATGGGCGCTGATTTCAGTGCTATAGTGACAGCACAGTTTGGCTGCAAAAATTGTTCAGTCACACATTTTTGATTGAGGAATACTCTTTCTTGGCATGTCAAATACTATTGAAGAGGGCCTCACCGATGGCACAGCAGGTTGAACGCAGTGCCATGAAGCTGTCCGCAGACTCTGCAGGGCAGTTTTGATTCCCAGCAGGCCAGGGAGCAACCCACATGGCAAAGCAGACCTCTCCTGTGTCGCCCACTGCTCCTCTCAGCAGCGTCGGTGGCCCGTCTGCCTGTTCTGCTCCCCGGCTCTGTCTCTGGTGAATTCTCTCACCCTCCTGCACCTCTGTCCTGTACCCCAGCTCTGGTATAAATAAAATAAATCTTTAAAAAAATACTAGTGAAGAGTCCCAAAGCAAATAAAGCAAAACACAGTGGAATAGACTACCTTAGGCAGGGGTTTGGCAGGTTGCAGTGGAGTCCTCCAACAAACTCAAAATTTGGTAAGAATGGGCGACGAAATTCAAAATCCCAGTAGGTTTGAATGAGCCACATTTCAGCTTTCCCCATGGTCTCAGCTAATGTAGTGGGTCTCCCTGGAGGAGTAAAATAAACAAAGATAGAGGAAATGAGAATACTGTAATTTAAATAACAGGTAAATTTCTGAAAGGAGCTTGAAATGATGTAGACTAAGATGTAAAATTTTCTGTGGTCTGCTAATACAAATATATGTATAATGTGTAATATGGGATAAATATACATGAAAAAATATATAAAACATTTACATTATATATGTACATCATACTTGTATATATCAATATATGCACTATTATGAAACATACAGTCTATTTAATAAATTTATATAAACTCTATTTATTAAATGGTCTAGAGGCTCTAAAGACTGTGCCCCTGAATGTGTCCATCAGCAAGTACAGGATTCCACAGGGGTTTTACATCTCCCAAAGGAGTTGAGGTTTATTCACCCTCTAGCAGACTGAGAGGAAGTTGCTTCCAAAGACATACAGAGAGTTATGAACCTTGGATTTGGACAAGAGACTATGTCTCCCTCTGGACAAACTCAAAAAAAAAAAAAAAAAGCCCTCTATTTCTCTCCATTTTTATGCATTTCTCAAACACACTGTCAAGCTGTACATGATGATATATAACAGGATCACTTTTGGTGCACTTTTTGGGAATTTTGTTTCTGTACAAACACATTTTGTTGTTGGAATAGCTGATTACCTTTGGATGTCAACAGTGTCATCTCTAATAGCACCTCAGTATACATTCATGAGCATAACTGATTACTCAGCCTAAGTCAATATAGAATTAAACTTGTAGTAGCTTACTTTTTAAAGCTGCAAATGCAACAGAGGCAAAATATACTTTATTACTTGAGCTCCACATAGATTAGGAAATGGAAGAACTTTCCCTGGTAAGTCTAGTTTCTACAATTTGGAAACTTATTCCCTGGAATTAGTTTTCCCTATTAAGCCGCTAAGTTCCTGAAAGTATGGCTTAATTTATTTTACCCACTACTGAATTTGCTTCATGTTATAATTTTAATAACATTTTTCTAAGAATGCATGATAACAGCAAATCATAACTGGATGATTTTTACAATGTATGAAAAAGAAGTGGTGATCCTTAATTTTGTTCACTGTATATTTGATGAGAAGCAGTTTTCAAACATCTAATAAAAATTTGTATCTCTACTCCTCAGCAAGATTTTAAGACTTTTATGAAATAATTTGTAAGTAGTTGTGGAAAGAATGTATAATCATCGCAATATTAAAATTATAAGTCAGAGTTTGCAATAGTGCCTCTCTCTTTATTGTTAAAACAGTTCTTCAGAATATATATGGGAAAATAGATGAATTTTTACACAGTAAATTGAGAAAAAAAACAGAGGTAACAATCTCCAGTACTCCATATAATTCTGTGTTAAAAATATGTAACTTCTCATTCTAATGTCTGCTTTGATCAGGGTAGGTAAAAAATTTCTAATGCATTTTCTAAATAATAAATAAGAGTGTATCACATAATATGTAGGATAAAAAGGTATAACAGAGGATTTTTCAGTCAGTGAAACTATTTTGTATTTTATAATAAAGGTGAATACATGTTATTACAATTTGTCAAAACCCGTAGAACGCATAACACTATTACACTGGAGTGTGATGTTTGAATGATGTAGGATCATCTACTGCAACAAATATACCACTCTTCTTAGAAATACTGATAAGAGGGAATTTTATGCATGCATGTACCCAGGAGTTATTTGCAAAATCAACAGTAAATGTTTCTGTCGACCTAAAAATTCTGTGTAAAATAACATACATTACAGATAGATAAGCAAGAATGGATATGAATTTACATTGATTCTTTCGGTTTAATTTGTGTTTCCTGAATCCCTAAGGTGTCTTGCAATAATCATGAAACACAGGGTTCCAAATTATCCTGTAATTTTAAAATTTCCATGACAGTTTTGAGATTGAGTGATCATTCTTATTAACAATCATCACTTCACTCATAATGGACAAATCCCTCTGACCATATAATTATAAAACATTCCCTTCCAAGATACTAGAAGGTAAGACAAAACTCCACCAACCAAAAACATGACTTACCTAGTACTTCATTATAAAACTCATTCCACTTCCTGTAATTTATTCCTTGGAACCAAAAGTCAAAGTAGGGCACATATATCATATTTTTTACCCTTTCCATGAATGTCATTTGATCACTTAATTGTGACAAAACAACAGGTACATAGGATGGTGGGATTGGAAATTTTCCAACATGCTTTTCAAATTCATATCCAGGTGTGAGGCGTAGAGTGTACACAAAAGGTACTTTAAGTAGCTCTGCCAGCAGCTCACCACAGGGTCCCACGGAATCTGCAAAAATGAGATCAAGTCTTGATTCTTGGAGTTTTTTCATAAGTTTCGTGTTCTTGACTACATCTCCACAGAGCTTTTCAGAAATATGCAAAAGTTTCCAAACCAATTCTTGCATTTTTGAAAAGTGTGACCAAAAGATGTCTTTAGGCAACTCATAAGTCCACTCACTCACTATTTGCTTGAAAGCACTTTTAAAATCATTTTGAGAGACAATAGAGGAAAAACTTCAAATTTAATTGCAGATGGTTCACTGGGATCAGTAAGAATGGAAGCTCTAGATGTCAGAACAACCACTTCATAGCCTCTCTCAACAAGTTCATCCAGAATTGTCTTCATGTTGATCCAGTGGCTAGGGTCGTGGGCCACACCAGCACCTTTCCACAACTCCCAAAGCTAAAGTAACAACCCAGTTGAAGCAGCAGAAGAGCTGAAGTCCATTTCACAGACATCTTGGTGAAATCTGAAACTCCTTTTAAAATTGTTTTTCTTTTCTGGCATTGCTCATGGTTATATCTTGGAGAAATCAATCAGGAAGTTAAACTATAACTGGCACACTTCAAAGTAAATATATTGTTTACAATTAAAATATTTGTGTGACATGTGGAGAAAGCAAAAGTATATATGACCTTGTTTGTATACAAATAGGTTCAATATCTTTTTGAAGATTAGTTGTGTTATCGCCAGGTAAGAATTAATGATAGATTAATATATAGAAGAATTAATTAAAGAATTAATAATTATTTACAAAATTATAGAATTGGAAGAATGTCAAGAACAGTGGAAAGGGCGAAAAGGTCCAGTTTGCCATCTGCTGATAGAAGAATAAAAAGAAAACTCTTGTGCAGCTGAGTGCAAATTACTTGGAATAAGATATTGTTTGTTTTTAATAAGGGTTTTCTTAATATTTAATTCACATTCTATTTTCTTGCTGCATTTAAAATGTAGAATTCAGTTTTTATAGTATATTCATAGAAATTTTCACCTTCCATGATATCAAATTCAGAGCATTTTACCTTCATCAACAGAAACTTTTACACTTTTGCTGGATCTTCCTAAATTCTCTTTCACCCACGTTCTATCCAAGAATATAGCTAGTTTTATTCTCTATAGATTTTCCTTATCTGAACAATTTCTGTAAAGGGAATCATGCAATATATGTTCTTTTGACATGCAAACCTAATGGCTTAGATGATATGCAGTGTTGCAACACACGAATGAATGAGTAATGAACAGTGAATGAATGAACAAATAAATAAATGAATAAGTAAAATAGGTGTCATGGAATTCAAATGAGTGTTTTTATTTCATTTGATTCTTCTTAGATAGTTGCTTTCACATTGGAAAATAGTCCTCGATAAATGTTTATAAAAATGTAAGATAGGCTTATTCCACATGAAATAATGGCAATAAGCTTTTATTAATTTATTTAAATTAACTTATTTGTCTTTATTATTAAGCTGTAATAGTACTTTATATATTATAGATATTAGATAAGACTGAAATATTTTCTATTTTGTGATAGTATCCTTTTGAGGTACAAAGTTTTGTTTTTTTTTACGAATTATTTGTTAAATGTAAGAATACTTTTAATGGAGCCTATAAAAGTAACTATTTAAGTGCTCATTTTATAACTAAACTATTCTAATTGTATAGTACAGTATTTGCCTTTACTACACATTTATATCACTCCAGAGCACAGATGGTTGAAACCTTGTTCCTAATATGATGGTATTAGGAGGTGGGTCCTCTGCTAGGTGATAGGATATGGACTGGAGCCCTTGTAATGGGATTATTGCCCTTACAGAAAAAGACTTCAGAGATTTCATTTGTCCCTTCTACCACATGAGGATATAGCAAAATGAGTGTTTATTTTAATTAACCTTTTTTATTTTCTTATTTTGTTTTTTATTTTTGTACAATATTTGATATCTCCACTCATGTGTGGTTCCTACTAAGTCTCCCACAATCACATCACACATATATTAAAAAAAATTTTTTTTTTAATTATTTATTTATATATACTTTACATCATTGTTCATTTTTGTGCAATGTAATCTTTCTCCTCTCAGGTGTAGTCCCTAAGAATTCCCACCACTAATTCATGTGTGCACCATCAGCATAGTCCCTTGTGCTCTTTCCTCCCCTGTTTTGATCCCTTTTCCTCTCCTACAAAATGTCTCTGACTTATAGTTGCCTGTTAACTTTATTCATTTATTTTTATTTTTTTCCTGGTCCCTTATTTGGTTCCCCTATGATCCTCCTGTAAGTGAAACCATCCGATATTCATCTTTTTCCTTCTGACTTATTTCACTGAGTATAATCCCTTCAGCTCCATCCATGTTGCTGCGAATGGCATGAGTTTATCTTTTCAATAATTTTATTTTCTATATTTTACATCATTTTTCATTTTTGTATAATGTAACTCATGCATTTTTATATTTCTTTAGTCTTCTCCAGCTATTTTCTCTTTGGAATGACTTATCTCTAACTCTCAATTGGGTAATAAATCTCTCAAAAACAATTTTGGTCTGAGACATGAAATTAGAAGAAAAAATCAAACATAACAAGAAAAAGGGACACTTATCCCTCAATTCCTTGCAGGAATAAACTAGAGCACCCTGTGTGAGACATACCAACTGAGAAGCAACTATTCCCTTTTGTCCTTTCTGGTTTTGACAAACTTCTGGTAACAAAACAGACAACATTTTGTGATAGCACACACAGCAGTTGCCACACAGGCCAGCAGGAACCCGATCACATCCAAGGAGTGGTACTGGACCCAGGTGAGGTCATGGGAGGCTGGCCGCAGGTGCTTGGCTCCCTTATTACGCATGACAAACTCAATCCAGAAGACAGCTCGATCCAGAGGCTTCATTGGCTGATCACGCTGTATCCTTGATAATTTCATAACATTTTCCTTATACCTAGAGAGAAACACAAATTTATAGATATTGGAAAGAAGCTAATTTGCCTAAGATATCATTTCTTAAAAGTTTTTGAAATCCACACATATGAGTCAAAATAAATGTCATTGCAATGAAGTATTTGTTTTATTGGGTCTTCACAGAAGAGCTTCACTTTAAAATTAGAATATTCAGAATGAGAACTATTTCCAAAAGTGAAAATATCATATAAGGAGGGATAATTAAATCTTTTTACCAAGAAAACATACACGAATATGTCAAAACAAACTTTTAGATTGATCCTTATTAAGCATTTCTAGAATTATCATGTGTGAAATGACTCTTCACTGATTCCCTGTGTTGCTCTCTTTTCTCCCTCTATTGATATTTCCCATAATGCCATCAGAATGACTTTGAAATAAATGTGCAGTGAGGACACACCCCTGCTCAAAATTTCCAACTGTTTCCTATTGCGTTTAGAATTAAATTCAGATATGGTGTTTGGACTATGTGCCTGTACATGTTCAATACTTTTAAACATCTTGTATTATCTTGCATGTAGTTGTCCAGTTTCCCCAACACCACTTATTGAAGAGGATTTCAATAAGTGGGACTGGCAGTGGAAAGGAACTATTGCAGCCACCACAACCCGTGAACGGGAGCTGCGGAGAACCCTGCAAGATTCGCTGCAGCGGTGAGCGAACGGCTCCAGGCGCCATTAGAGAAGAACAAAGAGACTCTGGAGACGCGCACACAAACCGGGCCGGCCAGTAAGCTTGCACGGAAAAGCGGCGCGCTTGGTGAGCTTGAAAAGCAAACGCAGATCGGGATCACGGCTGCCCAGGTCCCCGTGCCTGCGACCTAGGCTTGCGGGGAGACACGCGGAGGCCCTCACTGAGTAAGCAGGAACCAGGCGCCCAGGCACGGGAGCGGGGTGCAAAAGGCGCCATTCCCGCACCACTGAACTGGGCTATAGCCCGTGTCCTGGACCTGAGGGCTTTGAACTGAGACCCGGGGCACGAAGTTCGGGGTGTGGGTTCTCCACGACGGTGGGGCAAAAGGCAGACACAGCGTGGGTTCTCCATGACGGAGGGGCACAAGGCAGACACAGCACCCCAAAGCCGTTGAGGTTTACCCTACCATTCCCACTCTGTTCCCTGTCCCACGAGGTCGTGGGGGGGGGGGCGAAAAACAGCCCCCAAGGACAATAGGAGAGATCTCTGGCGCCACCTAGCGACCAGAAAAAAAAAGTCACTAACACCCCATAGAACAGGGAAATTTCTTAAGTCTGCTTGAAAAGGGCAGAAGGCTCCCGGAGGAGACAGTGGCCAGCTGGGAAGTTAGCCCACGCCAGGCCCCTTCCGACCAGCAGTCTGAGCCCACAGAGGGAACAGGCACCCACGGCCGGGGCAGACCAGGCGCGCAGAAGAGTGTGCCTGAGACCGGATGCTCAGGGACTGAGTCCCGCGTTGCCATTTTAGAACAGGGACATTTCTTCAGTAAAGTCTTCCTGAAACCAGCAGAAAGCTCCCTCAGAAGCCAGAGAGGGCTCCTGGAGGAGCTAGAGGGGAGCGGAGATCACCCAAGATGCCGGCCAGTTTGAGCACCACAGTGTCCCAATGCATACGACAAATTAGAAAACAGACAGTAGGGAGTAGAGGAACCTCACGCAACCTAGCAACTCCTCAGGAAAAAAGCACACCACAAAAAGAAAACCACCCCCCAGTTTGCAACGACAGTAACTTGGAAGAACTTCTGAGCCTTCCAGAAAGAGAATTTAAAATTGCCGTAATTAAAAAAATGACAGACTCATAAAGGAAAACAATGATCAGAAGAAGGAAATTCAGTCCCTAAAGAGGGAAGCGAAACAAACGCAGGGGATCAAAGAATTAATGGAGGAACTAAAGAACTCTGGGAAAAGCAATGAAAGCAGAATAGATGAAATGGAAGAACGAATAAGTACTCTTGAAGACACAGAAATAAAAAGAACCAAAACAGAAAAGGAAAGAGAAGTACGAAGGAAAAAGAACAAAGAGAGACTTCGGGAACTATCTGACTTCATGAGGAAAGGAAATATAAGAGTTATAGGAATTCCAGAAGGAGAGGAGAGAGATGTAGGAACAGAGAAAATATTCCAGGAGATAATTGAAGAGAACTTCCGAAATGTGAAGAAGGAGCTGAAAATTGATATACAAGAAGCAAGAAGAACACCAAACTTCCACGACGAAAGGAAGAATACAGCAAGACACATAATAGTAAAGCTCCCAAGAATCCAGGACAAGGAAAAAATAATGAAGCTGACAAGAGGGAAGAAACAGATAACATTCAAAGGAAAACCAATCAGGCTGACATCAGACTTCTCTGAAGAAACACTACGGGCAAGGAGAGAGTGGAGGGACATAGTCAACAGACTCCAAGAAAACAGATGCCAACCAAGAATACTCTATCCCGCAAAGCTCTCCTTCCTCTTTGAAGAAAGAATAAGGACCTTCCCAGACAAAGAGAAACTCTGGAATTTCATTACGACTAAACCCCACTCCAAAAAATACTACAAGGAATCCTAAAGCCAGAACCTCAGAAGGACGAATAACAATGAAAGAAGGCCAAAAAAAAAAGTTATTAAAAGAATAAATAAAATCAAAGGAAAGACAAACACAATGGCAAATGCAAATGCTAACATATCAATATTAACCGTAAATGTAAATGGACTGAACTCTTCAATAAAAAGACACAGAGTAGCAGCCTGGATTAAGATACAAAGCCCAACCTTTTGCTGTCTCCAGGAAACACATTTAGCTACAAAAGATAAAAATAGGCTCAAAGCTAAAGGATGGAAAACAATCTTACAAGCAAATGGACCAAAAAAGAAAGCAGGAACAGCTATACTTATATCAGATAAAACAGACTTCAAACTCAAAAAAATAAAAAGAGACCCCAATGGTCATTACATTATGATCAAGGGGACCATACTTCAAAAAGAAATAACACTCATTAACATATACTCACCAAACGAAGGAGCACCAAATATATCAGACAACTGTTGTCCTCTCTGAAAACAGACATCAGAGAAAACACATACATAGTGGGAGACTTCAACACACCACTCTCAACAATGGATAGATCAACAAGACAAAAAATAAGTAAAGAAACTAAAGCTCTAAATAAGGACCTAGAGCATTTGGGCTTAACAGACATCTATAGAACATTAAACCCAAAAAAACGGAGTACACATTTTTCTCAAGCGCGCATGGATCATTCTCCAGGATCGATCACATACTGGGGCACAAGACAAACATCAACAGATACACCAAGATTGAAATCATATCAACCATCTTTTCTGACCATGAAGTCATCAAACTAGAAATAAACCATAAAAAGAAGGCAAGGAACTTTCCTACCTCATGGGGATTAAAAACCACACAACTGGAAGACCACTGGACTAATGAGGAGATCAAAGAAGAAATTTAAAAATTCTTTGAATTGAATGACAAGGAGGACACCAATATCCTAAATGTATGGGACGCAGCAAAAGCAGTAATAAGAGGAAAATATATAGCAATAGAAGCTCACATGAAGAAACAAGAAAGAAGTCAAAGACACAACCTAATCTCGAAGCTCAAAGATCTAGAAAAAGAACAACAAAAAAACCCCAAAACCAGTAGAAGAAAAGAAATAATAAAAACCAAAGCAGAAATAAATGAAATTGAAACTAAAAAAACAATCCAAAAGATCAATGAAACCAAGAGCTGGTTCTTTGAAAAAATCAATAAAATAGACAAACCCCTAGCCAGGCTCACAAAGGAAAAAAGGGAGAAAGCACAAATAAACAGGATCAGAAATGAAAGAGGAGAAATCACAATGCACACAGCAGAAATCAAAAGAATAATCAGTATGATTATGAACAGTTTTAGGGAAACAAGTTCAACAATCTAGAGGAGATGGACAAATTCCTACAACTCTACAATCACCCAAAGCTAGATTAAGAAGAAATAGAACACCTAAACAGATCAATTACAATTAGCGAAATTGAAATGGTAATCAAAAACCTCCCCAAAAACTAAAGCCCAGGACCTGATGGATTTACAAATGAATTCTACCAAACATTCAGAGATGAATTAGTGCCTATCCTTCACAAACTCTTTCACAAAATTGAGAAGGAAGGGACAATACCAAACACGTTTTATGAAGCCAACATTACACTAATACCAAAACCAAACAAGGACAACACAAAAAAGGAAAACTACAGGCCAATCTCCCTCATGAACACTGATGCAAAAATCCTCAATAAAATTTTAGCTATCAGAATCCAACAATGAGTCCATAAGATAATTCACCATGACCAAGTAGGATTCATTCCAGGGACACAAGTATGGTTCAACATCCGAAAATCAATCAACGTTATCCAACACATCAACAAAAAGAAATATAAAAACCATATGATAAAATCAATAGATGCTGAGAAAGCTTTCGACAAAGTGCAACACACATTCATGATAAAATCCCTTGAAATTCTTGGGATACAAGGAACATACCTCAACATTATAAAGGCCATTTATGACAAGCCAACAGCCAGTATCATTCTCAATGTTGAAAAGCTGAAAGCAATTCCATTAAGATCTGGAACAAGACAAGGATGTCTACTCTCACCACTGCTCTTCAATATAATACTGGAATTCCTAGCCAGAGCAATAAGACAAGAGAAAGACATCCAAGGAATCCAAAGAGGAAAAGAAGAAGTCAAACTATCACTATTTGCAGATGATATGATAATATACATAGAGAACCCCAAAAACTCCACAGAAAAACTAATTCAACTCATCAAACAGTTCAGTAAAGTGGCAGGATACAAAATCAACACGCAAAAGTCAGTAGCCTACCTATACACAAACAATAAATCTGAAGAAGAAGAAATCAAAAAAAACATCCCTTTTATTATTGAAACAAAAGAAAATCAAATATTTGGGAATAAATCTAACAAAAGAGGTAAAGGACCTATACAAAGAAAACTATAAAACACTGTTAAAAGATATAGAAGAAGACACAAAGAAATGGAAAGACATCCCCTGCTCAAGGATTGGAAGAATAAACATTATTAAAATGGCCATCCTACCAAAAGCAATCTACAGATTCAATGCTATTCCAATCAAAATTTCAATGTTATTCTTCAAAGAAATAGAACAATTATTGAGGAAATTCATATGGAATCACAAAAAACCCCGAAAAGCCAAAGCTCTCCTGAAAAAAAAAAGAAGGGAATGGAGGCATCACACTCCCAGACTTCAAACTCTACTACAAAGCCATAATCATCAAAACTGCATGGTATTGGAACAAGAACAGACACACAGACCAATGGAATTGAATAGAAAATCCAAATATAAACCCACAGATTTATGGTCAACTAATCTTTGACAAAGGAGCAAATTATATGCATTGGAGCAAAGAAAGTTTGTTCAATAAATGGTGCTGGGAAAACTGGGTCGCTACATGCAAAAGAATGAAGCTTGACCACCACCTCACACCATGCACAAATATCAACTCAAAATGGATTAAAGAAGTAGACATAAGACCTGAAACCATAAAATATATAGAAGGAAATATAGGCGAAACACTACGTGATTTGCACATCAAAGACATCTTTACAGACACATCACCCAAAGCAGTGATAGTGAAGGCAAAGATAAACAGCTGGGACTACATCAAATTAAAGAACTTCTGTACAGCAAAAGAGACAATAACAAAAACAAAGAGAAACCCCACCAACTGGGAGAACATTTTTGCACACAACACTAGTGATAAAGGACTGATCACCAAAATATGCAAAGAGCTGATGAGACTCAGCAACAACAAAGAAAATAACCCAGTCAAAAAATGGGCAGAAGAGCCAAAAAGAAACTTCTCTGAAGAGGAAATGCAAATGGCCAACAGGCATATGAAATAATGTTCAACATCACTTGTAATCAGGGAAACGCAAATCAAAACTACCATGAGATACCATCTTACACCAGTGAGAATGGCACATACTAAAAAAACCAGCAACAACAAGTGTTGGCGAGGGTGTGGAGAAAAAGGAACTCTTCTGCACTGTTGGTGGGAGTGCAAACTGGTCCAACCACTATGGAGAGCTATGTGGAGATTTCTGGACCTACTAAACATAGAGCTTCCATATGATCCAGCAATTCCACTCCTAGGTATTTACCCAAAGGACACAGAAATATCCATTACAAAGAACACCTGCACCCCTATGTTTATAGCAGCACTATTTACAATAGCTAAGGTTTGGAAACAGCCCAAATGCCCAAAAATAGATGACTGGATCAAGAAGATGTGGTACATATATACCATGGAATATTACTGAGCATTCAAAAAAGATAAACACATGCAATTTGTAGCAACATGGATGACGCTGGAAGGGATCATGCTCAGCGAATAATCCAGAAAGAAAAAGAAACATACCGGATGACATAGCAGGAATGTAGAAAACTTAAATAAGGGACCAGGAAAAAGAATAACTATAAGAAAGAAAATATCAAAATCAACAAAAAACTATGATCCAGAGACACTCTATGGGGGGTGGGGGGCAGATAAAGGGAGGCTTGGTGTCAAAATAAGGGGGTTGTAATTGTATGGGAAATATAAAAATAAAATTTAAATTAAAAAATTAAATCTAATATCTAAAAAAAAAAAGAAAACCTAAAACTGCATTTTCAATAAATCTCCTTTTCTTTTCTCTAAAAAGGAAATAAAAAAAATTAAAAAAAATAAAACGGAGGACGTAATGACTGCAAAAATAAAAATCAACAAAAAACTATGAACCAGAGACACCTTTTGGAGGGTGAGGGGCGGGAGGGGAGGGATTGGGGTCAGAATGGGGAGGTTGCAATTGTATGGGGAATATAAAAATAAAATTTATTATTAAAAAAAAGAATTAAATTCAGATATGGTGTTTGGACTATGTGCCTCTACATGTTCAATACTTTGGCAACATCTTGTATTATCTTGCATGTAGTTGTCCAGTCTCCCCAACATCACTTATTGCAGAGGATTTCCTTGTTCTGGGGTATAGTTTTGACTCTTTTGTCCTAGATTCACTTGCATATATATGTGAGTTTATTTCTGGTCATTGAAGTCTGTTCTATTGGTCTGTGTTTTTTGTTCCCATACCAGGCTGTATTAATTGTGCCTCTGCTCAGGCAGGGAGATGGAGGGAGAGGCATAGAGTAGAGAAAAGGTGGGGAAGAGAGCACAGCATGGTAGAGGATTGTAAGCGGTGGGAAAACAATAGTGGTCACAACTGAGGGAAGAAATCCTATATTGTGAAAAAATAAACAAGATTGCTTAAAGCACAACAAAAAATACATTTAAAAAACTAAATGTCTACTTGAAAAATATTTGATCTCTGGTGGTAATATCATACTGATAGTTTCATAATTATTACATAAAAATGTGAAACTCGTATTTATAGGTGACAAAAGAACCTATGTACAAATACTGTCCATTAAAAAATTGTGATACTCACGAAGGGTCGTTAATGACTTTCTTCAAAGCATTGAGCAAGTCTGTGCTTGACAGTTTGTCAAAGTCCACTCTGACAGCTGCTCCCTTTGCCATCATATGAGCAATATTATCAGGTTGATCAGCAAACAGGGGAATGCCCACCATCGGGACACCATGGTAGATCGCCTCATAGATGCCATTGGTTCCACCATGGGTAATGAAGGCTTTGGTTTTAGGATGACCTAAAATTGAGCATAGATTTCAGAATATTATTAACTACAAGTCTGAGAGATAAAGTAAGATTATGGTAATATATGGCACTGAAAGTTTCATGATAGTGTAGATAACAGATTACATATAAAATTCATGAAGGTTTTCGGATCTCAGAGCAAGAAGCATTTTTACCTTTCAGAGAAGTAAATTAGCAATGTTGATGATTTGTGGGTGAACAAATTTGGCATTGAACACATTTATTAGAACAACGTGGATTAAAAAAATAGCCTGTGAGAAATAAAGAACTAAAGATGACATATTAGGACATAGTCCATGAAACAAAGAATGAAATCACTAGTTCAAATATGCAGACATCAAGTCTGCAGGAAGTTTGACACTGGTAACACTGGAGTCATCAGAAGAAAAGATGACAATGAGATATTTTAATGCTCTGGTTATTTTCCCATAAAAATTAGAGAATTTTTAAAATCTAATTTCCTTTAGAGTCACTGGTAATAAAAGAGGTACTATTGTTTTTCATTTTCACTGAATACTGGTATGGAAAGGAAAAAGTAGAAATAAGGTGAGAGAACTAGGCAGCAGATAATCCAGGTGAAAAACATCCTGGTTTCCAGTGGCAATGAGGGGGGGGAGGAAGGCAGGGGTAGTAAAGGAAGGGGGAGTGTTGGTGGAGGTGAGTGAAGCATGTGCACATATGCAGGTGTGAGAATCTATCCTGCAAATAGCATGACGTGTAAACAGCTGACAAATTACTAAAATTTGAGCAAAAAAATGAATAATCCACATAGTTTTTATAAAATTCTCTATGAAAATCATACTTGAAATAAAGATATTTTGATTCTGGCCATAAGAAATGAATATGTTTGACCTCCCCTGGTGGCGCAGTGGTTGAGTGCTAGGCTGCAAAGGGGATTCAATCCCGGGATGCTGGGCTGGCGAGGGTCCCACATGGTTCGACAGACCTCTCCTGCCTAGCCCGCTGCTCCCCTCAGCAGTGTATTTCTTGGTCAGTTTGCCTGTTCTGTTCCCCGCTCTGGCTCTGGTGAATTCTCTCACCCAACCGCGCTTATGACTGTACCCAGTGCTTGTATAAATAAATAAATATTTAAAAAAAAAAGAAATGAATATGTTTATCATACATTTCCAACCGTTAGGTCTTATTGTTTTCCATATAAGACTGCAATATAAAAATAAAGCACTTAAATTTTATATTCATATTATGCAATAACAATGTTCCATATATTTCTTTCCATGTGAAATAGCACTCTGGTTGTAATTACCCTTATTTCAGTGTTTGCTTTCAGAGTCTTACCAAGAAGGTCATTCTGAGGGATCCACTTATACAGTTGCGTATTTGCCCCTAAGGTATCTGGCCTCTTGCCATCAAATCTCCATAGAACCTGTTAAGGTAAAGAAAATATCTTACTTCAATAGTCAGATTTCAACATTAGAGCATGTTTGAATTCTGCAGAAATAAGGAATTATCTAGTTAGGTGCATTTCTCAAGGTATGCAATAGGAGAAGAAGCATTAAATATGAGTATACTATTAAAACTGGAAAAATAGAAAAAACACATTGGCATTAATATTCATTCAAGAATGGATACAATCATGATGTTTCACACATTGTGGTGTCTGTATTAGACAAATATTTGTCTATATTGGATCAATTCAAGTATTTTAGAGATATTTAGTCAGTATAATTTTAGGGCAGAAAGAGCAGGACATTGCTACAATCTTCACACTTACTTGTTTTTATCTATTTATTATATAATTGTCATCTTCCAGTGTGGCATTTCAGTATTTCTTTCTTCTGTGGGTCACAGAATGAAGTTTACTTATGTCTACTTGTTCCATAAGTTATTTTATGGCACTTTACATCTTTTTATATGCAAAAGGCTAATTTATCCACTCTACTTATTCATAGAACTAAATAATTCTGTGTATTACAAATTTTCTCTGGTAGAAAATACAGTAACTTATTTTTGGTACCGATAATAAGAAAAATTTCAAGAGGTAATATTTCACTTTAACCTAGAGTGTTACTTCTGCTTTCAGTTTGGAAATTCTTAAATGGAGAAAAGAGGAGCCTACTGGCTATATTAAATAACAGCAGAGATGGTGAAATAAACCAAAATTGTGATATATTAAATTTTATTTTACTGGTTGTTAATATATCATTGAGGACTGCAAGGCATCAACAACATTGATTAACATGAGATTTATAACCCAGGATTTCCACCTCTATTAACAGTATTCTGATTTTGGAATTCCCCAGCCAAAATCTTAACTTGCATTATACTTTACAAGTATTTTACATAGTTTTGCTATGCATCTTTAAAGCAACTTCAGATTCTGGCAAAAATTTAGCTCAGGCGCTAAGTAGAAGCTGTTCCAGTAGAAAACTAACAATACTCCACAGAGACACAGAGAATGAGGTGTGTTCTATAAAATGGAAAGGAAATTATTTGTATGTCTCACGAGTAGAGGTGCAATTTTTCCTGCCCAGGTGATGTAGGGTTCACCTTATTATATCCTCTTCTTCATATTCTTAGTCACTGTGTCTGACTAGAGTATACGTGGAAATAGCTTGTGAAGCCTGGCCATTGTTCATCTGAATAGTACCATGACCAGTACCCCAAACAGGCTAGTTCCAAAAGTTTTAGGGGAAAGATGCCTGAATTACTGAGAAGCCCAAAATGCATGATGCCTTCAAACTTTATCGCTTTTCTGCTTACGGTTGCAGTTAAAATTTAATCCTTTCTGATAACATCGGTTATGTACCCTGCACTCAGAATTCTTGCAAAAGTAACAAATGACAGTGTAGAATTTCTGTTTTCAATATCTTCAGACAATACCATTATAATAGCAAATCTTCACTCTGTGCCTCTTACCTACATTTAATTTCAATCCTAACAGTAATGCCATATGAAACATACTTCTTACTGTGTTAACACCTGCCATGTATATTTTGGTTTGAGCTTATGTCAGCAAGAAAGCAGAGTTATCTTCATAATTTATCATTCATGCATAAATCCACATCCACTGCAGAGTTAATGGTCACATTTAGTTGTCCAATATTAAGATACTTTATCTAACCTTTTGTGGAATCTGGGCAAGGGCCAATGCAATCACATTCGCTCTTTCTTCTGGCATGTTACTGACCATTGAGCCCAGAGTAAACACCACAATACCATTTTCTCCAGAGCTCTGTGCAAACTCTTCCATTTCCTGTGAAGGAAAAATTTGCTGCATCACAAAAGAGCAACAGCACAGCAACCGTACTAGAAGGATTGCTCAAATAGCTAAGGCGAGACCATCATGGACTTTAGGAATTACTAGAACAGTGCCTTTTACAAAAAGTGGCAAATTATAAATAACATAACATTTACTTTTTGATAATATCTAAGATTTTAGTTTACCTGTGTAAGTGCATTCCCATGGTCGTACAATCTGCAGACATTTTTCCTCTTGCAAAACTGAAATTCTCTAGCCATTATATAATAGATCTCCTTTTGAGCCTTTACCAGCCACTGGTAACCATCACTGTACTTTGTTTCTATAGATTTGCTTCCTCTAGAGGTTATATAATTGGAATCATTTAAGTATTGTCATATTGTAAATGGCCCATTTCACTCAGCATTGTATGTTCAAAGTTCATAGAACCTTGTGTGTTTGTTGACTCGGGACTTTGTATACTTGGGTTGTTTCCACTGACTGCTGTGAATAGAGTTGCTATGAGGATGGATGTGCAGCAACCTCGTTGAGATCTTGCTTTGAATTAAGTATACCAAAATGTGGCGTTGATGTATACGAAAAAGTGGCATTGTTGGGCCATTTGGTAATTCTATTTTCAGTTTAAAGGAACCCTCACTTTTTGTTACTAGTATGAGTAATTTATGAGGGGCAGGGCACAGCAGTGAAGAAGCTGTTAGACAATATAGACCCAGGCTCTTCATTCACATCATTAGAATTGCTAATGTAGTTTCTGGAAAGAGGACATACAGCAAGGTATTAACTCTTTAATTCCTTATTATTATCAGTCAACTAATCACTTGTATTTATTCTAAATTCATTTCCTAAGGAATTAGTTTATTTGGCTTTTTTATTTTTTTATTTTTTATGGGACCCTTGCAGGCGGCCAGGGAATGAACCAGCTCTGCAGAAGTTGCTGACAGCTTCACAGTGCGGCGCTCAACCGCATGCGCCACCTGGGGAGGCCCGGCTTTTTGATATTTTATTTCCCTATATGAGCAATAAGAATGTTAATTATATGCATGACTGTGTATGTCTTTCTGTCCTATATCCCTTTGATCTTTACCATAAATTTTGTCATATTTTCCCCAATGCTGCACCACAATAATTTCTTTTCTTTTTTTTTTTTTAAGATTTATTTGTTTATTTATACAAGAACCAGGGTACAGGCCAGATGTGCAGCAGTGTGAGAACAGGAAGACAGACGAAATGTACTGCTGTGGGGAGCAGCGGGCGAGACAGGAAAGGACTGCTTGTCATATGTGTTTCTCTGAGGCTGGCGGGATCGAACCAGCATTGTAGAGGCTGAGGACAGATTCACAGCACTGAGTTCAACTGCCTGCGCCAGCAGGGAGGTCCCAAATTGCATTTTTAAAGTCATGCTGTGGTAGATGGTCCCTACAGTGTTATGTAATACAAGCTCCATATACAGATTAACATTGGCATGAACTGTTCATTCTGTGATATCCTTGTGAAAATAACTCATGCTCATTGTAAGAACATTTGGAAAAGCATGAAAAAAAGAAACAGAAAGAAAATACCGATATTCTACCCAGAAATAACCTCATTGCAAATATTCAAGTTTTCATTCTAGTATTTTGTTCTATTTGCATAACTAAATATCCATATATAATATATATTCAGAAAATTATAATCCCAAAGTATATTTCTTTCCATCCAAAAAGAAAATTGTCTTATTAGATTTCATGTGCATATCAGTCATTTAATGATTCCATAGTTTTTTAAATTTAGTATAGATCCAACTTTTTATTACCATCATTTATTGTTTTTGCATTTTTGTTTCTGTATCTTCATTACTTTTTTCTATGTAGTTTCACTTGTATATATTATGAAGTAAAAGATTATACACATTTTAAGAACCATGATACAATCTGCCAAATGTCTTTTTTTCTTATAAAGAAAATACAGATATTATGAGAGTATCTAATAATTAATGAAAGCAAGTAATTTTTGAGCAATCTTTCTTTGTGTAATAATCACAAAATTTCACATCATTCTGAAGGGTTCAAGTAAATTTTTTGCAACTTAAAACAATAAGTACTATTAATGATTATTTTGATCATAATACCTTGGTAAACAAAAAGTCAGTTCTCAGTGGATTCAACTTAACACAGCTCACTATCTAAGGCTCATATTTCAGGGAACAGAAAGGATTGTCTAACACCAAGTCCTTTCCTGAAAAGGGCCTATTTGCATATAGTAAAAGCTGTGGCTCAAGGTGAGGTTCTAATTGGACAAACATGCAGGAGCTGACTGAAATCCTCCTGAATGAAATCCTTCAGGTAAGCCAGCTGACACCAGCTGCATCCTCCCAACAAACAGCATACATCTAACTATAAAGCTATCCTTGGAAGGAACTTGTACACAAGTCTGGAAATCTTCATCTCCTATAGGAGACCCCTGTGTCAGATTTCAAGACTTGGCTATATTATCTAATGTCTAAAAACCAAAATGAAAAGTCACAGAAAATGAAGCAACTGAGAAGTACTTTTAAAAAAATGACCAAACTCTGGGCAGATATTAATAAAGTGGACTTAATTGACTTATTGGATATAATTTGTCAAAATAATGGTCATATAGTGCTATCCTGTTCATAAAAACAATGCATGAGCTACAGGAGAATTTCAAAAGACTTAGAAAATAGCACATAAGACCCAACAGAAGTCAAAGAATTAAGACATAATAGCTATGAGAATTTCAAAATGGTTCGAATCCAACTAGAGAATGTGCAAAAGGATCAAGAAATTTTAAGACAACACTGTGAGTGCCATACAATCAGATTATTAAAAAAAAAGGAATGAGACAGAGTGAAACAGTCTTGGGAACATGTGAAACACTGTCATTCAGACAAACATGCACAATGTGGCTCCCAGTAGGAGAGTAAAAAGAAGAAAATTTATTCAAAGAAATAATGACTGAATATTTGAGGCACAGAAGATCATGTGGCAGCAGAAAATTATCAGTTCTGTAAAGGAGAGTAAAAACATGGAGTTTAGAATGCTTTCAAACTCTTGTGCTGTTATCCACTTAAAATAGGGGAGACACAAACAAATGGAAAGATATCTGTTTGTGCACAGGAAAAATCAGCATTGTTCAAATGACTATATTTTACCAAAGGAACAGGTAGTTTAATACAATCACTATTTAGCTCTCAATGATGATTTTCACAGAAATAGAAAAAAAATACCCCAATGTTTTTGGTCCACGAAAAACCACATTTGCCTAAAACACCTGAGAAAACAGAACAAAAATGAAGGTGCCATGTTTTATAATTTCAAAATATACTATGAATCAAGAATATATCAGTGGATTCAGGAGAACTGAATGATAATTGAATGATAATTGAATAAGAGAGGCACTCAGATCAACAGAAACAGTATAGATCCCTGAAATAAACTCACATGTATGGGCAATCAATACATAACAAAGGAATCAAGAGCAAGGTTTCTGGGTCCATTGGGTAAATACCTATGAGTGGAATTGCTGGATCATATGGAAGTTTCATCTTTAGTAGGTTGAGGAAAAGGGCACCTGCACCCTATGTTTATAGCAGCACTATTTACAATAGCTAAACTATGGAAACAAACCAAATGCCCAAAATTGATGACTGGATCAAGTGTGGTACACATACACAATGGAATATTACTCAGCAATCGAAAAAGACAAACTCATGCAATTTGCAGCAACATGGATGGAGCTGGACGGGATCATGCTCAGAGAAATAAGTCAGAAAGAAAAATACCAGATCATCTCACTCATAGCAGGAATTTAGAAAACCTAAATAAGGGGCCAAGAAAAAGCCTAATTATAATAAAGTAAAAATCCAAATCAACAAGCAACTCTAAACCAGAGACATAATATAGTGGGGGGGGGGGGAAGGGATTAGTGTCAAAATAAGGAGGATGGAATTGTACATGGGTTTAACCAAGCTGAAAATGCATATATTGTGCAAAAATGAAAAATGATATAAAAATAATTTAAAAAAAAAGAGCAAGGGAGAAAGGAAATAACAAATGGTGTGGGAAACTGGACAGCAATATGCAGAAGAATGAATCCATGCCAATATCTTAAGCCATATACAAAATTTCATTCAAAATAGTAAATATATAAGAAATGAAACCATCAGATACATAGAAAACAAATTATAATCTCTTTGACATTGACCTCAGTGATGTCTTTATGGATTTGTCTCCTATAACAAAGCAATCAAAAAAGAATATTAACAAATGCAATATATTGTTCTAAAATCAGCTGCATGGCAAAATGAAAAAGAAAATCATTATTATATTCAAGCTATTTGTAAATTATATATCAGACAAGAGATTGATGTCCTAAACATAACTAACTCAAACAAAAAAAAGGACACAACTTGATTAAAAAAGGACAGCAAATTAAGTGTCTCCTGTGTGGAAGAATCCTTACTGAATTTTGCAAAAAACAAAACAAAACAAACAAACCATGAATGACACCTTTCTAAGCTTAAGGAGGTCTCAATTTGAAGGAGGAGGTAACATATATTCCTACGTAAATGTCAAGTAAGAGTAAGTTTAACAAAATAAAACTTGCAATTACAGAACTTCTTTAATCAGCATTCATGAATGGGCTGGAGTGGATACACACACACACACATACACACACACAGAGATTCACATTTGTGAAGTGATGAATGTGTTAATTAATAGATAAGGGAAACCTCTTACAATATGTACGTAAGCTAGATAATTATGGATTGTACTTTAAAAGTCCTACAATTTTACATATCCTTTATACCACAATAAAGTTGAAAAAATGAAATTTTTTTATGGAAATTATACATCAGGCTCTAGAGCTTATGAAAGATTCTTTTACATAGTTAATATTTGTAATTCAATTTGGTGAGAGTATAAGCCTTGAATATGATCATCATTTTATGTTGCTACCCATTGGAAAGCAACAGGATGTCCAAAAGTTCATAAAACTATTTCAGAAGGATGTTTGTTTTTAAATTTTGCCTGAAATGATATTAATTTACAATGTATCAGCTTTTGTTTTCCTTCATAAGAAATATCATCTTTACGCTAACATATTTCTTTTTCAATTTTATACTAAGGGCAGTTTTCAGATACTAGATGGTGGAAATTATCTAGTGTTGAACAAAAATGCAGAATTGATGGTCTTTCTTATATATATATGCAGTGTGCCTTTTCAATGTGTTTATTTTGTCAGCCAACGTTCTGTAAGTCTTGGACAAGATTTTGTACAGACTTGTGGTGTGGCAAGAAAGACCTGTTTAGTAAGTGCTCTAAGATTCAAACTTTCGAACAACAAACGAGCAGTTGCTACAGTGACAGCAGGGAAACAAATGGGGTTGGCTGCAAATATTGTTGGGATGGAAATTTTTCTTTTTCAGGAGTGATGTTCCTTGTAATATCAAATATTAGTGAAGAGCTTCAAAGCAAGAAAAAGCAAAACAAAATGTACTAGGTTACCTTAGGCAGGGGTTTGGCAGGTTTGCAGTGGAGTCCTCCAACAAACTCAAAATTTGGTAAGAATGGGCGAGGAAACTCAAAATCCCAGTAGGTTCGAATGAGCCACATTTCAGCTTTCCCCATGGTCTCAGCTAATGTAGTGGGTCTCCCTGGAAGGGAAATAAACAAAGGTAAAAGATATGAGTATATTTTAATTTAAATACCTGGTAAGTTTCTGAAAGGGGCTTGGAATTGTGTAGACAAAGACGTAAAACTGTTTGTGGTCTGATAAAACCAGTATATGTACCATGTGTGTAGTATAGGAAAGCTATATATGATAAAAATTTAATATATAAAAATGTACTTGTTATGCCTATGTAAATATGTATATATTACATAGAAGCTTAAGATACTTTTGTGCAAAATAAATGAACACTGTTATTTTATATGAATTCTATTTAACAAACTTATATAAGGTCAATTAAATGGTCAAGGGCCTAGAAAGACTGTGTCCATCAGCAAGTACAGGATTTCACAAGGGCCTTACTTCTCCCAAAGGAATTCAGGTTATTTCACCCTCTGGCAGGACTGAGTGGGAGGTCCTTCCAAAGACATACAGAGAGTTTCTCAAATACACTGTCAAGGTGTATATGTTGATATATCAGGACCATTTTTGGTGCACTCTTTTTGGGATTTTTGTTTCTGGATAAATGGATTTTGTTGTTGGAACAATTTGTATGTCAACACTTCTATCTCTCGTATCACATTAGCACATTCATGAGCACAAATGATTACTCAACCTAAATAAACATAGAATTAAGCTTGCAGTTGTTTAAAGATCTTTTTTTTTTTTTTTTATAGAGGCATGTTTTATTTATTTATTTGTTTGTTTGTTTTTGTTTATACATGCACTGGGTACAGTCAGAAGCGCGGGAGGGTGAGAGAATTCACCAGAGCCAGAGCAGGGAGCAGAGCAGGCAGAAGGACCAAAGTACACTGCTGAGGGGAGCAGCGGGCGGCAGGAGAGGTCTGCGCGCCATGTGGGACCCTCCTCCGGTGGCCGGGGAGCAGCCGGGGATTGAAACGGCGCCGAAGAGGCCGCGGGCAACGTCGCAACCCAGCGCTCAACCGCTGCGCCACCGGGGAGGCCCAAGCTTGCAGTTGTTTAATTTGTAAAGCTGCATATGTAGCAGAGATAAAATGTACTTTATTATTTGAGCTCCATATCGATTAATAAATGGAAGCACTTTTCCTTTTTTTAATTTTTTTTTTAATAGAGGCATGTTTTATTTATTTATTTATTTGTTTGTTTGTTTATACATGCACTGGGTACAGTTAGAGCGTGGGAGGGTGAGAGAATTCACCAGAGCCAGAGCGGGGAGCAGAGCAGCAGAAGGACCAAAGTACACTGCTGAGGGGAGCAGTGGGCGGCAGGAGAGGTCTGCGCCCCATGTGGGACCCTTCTCCGGTGGCCGGGGAGCAGCCGTGGATCGAACTGGCGTTGCAGAGGCCGTGGGCAGCTTCGCAACCCACCGCTCAACCACTGCGCCACCGGGGAGGCCCAGAAGCACTTTTCCTTGTAAGTTGAGTTTCTACAGTTAGAAACCTGCTCCCTTGAATCAGTTTTCCCTATTAAGCTGTTCATTTTGATTTATTGTACATACTACTGTATTTGGCTCATGTTAGAATTTTAATGACATTTTTCAAAGAATTAATGATAATAGCAAATCAAAACTGGAAATTTTTAAGATATATGGAAAAATAAGTGGTGATCTTAATTTTGTTCACCGTCTCTTTGATGAGAAGCACAGTTCTCAAAAAGGCTAGAAACTTCTATCTCCATGCCACAGCCAGATTTTAAGCTTTTGATGGGATGATTTGTAAGCACCTAGAATGTGTAGTAATAGCAAAAATTCAGTTGATAGGTCTGAGTTTTTGACAGTGCCACTATCTCTTTATTGTTAAAAACAGTTCTCCAGAATATATGGGAAAAGAGCTGATTTTTCATATAAATAGACTGAGAAAAAAAATCAGAATAGTCTCTTCTATGCTCCATGGAATGCTTGCCAGAAATATGTAACATCTACTGTCTGTTTTGATTAGTTAATAAAATTTCTAATGTCTTTCCTCTATGATGAATAATAGTGTTTCATGAATATGTAGGATAAAAAGGTACAACATAGAGGATTTTAATTAGCAGTGAAACTACTTTGTATTTTATAATAAAGGTCAATACACATTACTAGAAGTTGTCAAAATCCATAGTATGTACAACACCATTACAGAAGAAGTTTAAGTTTAAATGATGTGGTGTATAGGATTATCAACTGTAAAAGTGAACCACTTCTCTTGAAATGTTGATAATGGGGAACTATTCATCAGTGTATGCAGAGATTATATGCAAAATGTGCAAGCAATATTGCTGTGGACTTAAAAGTTCTGTTTAAAATAAGCTAGGTTTCATAGAGATAAGCAAGACTGGATATGATATGGCAAGAAATACTCAGTATTTAGTTTGAGTTTCTTGAATCCCTTAGGTGTCTTACAATAATCATGGAACACAGGGTTCCAATTTATCCTGTAATATAAACTTTTCCATAATAGTTTTGAGATTGAGTGATCATTCTTATTAACAATCATTACTTCACTCATAATGGGAAAATCCCTCTGACCACATAATTATAAAACATTACCTTCCAAGATACTGGAAGGTAAGACATAACTCTACCAACTAAAAACATGACTTACCCAGTATTTCACTGTAAAACTCACTCCACTTCCTGTGATTTATTCCTTGGAACCAAAAGTCAAAGTAGAGCACATATATCATATTTTTTACCCTTTCCATGAATGTCATTTGATCACTTAATTCTGACAAAACAACAGGTGCATAGGAAGGTGGGATTGGAAGTTTTCCAATATGCTTTTCAAATTCATATCCAGGAGTGAAGCGTAGAGTGTACACAAAAGGTACGTTAAGCAGCTCTGCGAGCAGCTCACCACAGGGTCCCACAGCATCTGCAAGAATGAGATCAAATCTTGATTCTTGGAGTTTTTTCATAAGTCTCTTGTTCTTGACTGCATCTGCACAAAACTGTTGAAGAACATCAAAATATTTCCAAAGGATATCTTGTGCTTTTACAGAGTATGACCAATAGGAGTCTTTAGGCATATCATATGTGTAATCATCCAGTATATTCTTCACAAGACTTTCAAACTCAGATTTAGAGATAGATGTAGGATAGATCTCAAATTTAATGGCAGATGGTTGGTTGGGAATAGTAACAATGAAAGCTGAAGATGTCAGAACAACCACTTCGTGACCTCTCTCAACAAGTTCATCCAGGATTGTTTGTATATTCATCCAATGGCTGTATCCTGTGGGCCACACCAGCACCTTTCCACAACTCCCAGAGCTAAAGTAACAAGCCAGTTGAAGCAGAAGGAGAGCTGAAGTCCATTTCATGGACATCCTGGTGAAATGCGAAGCTCCTTTTAAAATTGTTTTCTCCTTTCTGGTGTTGCTCATGGTTGTATGCTGGAGAAATATACCAGGAAGTTAAATCATAACTGCCACACCTTAAAGTCAATATATGTTAACAATCAGGCTATTGGTGTGGCATGTGAAGAAAGCCAAAGCACATGTCCTTGTTTGTAGACAAATGGGTCCAATGTCTCAAGAGTTAATGACCTTATAAGTGTAAGTCACCTATCATACACAATATATTTTAGAAGCGTATCAAGAACAATGGAAAGGGAGTGATGACTGTCTGCCTTCTGCTGACAGAAGAAATAAGAGAAAACTCTTGTGCAACCAATTCCAATTGACCTGGAATCGTTTAAGAGATTGTTTTTGTTTGGTTCTATAAAAGCTTTCTTAATATTTAATTGTAATACCACTTATTTGCTGATTTAAAATGTAGAATTCAGTCCTTTGTAGTATATGCAGAGAATTTTGCAGTTTCCATGATATTAAATTCAGAGAATTTTATCATTCCCAAAAGAAGCCTTTATGCTTTGCCTGGATCTGCCTAATTTCTGTGTCTCTCCTATGCTAGCCAAGAATCATGTGGTTTTGTCTCTATAGATTTGCGTCATCTGAACAATTTCTCTAAATGGAATCATGCAGGGCCTCCCTGGTGGCGCATGTGGTTGAGTGCACCACTGTGAAGCTGTCCGCAGCCTCTGTAGTGTGGGTTCGATCTCGGCCTCCGGGGAGAATACCATATGGCGAAGCAGACCTCTCCTGTGTCTCCCCCTGTTCCCCTCAGCAGTGTATTTCGTCAGTCTTCCTGTTATGTTCCCACTCTGTCTCTGGTGAATCCTCTTACACTCCTGCACATCTGGCCTGTACCCAGGTTCTTGTATAAAAATAAGTAATCTTAAAAAAAAAGCAAAAACATTAAATGGAATCATGCAATATATGTTCTTTCGACAAGTGAACCTATTAGCCTGGATCAAATAGTATTGCAATTCAATGTTACCTAAAAATAAATAAATATACAAACAAACAAACAAATAAATAAATAAATGTCTGTCATGGAATTTCAGAGTATTAGCTTTTTTTGGTGCTTCTTAGATAGTTGCTTTCACATTGAAATTTAGTTATCCATAAATACCTATAAAGAGAAGAGGCAATGTAGGGTAAAGTTATTATAAATGAAATATTTATAATGATATAACCATTTATTTAAATTACCTTGTAGTTTTTATTATTAAGCTGTAATACTTCTTTATTTGTCCTAGATAGAAATTCTTTAATGATTTTTATTGGTGGGTTTTCTTCACTTTTTTGATAGTACCCTTTTGAGGTACAAAATTTTTAATTTTGATGAATTCCAACTTATCTATTTTCCTCTATTGGTGTGCGTTATTGTCATTTGTAAGAAAGCTTTGCCTTTCAATGTCACTAGCATTGCTAAAACTTTATTAAGGGAACTTTATGATTTCAGCTGATACAGTTATGTACTTTATGCATTTTTTAGTTAATTTTGGGGTGTGGTTGAACAGCAGTGTTCAAAATTGTTCTTGCCTCTGGATATCCAGGTGTCTCCTAGCACCATCTTGCAAAGACAATGCTTTTCCTACTGAATTGCTTTGTACTCTTGTCAAAAAAAAAAAATAAAAATAAAAGGAATCCATTGATCATAAGACTGATTTCTAGACTCTCAATAGTATTTAAAATTGATCTGTATGTATTTATACATTTTGTTCCCACCAATTACATTCATTGATTTGAAGTTGGTTTACAACATTGAATTCGTTTAGGGACCATTGTTTCAAGCATCTTCAAATAGATGTTTTCACACCATTTCCTCCACCATAGACCAAACAATCCTGTTGATATATCATGTTCCATTGGACACCCTACCTTCCAGTTTCCCATAACTCCATACATCCCTCCTTTCTGGTTGTTTCAGTTTTGCAGTCAGATGGCAAGAGTTTGTTATTGGCTTTGTTTTGTGTTATCCTTCATTTCATCTGTATGTTACACTTATAAATGAAATCATCTGTACTTGTTTTTCTCCTGAATCATTTTACTTAGGATTAGGATTATCCTGCTTAGTTCCATCCAAATTGTCACAAATGGCAAAAAATCATTCTGTAATAGCTGATTCAATTCCATTGTTTAAGATTCAAAGTCAAGGAAAACAAAGCAAATGTGAAAGAAGGAATTACATCAAACTAAAAGTAACAGAAACTATCAGTAAAACAAAATGATACCATACTGAAAGGGAGAAAATAATTGCATGCCATATATCTGAAAAAGGACTCATATTCCCAAGTACATAAACCACTCCTGCAACTCAATAAAAAGAAAACAGTTAACCCAATCCCAAAAAGGACAGAGAGTTAACTTGCCAGTTCTCCAAAGAAAACACAGAAATAGTTAACAGATACATGAAAAATGCTCTTCATTGTTATCATCAGGGAAATGAAAATTAAAATCACACTAGGATACCACCTCACACTTGTGAGAGTGGTCCATAAAATAATACCAGAAAAAACAAGTGAGGAAGAGGATGTGAATTTAAAAAAAAAAAAAAAGGAACTCTCATATACAGTTGGTGGAGATGTAGATAGATCTCCCACCTATGGAAAACAACATGGAGGTTTCTCACTGTATAAAAGTAAGATCTGGTGGTTTCACTACCAGGTGAACTCTTTTCACAGACAGATATGTAATGATAAAATGCCCTTAAGAAAGTTTTAGTAAATTCCAGTGACATTGAGAGGCAAAGCTTTCTTACAAATGACAATAAAGCCATGGACATTTTACTAATATTGATGTTCCATTGCTTGAGCATAGAATCCTACCATTTTGGGTGCCTTATTTCTCTTTCATCAATTCCTTTGAGTTCTTAGTATGCAATTACTTTACTCTGTTAAACTTTTTCTCTCATATTTTATTCTTTTTTGATGGAGCTGTAAGTGAAACTGCTTTATTAATTTTTCTTTCTGATTGTTTGTTATTAGTGTGTGGTAACAACAAAATTTTGCATGTTGCTTTTGTCTCAGGCAACTTCACTGAATTCATTCATATTCCTAAAAGCTTTTTCTATGAATCAGGTCATGTTATCTAAAAATCATCACAGATTTACCTCCCCCTTCCAACTTGAATGACTTTGCATTTTTTCCTTGCTTCAATGCTCTGGTTGTGACTTGTAATAACACGTTGAATAAAAGTGGCAAGAGAGCATTCTTTTATTGCTCTTCTTCTTAAAAGAAGTTTTCAGTTTTTCACTTTGACTGTGTCCTGCCGTATGACCTTAATTTTGCCACTTTATTGAGAGTGTTTAATCAAGTAGATGTTGAGCTATATCAGGTAATTTTTCTGCACCTAATGAGGTGATCATATGGTTTTTATACATCCATTTGTTGATGGAATATAACATGTTGAGTTATTTGCAGATGTTGAGCCATACTTCATCCCTGGCATAACTCCCGGTTGATCATGCTATTTTTAATGTAACTAGTTGGCATTTTCTTTTTGGATATTTCCATCTTTATTCATCAAAGACATTGCCTATCATTTCCTCTTTAGGTGATGTCTTTATCTGGTTTTAATATCAGGATCATTCTTGTCTCATAAGAAAAGTGTGAGTAGGTTGCTCTAATGTTTAGGAGAATTCACCAGTGAAACCACCTGGCCCTGGACATTGGCTTTTGTGGAGGATTTGTTTACTACTTCAATTTTATTACTCATATATGTAAATTCAGTTTTTTTAAAATTACTTGATTAATCAGTTTTTGTTGTTGTGTGAGGTGGGTTTAGTTTTTGCAAACTCCTTCTGTTTTTCCTTGAGTGACTGAGAAGACCCCTTTTGTCACCTTGCGGGGTGGCAATCTTGGGAGCAGCATGGAATGAAGTAAAATAAACTCAAAGTCCAAGTAGTGAGAGAGACATCTTACTGAGGTAGTAAATCTCTCGAAAATAAATCTTTTGATCTGAGAAGTGAAATAAGAAGAAAAAGCCAAGGGTATACAATTTCTTGCAGGAAACAGCTAGAGTGGCCCCATCTGTGAGACAAACCAGCCAAGAACTCAAAGGCAAGTAGTCACTTTTAAGCTTTCCATTTCTTACTAACTTGTGGCAACAAAACAGACTTTTTGATGACATACATAGGGGTTGGCACACAGGCCAGCAGGCACACAATCACATCCAAGGAGTGGTACTGGACCCAGGTAAGGTCTTGGGATGCTGGCCTCAGGTGTTTGGCTCCCTTATTTCGCAGGACAAACTCGATCCAGAAGACAGCTCTGTCTAGAAGCTTCATTGGCTGATCGTGCTGTATTCTTGATAATTTCATAACATTTTCCTTATGTCTAGGCAGAAACATAAACTTATAGATTTTGAAAGTAAGCTAATTTGCCTAAATATGTCTCTTACTGAAAGTTTTTAAATATGATTCAAAGTGTATGTCATGGAATTGAAGTACTGTGCTTTATTTGGTCTCTCTAGATAGCTTATCTTTAACCTGGGAATGTACTGATTGACAAATATTTCAAAAAATGAAAATACCCAAAAAGATGCATAGTTAAATATTTTCTATCAAGGAATACACACACACACACACACACACGTATATATAAGATCAAAAGAAACATTTACATTCATCCTTTTTATTTATGGAAGATTCATCTCATTGCGTGTGAAATGACTACTCACTAATTTTCTGTATCTTTCTATTTTGAGCCCTCTATTCCTTATTTTCCATCATGCAGTAAGAATGACTTTGAAACAAGTATGGTATTAGGACACACTTCTGCCTTATAGACTCCATTGGTTTACCATGAGTTATGAAAGCTTGGGTGTTGTATGACCTAAAATTTAGCATGGATTTCAGAATATCATTAACTTCTAATCTGAGAGATAAAATGAGATTATAGCAACACAAGAAACTGAGAGTGTCATTGTATTGTAGATAACAGATTACATATAAAATTCATTACAGTTTTTCAGATCTTGAGCAAGAAGCATTTTTTTGCTTTCTAGAGAGGTAAATTAACATCATTGTATGATTTTTAGGTTGAAATTTAGTACAAATTTCTCTGGTGAAAAAATTCATAAAATTGTCATGGGTAAAAAAGAGTCTCTGAAAAATTAAGAATTTAAGATGACATGTTAGAAAACAGTCCATCAAACAGAAGTCACAGATTCTAACACAGCAGAGGGCAGGACTTCAGGGAGTTTGACAATGGTGGCACTGGAATCATCAGAAGAAAAGATGGCCTGAGATGTATTTTCTTTTAGAGTCATTGGTTATCAAAGAGGGACTGTTATTTTTTTCATTATCAGTGAATGCTGCTGTAGAAGTGAAAAGGTAGAAATGAGGAGGGTGTATTGAGAGGCAGATAATGCAGAAACATACTAGTTTCCTGAGCAAATGGTGGAAGAGAGCATGGAGGGGATAAGATGTGGGAAGGAAAGTGTTGGTGGATTTGAGTGAAGCAGATGCACATGAGAAGGTGTAAGAATATTTGCTCCAAATGGTATAGATGTGTAACCAGCTGACAAATTACTAAAATTTTAGGAAAAATTGAGAAAATCCACATTGTGGTTGAAAAATTCTCTATGAGAGGTAATTACACTTGAAATAAAGAGATTGTTATTCTGATCATAATGAATGCAACTGTTTATACTAATTTGCTAACTAACTGCTACATCTTATCCTTTTCTACAAAGGACTGCAACATAAACACAAGCAAGTTAAATTTTACCTTCGGTGTTATGGAATAATAAATGTTGACTATATGTCCTTGTGAAATACTATCACTCTGGTGGTAGTTACTCTTATTTCAGTGTTTGGTTTTTAGAGTCTTGCCAAGGTCATTCTGAGGGATCCATTTATACAATTGAGTGTTTGCCTCTAAGGTATCTGGCCTCTTGCCATCAAATCTCCATAGAACCTTTTAGAGTAAAGAAAAGGTCTTATGGCATTAGTAAAATTTCATCATTAGAACATGCTTGAATTCTACAGAACTTAAGGAATAATCTAGTTAGGTACATTTCTCAGAGAATAGATAATGAGGACTGGGGGTGTCATGTATGTGTGCTTTTATATCTGCAATGACATCAAGAGAAATTTGTGTCTTTCTTCTGTGTTGATTCAAACATGAAATTTTCAATGACCAATTCAAATTTTTAGAAATTTTTAGTCAGATAATTTTACGGCAGAAAGAATAGAACATTGCTATAAATTTCAGATTTATTTGTTTTATGTATTTATTAATACATGTTATTTCCAATGTGGCATTAGAGCATTTCTTTATTCAACGTGTGACAGAATGGAATTTATATATATCTACTTGTCCCATAAGTTATTTTCAGCACTTCATATCTTTTCGTTTGCAAAATGTTTATCTACTCAACAGTTCCAGAGAAATAAATAATTCTATGTATTGATATTTTTAATAATACAAATTATCTCTGCTAGAAATTGCAGTAACTTATTTTTTGATATTAATTCTTTTTTTTTAGAGATTTATTTTTATTTATTTATACAAGCACTGGGTACCATCAGAAGCGTGGGAGGGTGAGAGAATTCACCAGAGCCAGAGCGGGGAAGAGAGCAGGCAGAAGGACTGAAGTACACTGCTAAGGGGAGCAGTGCGTGGCAGGAGAGGTCTGTGCACCATGTGGGACCCTCCCTCCAGTGGCCGGGGAGCAGCCGGGGATCGAACTGGTGTTGCAGAGGCTGTAGGCAGCTTTGCAAACCAGCGCTCAACCGCTGCGCCATCGGGGATGCCCATATTTTTTGATATTAATTCTGAGCACACTTGGAAGAAAAACTTAATTTTTTTATTTAAATTTTATTTTTATATTACCCATACAATTACAACCCCCTTATTTTGACCCCAAGCCCTCCTTTCCCCGCCCCCCATGCCCCATAGAGGTCTTTGGTTCATAGTTGTTTGTTGATTTTGATTTTTTTTTTCTTATAGTTATTCTTTTTCTAGGTCCCTTATTTAAGTTTTCTAGATTCCTGCTATGAGTGAGACCATCTGGTATTTTTCTTTTTCTTTCTGGATTATTTTGCTGAGCGTGATCCCTTCCAGCTACATCCAAGTTGCTGCAAATTGCATGTGTTTATCTTTTTTGAATGATGAGTAATATTCCATGGTGTATATGTACCACATCTTGATCCAGTCATCTATTTTTGGGCATTTCCGTTGTTTCCAAAACTAAGCTATTGTAAATAGTGCTGCTATAAACACAGGGGTGCAGGTGCTCTTTGGAATGGATGTTTCTGTGTCCTTTGGGTAAATACCTAGGAGTGGAATTGCTGGATAATATGGAAGCTCTATGTTTAGTAGGTCAAGAAATATCCACACAGCTCTCCATGGTGGTTGGACCAGTTTGCACTCCCACCAACAGTGCAGGAGAGTTCCTTTTTCTCCATACCCTCGCCAACATTTGTTGTTGCTAGTTTTTTTAATATGTGCCATTCTCACTGGTGAAAGATGGTATCTCATGGTAGTTTTGATTTGCATTTCCCTGATTACAAGTGATGTTGAACATTTTTTCATATGCCTGGTGGCCATTTGCATTTCCTCTTGGGTGAAGTTTCTTTTTAGCTCTTCTGCCCATTTTTTGACTGGATTATTTTCTTTGTTTTTGTTGAGTCTCATCAGCTCTTTGTAGATTTTTGTGATCAGTCCTTTATCATTAGTGTTGTGTGCAAAAATGTTCTCCCAGTCGGTGGGGTTTCTCTTTGTTTTGGTTATTGTCTCTTTTGCTGTGCAGAAGTTCTTTAATTTGATGTAGTCCCAGCTGTTTATCTTTGCCTTCACTATCATTGCTTTGGGTGATGTGTCTGTAAAGATGTCTTTGAGGTGCATATCATATAGTGTTTCACCTATATTTCCTTCTATGTATTTTATGTCTAGTTCTTTAATCCATTTTGAGTTGGTTTTTGCACATGGTGTGAGGTAGTGGTCAAGCTTCATTCTTTTGCATGTAGCGACCCAGTTTTCCCAGCACCATTTATTGAACAAACTTTCTTTGCTCCAATGCATATTCTTTGCTCCTTTGTCAAAGATTAGTTGACCATAAATCTGTGGGTTTATTTCTAGAGTTTCTATTCAATTCCATTGTTCTGTGTGTCTGTTCTTGTTCCAATACCATGCAATTTTGCTGAATATGGGTTTGTAGTATAGTATGAAGTCTGGGTGTGTGATGCCTCCATTCCCTTCTTCTTCTTTTTTTTTTTTCAGGAGAGCTTTGGCTATTCAGGGTTTTTGGTGATTCCATATGAATTTCATCAATAATTCTATTTCTTTGAAGAATGACATTGAAATTTTGATTGGAATAGCATTGAATCTGTATATTGCTTTTGGTAGGATGGCCATTTTGTTGATTTTGATTCTTCCAATCCATGAGCAAGGGATGTCTTTCCATTTCTTTTTCTCTTCTTCTATTTCTTTTAACAGTGTTTTATAGTTTTCTTTGTATAGGTCCTTTATCTTTAAGAGGTAATTTTTTACTCTAACCTAGAGTGTTATTTCTGCATTCAGCTTGGAAATTCTTAAATGGAGAAAAGAGGAGTCTGCTGGCTATATACAAAAGCAGAGATGATGAAATGAACCAAAACTGTGATATATCAAATTTTATTCTACTGGTTGTTAATATATCAGTGAGGCAACACAAGGCATCAACAGCATTGATTAACATGAGACCTATAACACAGGATTTCCATCTCTGGTAACAGTGATTCTGATTTTGGAATTCTCCAACAAAACTCCTAATCTGGAGTATAATTTCCATATGTTTCTCTTAGTATTGCTATGTGATGTTAAATCAACTCAGATTCCAGCAAAAATTTTGCTCAGGTGATAAGTAGAAACTGTTTCAGTTAAAAAACTGACAAGTACTCCAAAAGACAGGGAGAA